>NW_017728986.1:119371-131494 GCF_001723915.1 Gavialis gangeticus
GATTTCTCCTACGGATGGAAAGTTCAGACCCCCACAGGTTAAAACCGATCACCTTGACCTACCACCTGATTTCCAGATGGAGGCTCTGCAGGTCACCAAATAGGACACCTTCCAACAAGGTGGGGGAAGGCTGTGTGCTGGTATGCGGATTGGGTATGTCATTAAAAGTGTTGTAATCAGCAATTATAATGGCCTTGCACGGCCCAGGGTTGCCAAACAACCTGTCAAAGCTCCTCTGACTGGAAAGCATCAAAGGCCAATTGCACCTATATAAAAAGAGACCATATATCCAGGAAGGGAAAGACGGCTTCTAGGAACTAAAGGACACTCCTGCCAGCAGCCTGCCATGATGCAGAAGGAGCAGTGAAATGGAAAGTACTGGGGTTGGCTCCACGGCAGTTCTCCCTGCCCGAACGTTTCTCATTCAGTCTCCAGCAGAAAGCAGGCAGTGATTGGAGAGGAGGTTTAAAAACTACTGTTTCTTCTCCTAATTCAGTGGCAGAAGCTCACTGAGACCCTGGGAGACTAGTGCCTTTCTCCCACAGTGTCTCCATTCGGTTCTGCATAACAGGCAAGCAGAGCGGGTCCGTGATCTTGGACGCATGGGCACGGCTGTTTGCTGTTATGCTCTACCCAAAAGAATGAGCTCAGAGTCCCAGTAAATAGGGACTGCTGGGGTCTCCATCCTTTGCTCCAAGGCAGGATCAAGTCTATTTAAAACCACTGAGGGATGCTTATCTAAGCTTTCTTAATAACTTCCCAGGGAAATCTACTCCAGCACTTCACTCCCTTTATGGTTAGAAAGCCTGTTTGTAAACAGGAGGAGGGCTTGGAAACAGGCCCCGGTCAAAGAGAGCCCAAGCATTCGCCTCTGAAAAGCCTTGGATTGGCTGGAGTTGGTGTCCGAGCTGTAGTTTACGGCCAACTCTGTGTCTTAAACCAATACTTATTTGCGGCATTGTTTGGTTTCTGCAGTCTCCGTCCTTTGTCTTGCCTTCAATTTAGAGGACGGGGTGAGACCTACAGAGCCTGGCGCCCTGTACAGACATGCACACATCAGGGACTTGCACTGCATTCTTGCTGGGAAGTATTAGGCCAGTCTTGTTTGACCAGCCTTTGAACCAAGTGGGGAGGAGAGGGGGGCAGTGCGTGCCTGGTTACTTGTTTCAAATGCTCTTTTTCTGTCTGCAACACTCTCATGACATTTATCTTAAAAATAAAAGAGTGTGCTCTGGTGTCACCGGCACCCAGACATACCTTACATGGGTGAAATTCTGCTCTGGGTGACGCAAGAGGTCACACTAGATCAGCAGCATGGTCACCTCTAGCCTCAAACCTCTGAGCCTGCTTTGGTGTCCAGGCATTTTCCAGCACACCCAAAATGGAGCACGGCTTTTTGAGCAGGCATGCACACACCCACCTCAGTATGCACGGCTTTGTACAATTGGCAAAACCTCTTGATGATTTCATAGGCCACCTCCCCAAAACAGCAGTAATATGTTGGCAGAGTGTAAAGGCAAAAAAAGGTCCATTTTATAGCCTGACAATGGCACCTGGTGAATATTATCAGAGAGCTGATGGGGTGCATCTACACAGGCTATTACTGTGCATCAGTAAACTCCAGAGCGCATTGCTCTACAATTTATTGTTCCCAGGTGTGCCATTTGAATGTGCATCCGGAAGCAATAAACACTGGAGGAGTTTCTTCACGTGCAGCACACGGAGCTGGGTCAGAGCAGCCACAGCTGTCAGGGGGCCCCAAGGATCAGCCTGCCAGCCTGGGGCTGCTCCCCACCCACCCAGCTCACTGTGCTGTGGAGGGGCTGGTTGGGGCCACGAGGGTGCTTCAGTGTGGGACTAGATGGCAAGCAGCCCCCAACACTGAACCACCCTCGTGCCCCAGCCAGCCCCTCCAGCATCTGCACACATGCTGCTCCAGGGCTTTTGGAAACTTAAAGATCAAAAGTGAATGTTTCTGACTGCTCCTAGCTCTGGGTCTTCTGTTAGATTAGGGAAGGAGGGGAAGTGAGCTATTACAGAAGGAGGGGAAGTGCACGAGGGTATAGGTAGGGGAATATGCATGGGCAGGAGGGGGAATGGGGTTAGACAGAGCCTGGAAGGGAAGGATGGGCAGAAGTTGGAGTTGTGTGTGGAAGTCAAGAGGATGCCCATTTAACCATCTTAGCAAAAAGCCTTTTGGATAGGCAGGAACAAGGAGAAAGGAGCTGTGGAAAAGATGAGAAGATGAATAAAGGCACAAGCCAAGACAGAGCTACAGCAATGGGGACAAGAGTGGCTTGAGAAGGAAGAATAAACTTCAGGCCTCAGCAAGAACGTGGACTTGGGAAGGGGAAGCCACAAGGATGAGCTCAGATGACTAGCGAGATGGTCAACAAGGGAGTAATTCTGCTTGTTGCACTGTGTGTGACTACAGTACGGCTGCACTGTCTTCCGTGAGGTTGCAGAATAAGTCTGGAGTAAGAATTCAATTCTGGTTTAGGAGATACTGAACAAACAACCGCCGCAAATAGAAGGCTGATGGATGCCACTCCACAGTGCCAATAAACTGTGTGGCTGTAGACTTAAGAAAGTGGCTAGCCAAAGGTCGCCCGATGTCTGTCCGTGCTATCAGTTGAGTACACACTTTAATAACTCGGTATGATCTAATAAATTCCTATGCAGGCATGTAATAAAGTTAGTCCTGGGACCTGCTGATTTCAGGTATTCTTCAGTTTGGACCCAGGGTGCAGATCTGTCTCTAGCTGCTCTTGGATTCTGGCATATCCAGCCAGTCAAACCAGTTTAGAAGTGTACTACAACACCATTATTAGATCTGTAGTGATGTATCAGAGTGAGACTTGGTGCACAATGCTGGAAAACCTATAGAAAGTGATTTGTTTTAAAAAAAAAAAAAAAAAATCAATGTTCTCAGGAAGAGAGTTGGACCGGTGAAAGCCCCAGTGAGGGGTAAATGGAGGAAACGTAGTAACGAAGAACTATGAAACATCATAGAACAGCCCCTCATTACAGGAGTGGCGTGTGTACAGTGGTTAGCAGGGATTGGCCATGTGGTGAGAGTAGAGTAATTGAGAAATATCATAATCATCAACCAATAGGACAACGTCTTTGAGGTAGGCCTTGCCAGTGGTTGATGGACAACATAAAAAGAGACCTGAAAGTACTTAATGTAGGGCAGCATTGGGTGGAGACAGCTCACGACAACCAGGAATGGAGGCACATCATAGAAAATGAGGGTGGGAAGGGACCTCAGGAGGTCACATCTAGTCCAACCCCTGCTCAAAGCAGGACCAGCCCTAACTACATCATCCCAGACAAAGTCTTGTCTAGCTGGGTTTTAAAAACCTCCTAGGATGGAGAGTCCACCAATTCTCTGGGTAACCTGTTCCAGTGTTTTACTATCATCAAGAGGCCAAAGCACTACAAGTGCTAGTTAGCCACTGGTTCCTGGAAGCAAGAGTAATGCTTTAGAAATGTGCACGCTGGTACGATGCCTGCAGCCACCCTGTGCAGAGACCTGGTCCGACAAATGGGTAAGCCCCAGACGCAAAGCACTCTTACTCGTTAAGTAAGCAGTGGCAATGGAAGAAAATGTTAGCCAGGCTGCAGCACAACCCAGCTTGAGAGCCACTTGCAAGGCAGTGGAACGCGAAGAAAACCCACATCCTGTCTTGCAGCCCCACAAGGGAATTATCTGACTAGTCAGCTCCTAAAGCCCCTTTTAAGTCCTCATCAGAGCTGGAGGCGTGAAGCATATCTGTCTTTTCTGGCATCTAGCTGCATGAGGCAGCCCATCTACTCTGACGACCATCTCATTACAGCACTAATAGTTAACTGAACGTTGCCCTAATTAGCCGCACAGCAGCTATCGTTGTCTTTAATTACAGCAACTCTTAGTCTAGGTAATTTGTACTAAAGTGGAAGAAAATTCCCATGCAAACCCTTCCCTGCCATCCATGCAGACATCTTCATTAAAAATACATTTGCTTCATTAGAGATAATTGCTGGGGGAAGCAATAAATCAGTAGCCAGAATTCTCCAGCGTCTGAAAACCTCCAAATTCACTTGAAGTTGGAGTTGCAGCTGCAAGAGAAATTCACCCGCAAGAGGTTGAGGGACTGGGTTGGTACCCCGCACATCCCTCAGAAGCTGTGTCCCACCTGCATGCAAGGGAATTTACTTCCTCATGGATCCTTCCAACAGATGCTCTTCAGCTACAAAAGGAGCTTATTCTAGGTGTGTATACATGCACTGACATGGGAATAGACACTACAAAAGCAAACGAGGAACTGAGAAGACCACAAAGAGAAGGAAGGGGAGACGAGACAAAAAGAATCAATGAAAGGGAAATAGTGCAACTCATGGTATTTAAAGACACTTGGCTTGTTCAGCCACTGCGTTCATCAGCCTCCTTTAACAGCAGCAACATTTTCAGACATCTGTAAAGGTCGGGTGCGCTGGCTCTGCTGTATCAGATGCCCAGGTTTTCCAACAGAGGTGCTGACTGCCCTAATAAGAAGCCGGAAACCCAACTGGTTGCCTCTCCACTCGGTCAGCCCAAGTAAAAAAAAACAACACAGAAAAAACCAAACACCTTACGGGTTTGTGATAAAAAAAAGGGGGAAAAAAAATCATCACGCACCTGAAGAACCCTTTGCAGCCTTCACACGTCATGGCATTGAAATGAAAGCCCGTCGCCTTGTCCCCGCAGACGCCGCAGATCCGGGGAATGTTCCTATCGAATTCGCCGGCTGGGTCAGGCAGCGAGGTGCTCGCTGCCATAATCTCCATTTCTGAGATGGGAAAGAAGCCAAAAAAGGTTAGAGACTACCTCCTCCTCACTGCAGAGTCTTATAGCAAAGTTACAGGCAAGGCAGCACTAGCTGGCATCTTGTGCCAATCCTGGCACAGGGCAGGAAGAGCTTGCAATAATGTGGTTGAAAGACGGACGCTTTTTGTGCATCTGCCCACCACTGCAATCCTCCATCTGAGCCCAAGAGGCCAAAAGAGCCTTACCAGATGCACTTCCAACCTCACCTTGAAGCACCTCCAACCTTTCCCCAGACTCCTGGGGGGGTGGACTTTCAGCCTCTTTTGCTCCTGACCCTTCTTGTTCCTGCGAGAGTCTGCCCCGGGACTCAACCGTACGCTGTGTTTTCATCGGTCAGACTACGCGGGAAAGCGTGCCACTACCCGAGCAAAGTCAAAATTTCCCTGCTTGGTAAAAAGGGAAGTGACTAGCACCACCCCAGCCATCTCACACGCGGAGATGAGTAACCTGCCAAACACGCCAGTCAAACAAGTATTGTTTTGGTTGGGGGGTTTTTTCCCTTCGTCCTCCTTCTTAAGAAGTGGTTTGGTTTTTTGTTTTGTTTTGTTTTTAAAGGGAGAGGAAGAGGTACTCAAAACACCTTGCACATCAGGTTGTTGCAGTGAATGCTGGAATTCACACTTTCATGCACATCTCTTAGGACAGGGTCATAACTCTCAGAACCGTCTTCCAGTTTAAAATTAAAAAAAAACCTCTTGAATTATTTTGTTTTGCCTTATAATAACCCTCCAAAAAAAGGCTTTCTATGATGTGGTAGACTTGCCAAGGAAGGATCTCTGTACAACTCTCTGGCAACTCTATTAAGCTCAACAGAAATGCACGTGTGCCTTGCCTACACAGCATCACATTCCTGCCAAGTTTGGAGTTTCGGTTTATGATGGAGAATTGATTTATACAATCATGACTTGTCGGACCCACAGCTTGTGTTTGGACGCGCTGTGTTTGCGGTAGCCTGAAGCTTTGCATGCTCTTGAACCCTGGGACCAAGCAGCAGGAAAGACTGGCGTTTTTATCATCCCCGCTTTTCTATTCATGCCCAAAACTTCACGTATAGAAAGATTACATGTAAATGAGCTGCTTTTTTTTTTTTTTTTTTGATAGGAGATTTCAGCATTTAACCCTTGAGAACTAGAATATGAAAATGTTACTGTAAAATATTCATTTCCCACATGGTGCACACAGTGCCAGATTTTCCAAAGTGATCAGCTGGGAGATTGGCCGGTGGTGGGGAGGAATTTATGCCAATCTTACTGTTCAAAAGTTTCCTAGGCAGGACTGAGCTGACCCATTGCAAGCGAGGTTATATTTCAGAAGTAATGCTGCACAGTGGTTAGAGGGGACTGGGTTTAATTCCCAGCTCAAACAACTTGCTGTGCAACCTTGGAGCAGGTCTCCTTGCCTCTGAGCCTCAGTTTTCCCTACCTGTAAAATGGAGTCATACTATTAAGCGCACACTAAGGGCTTGAGGCCTAAAGTTTGGAAACTGATCTACAATCCCTAGAGAAAGCTACAGAGTTTTCCATGATAGCGACCACATGCAGTCTGGCTACATTACTGCTCTTCCTATTCCACTTTTTTAAAGATGTTTTACTATGTGCTTGAATTGCTCTACATAATGCTCTCGCTTCCGGCAGCCACTGATTAGTCATCAGGTGAACAACAGAAAGGCTGTCAGTAGCAGAATGTGTCGATTTTAACTCCACAGTTTAATTCTCGGTTGCAATCAGCTTGGATCTGTCAGTTCATTTCTTTTCAAGCATCTCGTTTCCTGCTAACGGAGAGTCAATCAACAGGATGACTGGAAAATTAAACTACACAGGTGGTTTGAAAGTCTGCGTCACTGCTCTCCAACCCACTGCTCACAGACAGCTGGAAATTAATAGTCTGATGTAGTTTGTAGTAGAGTACCGCACTCTCTCAGGATTGCTGCCCATGAGACAGTGAGAATTGGGGATCACGGTAGCCACTCGAATCAACAAAGCCAGGCTCAGACCTGCTACAATACCAACCCTGGGACAGAGTCCTTCTGGTTGTCCCCTACAGCCTCCAGCTTGAGTACCTCAGACATATCATTAATGACCTCCAGCCCCTCCTGGAAAAGGATGA
The DNA here is from genome assembly GCF_001723915.1 of Gavialis gangeticus. Lineage (NCBI taxonomy): Eukaryota > Metazoa > Chordata > Crocodylia > Gavialidae > Gavialis > Gavialis gangeticus. The sequence goes on from NW_017728986.1 coordinate 126,327, forward strand.
GCTCTTCAAAGTCGTCATGGGGGACAAACCAGTCCTGTGTCTCAAGCAACAAGCTACCCAAGTCCCAGCCTCACCAAGACACCCGGCCTTGCAATGGACCCAAATGCCTTCTGTGCACCAGCAACAATGCAGACCACATCAGCACTGGACCAAACATGGATTATATAACATCCAAGGTTCATTCACTTGCAATTCCACCACCGTCATATGCACCGTCACCTGCTTGCAGTGCCCCTCTGTTACCTACATTGGATAGACTGGGTGATCCCTACGTGGCAGGATGAATGAACACCGCCCTGCCGTCAGGTGCAAAAAGATGAGTACGCTTCAACCTCCCTGGATGCTCCACCATTGATGTGAGGGTGGCTGTTCTCCGACAGCAAACATTTAAAAAATGGATTTGAACGGGAAATTGGGGAACCAGAAATCATCTGCAGACTGGATTGTGTTAAGTACGTTTTAAGCAGGGACTTTGGATTCCTGTCCCATTACCTGGCTTAGCTTTGGAGACCCCTTTATTCCTATGGGATTGTTGCTTTTTTGCTTGTCTCTGCCTCTGCCACCACTGCCCTCTCTCTGTTCATTTCTCCCTCTCCATCTTCCTCCCCTTGTCTTTTGTATTCAAATTTCTGTCTTCTTATAACTCTGCTTTCTTCATGTCCTTTCATAGCATCTGATGAAATGAGCTTCAGCCTAAACTTGTGCTACACACACACACACACACACTTTTGTTAGTCTGCAAGGTGTGAATCTACCCAGTCTTCTAACTTGACTTCCGACTAACAAGTATGTCTCAGACCAGCACCGTGCCTAGACTGCTGGCAGCCCCCGGTGAACTTTTAGCATTGCACCCCACTTTGCCAGAGATAATCATAATAATCTTTAAATTGCCATTTTCAGGCCCCCTTTCTGTCCAGGCCCTGGGTGACCACCTGGTTCACCCATGTCTGGGTCTGGCCCCGTCTCTGACCACTGGTTTGTGCATAGGACAGACAGCTGGACAAGATTTTCAGTGCCACTCAACCCCTCTGGAGCCTTGATTCTTGCTGAAAGTCAGTAGGAGTAACACACATCTAAGTCACTTAAAGAAGACAGGCCTTACTCTGTAACCCTGGAGAGATCTTATTATATCGAGCAGGAATATTCAAGGGCTGGGATTTTCAGAGTTGCAATGAATTAGATCTGAAGGCCTCGACTCCTTTGAGCTCCTATGAAAACCCAGCCAAGACAGACAGACCACCAGGCCCCCCTAAGATCATTCAACCGGCTTTTCTCCCAACTCGAAGACTCAGCAGCAGAAAACAACAAATATTCTCAAAGAAAAAGGGCTACTTTACCGGCATCTGGCAGATATGCTACGTTTTGCTGGTATATTTCCCAGGAGCTTGGAATCTCCGACATGGAACAACCTGCAGGATGGGAAACGTTTCACAAGGTCAATTTCACTCGCAACGTCAATTTCTCACCAGCTGTAATAGACGTGGGGCAAGTCCAATGGATCATCTCGGACTTTCAGTTTGGGAAATTATTCCTATCACTAACACAGAGCCATTGACGTCAGCAACCTGCATCAGCCGGGTGTGGTGCTCTCAAGCTACCTGGCCCCACCCATCACACCAGAGGTGTCACTTAACACTGATCCCCATGATACAGAGGTTCTCAAAACACCCTCCTTCCTAAAGATACGGACAGTCATTTTGGGAGCAAGTGATTATGCCGCCCTCCAGGCCAAGGAGAAACCATCCGCTCATCACCCATCCCGTGACCCACAGCACAGGAAGGGAAAAGACAGGGAACAAGTGCAAGAATGATGCATGGCTCAGTCCTTTCGGCTGCACCAGTGTATTTCATAACTTAGCTCAGTCAGTGCTGCATGGGGTGACGCTTGGTTCTGTGGAATGAAATGAAGCAATGCCAAATGGCTGAGTCGCGCTTCGGTTGTGAGTCAACAAGGCATAAAGGTTTCAAGCCAATGGGATAATTGAAGTGCTGGGAGTTACGCGTGTGTCTAAGTACATTGCTGCATTGGAAAAATCCGGTTGGCGAAATAAAAGATGCACAACAGTAGATTGAGCAGAGGTGCCAACGCCAGCAATAATTTGGGATCTACACATGTGCGTTTACTGCACAGTAACTGAAATTACTATGCAGTACGTGCACACATCTACACGTGCAGGAGATATGGAGACTTATGCTGACTTGAGCATAAATTTGATAGCTACATCAGGCAGGCATCAAATTTATGCCCAATTAATTACTGTGCAGTAACGCATGTGTAGACATGTGCAGTAATACTGTGTGTGGACTGACTTGGGACTAAAATTAGTCCCAAGTCAGTCCACATGCAGTGTTAATGCACTTTAACACCAGCATGTGTGGATGTTGGCCTATTTCTGCTTACTGCACACAGTAATTTACTGCACAGTAAATTTAAGCTGGTGTAAATGCACATGTAGACACGCCAAATAAACTGCACTAAACAATCTGCACATTAGGCCCGTGCAAAGTGGCTAGTATTCGCTTCAGATTCAGAATCAGCTCCAGACAGTTGGGGGGTGATCCCTGCTGCCCACCCCTGTTGCCCCACGTCATGCGGGGGGCTCTTGCATGAGCTCTAAGGCCGCTGCAAGAGTGGGCAGTCCCGGGGCTTTCCTCTGTTTTGTTTTTTTTTCTCTTAAAGGGCCAGAGCTGTCCCACACAGGGCACCCATGGGGGGGCAGGGGGGCTAGCAGCTTAGAGTCAGCTGCAGCTCCCTGCTGTAGCCACTGGGGGCTGCCCGAATCAAAGCTCTCCATATCTTTTCCGAAGATTCGGACAGCTTTGAAATCGATCCGGACCTTTAAATTGGTCCCCTGATTTGGAGACTTAGCCACCAAATCCGGCCGAACCTCCTCCAAATCGAATCATCATCTGAAGCTTCGCACAGCCCTAATACAAATCATGTTTTCTCTTTTCTGCTATAAGAGCAGTCATCTGGCAGATGACAGAACAAAGAGCAATCGCCTCAAGTTGCAGCAAGGGAAGTTTAGGTAAGACATCAGGAAAAAAAAAAACAAAAAAAAAAAAAACACCCTCACTAGGAGGTTAGAAAAAACACTGGAACAAGTGAGGTGGTGCAAATCTCCATCCTTGGAGGTTTTTAAGACCCGGGTAGACAAAGCCTTGGCTGGGATGATCTAGGTGGGGCTGGTCCTGCTCTGATCAGGGGGTTGGATTAGATGTGACCTCCTAAGCTCGCTTCCCACCTGAATTTTCTATGATTCTATAGATGTGTTCATGGGCAACTGGTGCCTCCTGGACTGGGTGGGGGCATTTGCCCCCCCCCCCCCCAGCAGGCAGTCAGCAACCGGGGAGGGGGGTAGTCCCCCATGGGCAAATCACACCAACCTGGAGGTGCCAGCAGCGCTTCCCCTGCTGCCCCCACTCCCCGGCAGGTACTCTCAGGGAGGACACCAGTGCTCCTGTCTGCCCCCCCTGCTCATCACCTAAGCAGGGAATGGTGGCTGTCAGGGGGTGCATGTGCACCCCCAGGTACCCCCTACATGTCACCGCCAAATAGACCAAAAGATAACCTAAACGATAAGTTACAGAGCTTTTAGGGTGCAGAGTTGAGAGTTCCCTTGACGAGCTACTTCCAAATGTTTCTTAGAAGGGCTCAATATTGCTGGAAAGACCGTGTAAACTTTTGACAAAAGCAGCCAGTCCGGGTTGCTAACCCAAAACTCAATTAAAGAGCCCAGCCTATATGTGCACAGATGTGCTGATGAAATGGGGAAATGGACATGACAAATGTAGGCAACAATCCAAAATCATCTGGCATACAGCCATTCTGGGTGCAGTTACTAATACAGTTTATCAACACCCTCCACAAGACTTTTTTTTTAGAGCACCATTTTCAAGGGAGAGTAAAGGATTAGGTCACCCAAAAACTACATGGTTTGGACCACTAGTTGCTGTAGCCTCCTATGAAAATATTAACCTACGTTAATAAACTCACTGGACCATTATGAAGAATCACGCAAGAATCAGCCCAGAATGAAGGGCTAGTGGGTTACAAGATACCGTACCAGTTTGGTAGGAAGAAGGGAACCGTCCTGCTAGGACATCAAAGCCTGAAGCCCAGCACCCTGTCACCCATGAAGTGTCTTCTCAGGACTCCCCAGTCATATAGTTACCTCTTGGCTTATAAATGATGGAGAGGTGGTCACTGAGGCTGGTCTACTTTCGAATTAAAAAATAACTTCATTGCCATTTAGCTGTGAGTAGGTAACATAAAAGTGATGCCTATTAGGGAAAGGAGGACGAAGATAATAATTTTCTTAACATCTGCTGGCTGCATTTCATCACCATGCAGATTCTAAACTCATTAGCGGACTTGCTTCGAGCTGTACCCCGACAGGGCCCTCACGCACAAGTAGCACCTGTAATGCTGAGTTCAGTCTGAATGTTTTTAAAAGGGTTTTTCCCGTATATTACGCTCAGAGTCTAAGAGCTGTTTCTGTGCTGCTGGGATGCAGAGGACACCCATTGTCAAAGAATCCCCTCCAGACCGAGCCCAAGCCTAGGTACAGAGGAGGCAGACTCGTCATATGGATTTACAAAGCTATCCAGTAGCTTCAATATTCATCTCAACCTTCATCCCGGTTTAAAATATAGCGAAGAATCCCATGCAATTACAATGCTTCCATTAACAGGTGATATTATGACATCCATGACCTAACTTTGTACATACATCATTTGTGTTCAACAAGGATTACCATGTGTTAGAAGCTATTTTCATCCTGTTTCAACTAAAAAAAAAAAACCCCAAACAAACTTATTTGCCTGCAGCTTGCCTTGCGTGTGATGGGACAATGTCAGCTCACAAATTAAGCAAGACTGATGGCTACAATCAATGCCTGTTAGGAGCAACATATCCAGGTTGCTCTATTACAGGGAGTGTCATGTGAATACGAGCTGGAAAATGCTCCCGGGGAAAATGTTGCTGGGAGGAGTTTGCTCATTTGCAGCAGCATCTGATAAGAGCAACATCATTGATATCGGGATGGAAGAACTCCAAGGACCCCAGATTCTGCAGGAAGCGTTGCTATAGGGAGTCCTTGCCCTAGGACAGCACTTCAGCCAATGCTGTTACTAAAGATTCCCAGCCTTTAGGGGGGGTTTGGGGG
>NW_017728986.1:131537-138439 GCF_001723915.1 Gavialis gangeticus
TTTTGGGGGGGGTTGGGGGGGGGGGAGGGGGTGGAAAGAGGACAAGCCTTGCAATGCCAACCTTGATAGCATGGCAGCATCGCAGCTCCTGAGGTTCTACCCTGACTCCATTAAAATTACCCGTTGGATTGGATGAAGGAAAGGATGCTTTGCTTTTTGGGGGCTGCATGCCTGTGTAAACGCGAGCCTGCTGTTAGGCCACTTCAGGAGGAAGATAGAGGGAGTCATCTTGGTGTGCGTGTGACAACGCGGCTGCCACACAGGAAGAGGAAGCACCTACATGCGGGGCAGCCACTTAGCATTTTCTGTTCATTTTGCCCTGACCCGTCAGCCGGATTTAGTAGCAAGATGGGTCACTTGCGGAGAAAGAAGAGAAGCCCCGGGGGCTTGTTGCATCTGCCCCACGCTTGGCAGATTTCACATGAAAACCTTTCACGCAAAGATCCCCCAAACCCTCTCCTTAAGCAATATGTAGCCAGGAGGCAGCTAACCTGGAACTACACCTCCACAGCCCCTCGGCAGCGTCCTGCTTATGGAGCAAGCCCTGGCTTGTCTCTGCATGGGACGATACATCTCCAAATCCATATCTGACTGGAGAATTCAGCTCCTGACACACTTGCAGCAGTCTGCGCACACCACCCTTTACCCGACTTCCTTCCCCGCCCAGCCTCACATACAATATTCAGCTTTCCCTGTGCCCTTACACTGCTGTAACACAACTGCCCTAGCATCTCTTTACCTTCCCCATGTGCTGTTGCTACAGGACAGCCTGAATTCTCATTAACCACGATGGGAACCTTCCTGGAAGAAGTGTAAACACAAAAAGGTATCTCCTCATCTGATCAGGACATTATTTGCCCTTAGGGAAAAGGGAAGGCAACATCAGAGAAATATCTACTGGGCCTTATCCCAGCAGTGGCTGGAGAGGTGGAAAGCATGCTTTGGTGCGATCCTCTACAATAAACCCTCCTAATGCCTCCGTGTATTTAAATCTAAGGGTGGCAGAATAGTCCTCCAGGCATCACACAATCCAGGCACTGTGAAAAAAACAGGGAAGAACAATTCCTGTTCGCCAGGAAAAGGGGTTGGTACAAAGGGAGCAGTGGGGAAAAAAGGACTCGACCCACACGGGGATGCCCGCAAGAACTGCTCACTCCCTGCTGCGCTGAGGCTCTGTGCAGTACACCTGTGTCAGGAAAGGGGAGTCACTCTGGCTACCAGCTTTCCACTTCCCATTCTGGTTGAGCAGTTTGGGCTGAACCAAGGAGGAAGCAAAGAGCAAGGGTACATTTACCTACTTGCCCCTGGCAGGCTGCAGAGGCCATTTCTGATAGAGTTGCTGGATGTGACGCTGCACAGGCTTTGTTCTGGCGCTCATTATCTTAATTAAAAGCAAAAGCGACTTGGCCACCGATTTGCAATCAAACTATTCTCATCCCCTTATGAAGGGCAGATACCCTGTTATTCCCATGGGAAGAGCATCTCAGCACTATAATTCTGCTGACTTATTGGAAAAAAGTGTTAGTCAATACCATAATGAAACTGAGATCTCAGAGCCCCGTGTAGGTCTCTCCGGAGTATTCCCCCACCCCCAGGGCAGGTTGCTCATTCATCAGGCTGACATTCATTCCTCTGCTCATGTAAAAACCAAAAATGACCCAGCTAAAAACAGTTGCCCTTGTTTGTGTTCTTCTGATCTAGCAAAAAAATCCAAAAAAAAACCCCCCAAAAAACCATCAATGCAGTTTCACATTTGGGTGCATTAAAAGAGTGACCCATTTTTTTTGATCCAATCAAGATTACGCAGAAGGGTTGTAATCCATCCTGTACTGAGGTCACAGGTCTTAAAGTGTGCAGCAAAGTCCAAGTCCCATCACAGAGCAAACTGGAGGTTAAATCTTTGAAAGGTAGGGAAAGTTCAAGCTTCTCTGCACTTCTGACTAAGAATGAATACCCAAAGCAACAGCAGCCACACTCCAAGCTGGCTGAGAAGGCTGTTACTGAGTCAACAATTGGGATAGTGCACTGGGACACCTCCAGACAACCCATGGAGGAAGCAGTCATCAGAAAACCACTGTGGTTATATGTGCCCAATAACTGGAAAAGCCTCATTTGCGTAGCATGGATTGTATGGCACAATCAAGTGTAGCACTAGTACGGATTCCATGCCACAGCCACGTGTAGGTGTCTGACCTTCTCTGCATGCCAGTGACATGCAAAAACCCTCCCACTAATTGTGAATGGGGCCAGTTAACAGCTGATTGCCTTGTGGAGCAATTAAGTCACACCCTATTGTTAGCCACTGCCGAGTAAGAGCAAGGTAGGATTTTTCATAGAGGAGTAAAGTTGGAAGGGACTTCAAGAGTCTAGTGGTTTTCAGCCTGCAGTCTGCAGACCCCTGGGGGTCTCCAGACTGACTACAGGGTCTGCAAAAGATAACGATGATCAAACATATGTGAACACCCAACACTTGCAATTCAAAGGAGTCTGCACCTCCATTTGACCTTTTTAGGGGTCCACAAATGAAAATCAACCACCTATTCCAACCAGAGATTGAACTTGCAATCTATGTGTTATTAGCACCAAATTATAACCAACTGCACTAAATCAGCTTGGTGCTCGTTAGGTCAACAAATTGGGTAACCATGAGGTCAACAGCCTTTCACCTGCTGCAGAATAAGAGCGATCAGAGGAGGCACTGTGTGGGGTTGTCTGGGCACAAGCCTGCAACACGAGACCAGGGTTTTCTGCTACACACTTCCTGTGCCCCCTTGGCAAGTCAAGACTTTCTATGCCTGCACTCTCCATTTGGAGCAGGGGGAACCGAACACTGACTTCCCGCACACGGCACTCTTGGAAGATCAATGTGCCTCACGTATTAGGATGCCAGAGACATATAAGCTCCTAGGGAGATAAAGACTGGGAAATAAAGCAAGGTGGGGGGTGGTACATGGAGGAGATCAATCTATGGAGAGGAGGAGACTCATGCTGGCCACACTAGGAGCACCTGAACTTCTCTCTAATTAGCACCCCAATTAGCACAGCAACTTGTTTCTACTAGTAGGTCGTGCCAGAGACTCCCAGCCCGAGATCACATGCGAGTGAGGATGGAGGCACCTAACAAGTCACCTCTTAAAAGAGTTCTGCTGATGTGTGTGGTGGGGAGTGCACTAGGCAGCAGGTGTATCCAGCCTGCGTACAGCAGACACGGTATGTACAGGGCCTTCCATATACACCGAGAGGTAGCTGCCCTCTGCAACCATCCAGCAACACGACCCAGGGGGCCATCACAAGAAAACAGAGCATCGAGGGCCTGCTTTGGGTTCAAGCTAGAACTCCCTGTCCACGCAACGTTGAACTTTCTTAAATGTTTCCGTCTGGTCAGAGTCTACATTTCCCCGGGGCAGTGGCTGAGAGCAAAGAGCTGGCTGATGAGTCACGTGTTTACCACCGTGTCTTAAAGCTGTGTGTAGGTGGGGGCTGGCACGGTCCCTCACCGCTGTGGCTCAGCAAATTTAACCGGATGACAAAATGAGGATTTCTGGGAGGCATCTGATATTCAGGGGGCGGTGGTGGGGACCCACACACTGCCTGCAGCTACGATGCAGTCAGCGTTGTCTGGAGAAGGTGTGATGGCTCATCGGCAGTCAAAAAGTTGCCAAGAGCTAGTGGAGTGGAATTTAAAAAAGAAAGCTACCACCAGGAGGAGATACCTCTCCCACCCAGAATCGACAGGGGTAACGCAGGGAGCTACAAGAATGCAGAGGCACGTGTATTGGTCTTTCCAGTGACAAGATACAGGGAAGTGAGGCAGAATAGCGAGAAACAAGAGGCACCAGAGAGGACCCTGAATGGTGGCTGGGAAGCGAGAAGTGTCTCTCTTTAATCTGTGGTGCAGGAGACAGGACATGTACATCCCATGCACAAGAGGAGGAGGAAGAGGTCAGCACAGGAAAATAAAAAACAACCCCACAAAACCCAAGGAGTTTTTACTTACTCTCAGCCATGCAGGAAGAGATGACAGTAGCAAAGTGGATCCAACAGACTCAACCTTGGGAGACACAAAAGAAAATAAAAGCTTAGTTTAAGCTGGTGATTTTGAGATCCTTTCCCTATTCCTATAGGATGCGAAGGAGGATGAATGGCAGACCAATGACCAGACGCACAGAAACCAGAAAATTAGGGCAATACAATTATTTTGAGTCTTCCAGACTTGCAAAATCCATGCTAGCAGCTCCTTAAGTCCTGGCAGAAGACAGATGTCTTTAGTGAGCAGTTGTCTTTGACAAAGATTCTTAGTCGCTTATTCATTGCCTGTGTAATGGCTGTTATATCGTCAGCACAGCACAGAAGTGCCTTGTTCAGTAATTAAGTTGCTTCCCTAGCCATAATGTTAAATGGCCATTACATTTATAGCTTGGCAGCTTTAAGCTGGCAGCTTTTCTAGAAAGAGATCTAGAAAACCTGAGGCCCCAGCCATAGGGTAGTGGCAGCCTGGAGAGGGGATAGCAGTCATCTCAGATTCAGGCACCCTGATTTGCAAGAGCTTGATTCAAAATCAAAAAATGCCTTTAAACACAGCACTGACTGCTCCATGCAAAAATCTTAATACCACTCACTATATTCCCAAGTTTTACAGACCTCGAAACATGCAGGAAAGGGGTCTGCAACCTGCAGCTTGTGGTTGGCGGCACTGGCATGTGGCAGTGGGGAAGTCCTTAGCTCAGGGCATCCTGCCTTAGACCTGGCTCTATTAATTCAGCTCAAAGGTTCCCAGCCCCTGGTCCAGGATACCCACCCATGCACTAAAATCCTTCAGCAGATGCTGATACTTCCAGTGGCAGTTGCTTCCCTATACCTTGCACCTCCTAACTCCCTTGCAGTGCTAGCCAGACTTGGCTATTTTCACACTAGCTCCTCTGCTGAGGCCACAGGGAACCCCTAAGAGCTGACTTACGCTGCAGGGCAGGTAGATGCTAGTTAAGTTCAATGGTGTGATGAATCATAGAAAATGAAGGTCAGGAGGGAGCTCGGGAGGTCACATTTAGTCCAACTCTCTGCTCAAAGCAGGACCAGCCCCACCTAGATCACCCCAGCCAAGGCTTTGTCTAGCTGGGTCTTAAAAGCCTCCAAGGATGGAGAGTCCACCACCTCTCTAGGTAACCCATTCCAGGTATTCACTAGTGAGAAAGTTTTTCCTAATATCCAACCTCAACTTGTCTTGTTGCAACTTGAGCCCGTTGCTCCTTGTTGTCATCTAAACCCACTGAGAACAGTCTGGCTCCACCCTCTTTGGATGGAAGGAGTTGAAGGGAGTCAGTCTTCTCTTCTGCAGACTAAATAAGCCCATTTCCCTCAGCCTCCTGTGCCCCACCCCCCCCAACCATTTTCATTCCCCTGCACTCGACTTGCTCCAATTTGTCCACATCCTTTCCATAGTATAGACACAGGACTCCAGATGTGGGCTTACCAGCGGGCGAGTGAAGGTTGGCAGCTATTTCCTACCAGTTACAAGTCATTTCATAACTATCCCCGCTGTTCATTTGGTTGGAGATGGAATTTATGGTAGCGTTCACAGCGTTCTCTAAAATCGGGCAAGGGCTGGGGCCGATCCAGGGAGGGGTGCACTGGTGCGCTTCCACCCCTCCTTTGATCTCTGCTCCACCCAAAGTTGAAAGCCAGCCACTTGGCAGTGGTAGCAGCAGCAGCCTTTCTACTCAGGCAAAACTGAGGGAGTCCATTGACTTCATAGCTCAGTATAATCTACTTGATCCCTTCTAAACTCTTTATTCCCCAGTTTTAACAGACCTCTCTCCTTTGTAATAGTTGTGATGATCCGATCACACTAGCCTTTGTTCTGCAATTCTGCTGTGCTGGCTGCTTCTGATAACTGAAGCTCCTATTTCACAGCCCAGAAGACTTTTTTTTTTTAAATTATTCCCAGGAAGTTATATTTGATTTTGCTTCAGTACAGCCCTAGGCCCCTAGCCTAGGAATAAAGTTTCTAGTTACGTTTCCTCCAGTTAAAAAAATAATGTTGCATCATGTGCAAAAAGGCACCTCACAACCTCAACCCCCTCTTTTCCATCTGCCCACGTCCAGGGCTCGTTCCCTTGCAGCAGTTCCTACCCCAGAAGCTACGTTCTGCAAGAACTACTGCACTATGGAGCACCCCAGGGTGCTCGACCTGAGCTTTTGGACGCAAGCTCAGGTGTTGCCTGGCAGTCGGAAAGTTTCCTTTGCATCTTACCATTGAAGAACGGAGCTGCAAATACGTCAGCTGAAGGCAGTCACAAGTTCTAGAGTCCCAACATAAAAAGGAGCAGTAACCTCATTACCTGGGAGGAACTGGATTGGGTCAGAGCGTCTAAGAGCTTTATATAAAAATTTTCATAGTGGAACAAGTCCAAACCATGAACTAAAACCTGATTACAGACCAATTCACAGCCAGAAAGCTCCAGGCGGCAGCAGCCAGAACTAGACGACGGAAGAACAAAATGGTAAGAAGCAAGCTGGGGGAAGGGATCTCGCTTTGCTCAGCCAGTGCTTGTACTGAACTGGATGGCGTTTGTCTGTGAGGCAATAACTTTTGCATGCCACAGCTTCAGCAAAATATTCTGGGCCTCTGCTAGGAGGATTTGGCAAGAGTCTGGAAAGGGGAATGGAGATGACATGCGGAGCTCCTGGCAGCTCAGCAAGTGTCTACAGAACAGAACAGGTTGATAGCAGTCATTAAACACTTTCTGGCATAACAATGCCATCACCTGGGCTCTGCCCCTCCTCAAAGTGTTGTTAAACATTGACACCCCAGCAATAAAATGGGATCAGCCATCAGAGGGCAACTCAGAAGGGGTGGCGGGGGGAAAAAGAGGGGAAGCGCAGGGCACAGGAGGACCAGGTCC
>NW_017728986.1:143439-144020 GCF_001723915.1 Gavialis gangeticus
GAAGGGGCGGCGGGGGGAAAAAGAGGGGAAGCGCAGGGCACAGGAGGACCAGGTCCCTGGCCAGGGATGCAAGCTGGTGCTGAGGAAGGGGATGATGTGTAGTGCACAGACCTTGTGGGGGCTAAAATTCTGCCTGCAGAAGCAAAGGGTGCAGCTTTGCATTAGACAGGGGAACGCACATCTCCGATCAATACGCCACGCAGCTCTGGAGTTCAGACATATCCCTTGAGCTCAGCCCAGACAGGAGGTCACTGGACTCCGTCAGACATGAATTGTGATGACCAGATACAGCAAATAGGAGTCCTCCTCAAATTGGGAGATCCCCAAGAGTGGGAGGGGGAAAAAAAAAAAAAAAGGCCAAGCATGGCACTACAACGAATGGCGGGACTTGCGAGACCAGCTGGGAGCGGAGGAAAGAGGGAAGCTGGATGGGTTTTTAATCTAGGGAGGGAAATGCATAAAAAGAACTGCGTTTACAAGTTTTATGTTCAGCTTTTATCTTTCGGCAGCCCTCACCCGACAGAGGTTCGGGAGCAAACATTCACACGTGAAGAGGAAAGCAGCAGTTCTGATGTTTCACG
>NW_017728986.1:149020-155692 GCF_001723915.1 Gavialis gangeticus
GTTCGGAAGCAAACATTCACACGTGAAGAGGAAAGCAGCAGTTCTGATGTTTCACGTGTCATTGCTCCAAAGTGGCCGGGAACCTCGGTTCACAGGCTGTGCCATTTCTGCTGGGACCACGCAGCAAGAATAGCCTGCGATGCAAACACCTGGCCGTCTTCAAGGCAGCATCCATTGAAACGGGAATGAGAGAAAGCTTCCACCTGGCACCAGATAGATTCACAGGGAGCAACTGGCTGCGGTACCATGCAAAAGCCAGGAGTGACTTGCTAGGCTCCCTGTGTCCCTCCTTCTTGCTCAGTTGACCAAAATAGCTTCTCTTTTGAGCACCATTAAGTCTGTACTTTAGCAGCTTGTTTTCTAGCTTTCTGCTAGCTAGGCCAAAGCTGACTCACCCTTGCTGCCTTTTTTTCCCCAGAAGGATTTTCTGCCTCACGTGGGGAATGCTGCTCCCGTCTCAGCTGGCCAGCTCCACTATTCTTCTCCAAGCTTTCTAGTCTCCCTTCGCCTCTGCCCATGTTCCCAGCAAATGAGTCTCTTGTAATTGAATCATAACTCGTGGCAGAGGTGATATCTTGTGTTAGACCAACTAGATTTTTGCAAAGAAAAATAAAAATAAAATAAAAATCCTTTAATTGCAAGCTTTCGGGCACAAACGCCCTTCATCAGGCAGCATCTTTCTGGATCCAGCTCCTTAGGTCTTTTCTTTGGAGAGCCAAGTATAGATGGTTTTCCTCCCTGTGCATTTCTGGGCTTCATCCAGCAAAAACATCTCCTGCATCGGACCTGGTTTCTTAATTTGTCGACGTGTCTTCACTTGCTGGAGTCTACGTCTGGATGCACTGCCAGCACTCGCTCCACAAGGCCGTTTGCCAGTGCCCCAGTTTTGCAGGGCATCACTGGAATGTCACTCGCTCACTTACACCGCGAGCGAGTTCTGCCGCATCTTGTTATCTTTGGCTTTGCATCTGACCTAGAGACCTCCCCGGCACACAGCCGTTCCCCTAGCGCTCCTTCGCTCAGCTATTTGCTCCCGGCTTGCAGAAAAAGCCGCTAGTACAGAAGTCACCGGTGAAGTTTTGTGGGCTCTATTCACAGAGGTTAGGGTCGAAAGGGACCTCAGTACGTCATCGAGTCCAACCCCCTGCCCTGGGCAGGAAAGAGCGCTGGGGTCAGATGGCCCCAGCCAGGTGCTTGTCCAGTCTCCTCTTGAAGACCCCCAAGGTAGGGGACAGCACCACCTCCCTATTGTGCAGGTGGCCAGACTTGATCAGCAGAGCAATTCCTCTTGGGTCTAGCTTTGGATCCTTTGGATTTATTAAATTGCCCAAGACAGAAAATGAGCCTCACTTTCTTGCTGCTCCTTAGTCCTCTGGCAGTGCCTTGGAGAGAAGCCTTGGTAGGAGCCCAGATTTACTTCCACCAACATCACTTCCCAGTGCTTTTGCAGCGGTGTGCATGCAGACACCTATCAGCCGGCAGCCAAATGTAACCCTGGATTCGAGCAGACTTTGAGCCAAGGATTTTGTACAAACCCAGGACTCTATTCAAACACCAGCAAGTGAATGAACAAGCCGACGCACACGGCCTTGCACAGCCACTCCACATGCCAGTACCTGCAGCACAGGAAGCCTGACCTGGTAACTGCCCCGAGTTTGTACCATGAGAGCACCTATAGACTGGAAGGAAGACCTGGGGTGTGGTGTGCATGGAAGGAAGAGACCACCTTTGCCACAGGCAGCATAAAATCTTCACGACAGGATGCAACCAGCCCAACAGGATGAACATGAGGGAACAGCCAGGTGATCTGGATTAGGCCGGGTGCCACCGTCAGACCGTTTGCAGCAGGAGATCCATGCAATGAAGGAGGGCAGAGCAGCCTCAGATTTAAATCATAGGCCACGGCTGGCTTGCACTGGGCACCGAACAATAACCAGTCAGATGGTTATGGCAGCATTTGCAGAACCCTGCCACCTCCGCTGATTTTATCACCAGCCTCCAAACTGTTTTTTCAAGTGCCAGTTCTTAAAGTCATTATAAAGAAACACCTCCGCTTTCCTTTTAAAAAGTGGGGGGTGGGGGGGAACGACAAGTTTCTAGGTAGCTTCGGCAAACAGCTGAAAAATCACGAATCCTAAAGAATCAAAAAGAGAGACCCCAAATACACATGGTAAATTTTCTGATATGTTCATTCGGGCAGTTTGGCACGAGCAGTACCGGGGTAATTACAAAAGGTTGCACTCTGCATTCATTCATATTCCAGAGCCTTGAGACTTCTGGCAGTACTTGCTCCATTTTAAGCAAACATAGGTAGAGCCACCTAAAATAACCTGACGGGACAGGTTTCTCTTTAAAAAGCCATTTTCCCCTCAAATTGACACTTTTTTAAAAACAAAAACGTGTCCTTTCCATTTGTGGCTAAAAAAAAAAAAAGTCAAAAGCAATTGGTTTCCACATTGCGCCGTGTCATTCATAGAACGATCCGTAGACCGAACTGCAAGCTCGTCAACACCTCATCGTAAGAATTGAGGGGGATGGAAGCAACTGCCGTGGCTTTCGAGACAAAAATTTTCAGCTTATTTCAAATTAAAACGAGGGGCCAAAAAACTTCCCCACCCAATGGGATTTCCAGCTTCTGCCAGCTCTGTCCTGCCTGCCTTGAACACAGAGAGTCATAACTCCTTTTCTGACACACCACACCTTGTGATGAGCCGGCGCTTGAGAAATCATCAGCGTTTTGAAGCCCGTTTCAGAAACAAGTGTCTCGGTAAGGTAAAGAGCAGAGCACCTTTGGAGGGTCCCTGATCCGACGTGGGGTTTGAAACAAATTCCTGCTAGCGTTAACCAACGGGAAACCTTTGGGACGGATGTAGGCTTGAACACCTCACCGCATGATTTGCATGTGGACACACAGCCTACCTGGGAGAACACACGTGTAAGCGCTGGATTTTTTATTTTTCAAACTGCAAACGTGTTGCAATATTGGAGTTTATTGCTGCATTCCCCAGACTCTGAATAGACAGTGCTGCTATAAATTAAAGTTAATCCCTATAAAAATACCAGCCTCACAGGACTCTTCCTATCATCTTTGGGTTGCTCCGCAGTAAGTTTGCTTCTTTTAGGGGTAAAAAGATGCTGCATCTAAGCTTGCTTGCATTCCCACATGTGCCACAAACAGATTGTGCCAGCGCTGGATAAGAGGCGATTTTTTTCTCTGTAGCTTTTCCTCGGCCAATGCAGCACCTTTTTGTACTGTGTACTGGTCTCTGCAGGTCTCAAATCCACGGGTCATTTAAAGCAAACAGATCCTGCTTTTGCAAGAAAGGACAGGCCATAAAGAGCTGAACACTAACTGGGAGTTCACAGACCACTGTGTTTGGAGCCAAGCTGAAGCAAGCTCATGTCCCAAGCTGTCCCCAAGGGAGGATGATTAAAAACAAGAGCATGGGATTAAGTTATTAAAACTCCTACTTTGCAGGTCAGACAGCTACAGAAAAACATCTCCTGAGTCACTAGGACAAGGAGAGGAAAGGACTTCAACTTCACGAGAGGCTGCACCTGGAGCTACAATTTTTCGAAGGAACAGATGGAACAGGGTTCACCGGAGCTACCTGAAAAACGACAGGCTATGCGACGAAAACCTCCATTGCAAATGCTACAGTCACAAAGGGAGGCAGAATTGAGGCTGCAGCTTTAAAGGTCTCAATCCAAAAGCAGAGCGTCTACCCCCATCACCCCAAAAGCTGGTGGGGTCGGGTGCCAGCTCTAAGCCACACTGTTCTTGCTTTCTTCCGCTCCTCCAAATCCACACAATCTACCATGGTCAGTGGTTCACATCCTAGCCCCAGGGACTTTTTTTTTGCACAACTGCGACATGCAAGAAAGTAGGGAGAGAGTTTGAGTCGCTTTAAAAAATAAATAGATAAATCTAGAGATGAACCGAAAACCTCCAGCTGACACTGGGATACAAAGTTCTCCATGGATCTGAAGCATTTCCATCCAGATTTTTTAAAAATGTTTATGGCTCCCTTTCTAATCTCCATCCGTGTGTTCAGTTGCACCATATATTAGCTTGTTGACACGTTGCCAACAGTATTGCTACTGGAAATGACATATCCTTCTTATCGAAGTCCAAATTCCCAATCATCACACTGCACTAAGTTGGACTTTGGCAAGGAAGTTTGATTTTGCTCTCCAGGGGCAGAGAGATCATGACTCTTTGCAGAAAAGGCAGCAACCGAGCTGCAAATTGGGGCTTGCTATATGCCAAGGTGTGCACGTGCTTTAAGAAGCCAAGGGTACATCCTCTCCCTACTTGCTAACGCAGCGGATATGTGGGCAACACGCAGGCCAAAACATTGTGAAAAGCCAGGCTGCCAGCACAGCTCGGTCGCACAAGGTACCTCTACTAATGGTTCTCAACCTCATTAGACTTGGGCCTCGTCAAAATCCCAGCTTTCTGCTTGCACTCCTTTTTTTCCTGGAAAAATACTAGAGCAATTTGGTTTGCAAAGAATTCAGGAAAACCAGAGTAGGACAGGATGATTTAGACACTCTGGAAGCCGAGCTGAAGTCTCTGGGTTTATCTTGTGAATAGCGTATGTGTTTGAACACCTAGGAGTGCTAACACTGCATGGCACCCTTAAAAAAGGATTTCACTTCTCCCTGGTTCCCTGGGTGGAAAGAAATCACTGCTCTGTACAGACAACGAGGTTTGAAACAGGGCTTGCTATTAGAAAGGTCATACTGATCAATCTTTCCTTAAACCCGCAAAGCTGTAAGCAAGGACAGAGTCAATCCTAACCGTCACCTTGACCACGTGTAATAAAACACCCAAGTAGCTATTTACAGCGTACACGCACGCTGGAGAACAGCTCTCGACCCTATATCCATCAGGAATTCAGTAATGCTCATCTACTGAGAATAGCATGTCCTAACAAACATATAGGCACAGCTATATATACACACACACATATACACAGATGTATATAAATGTATGTACAGCCTTTTGATCTCTCCTGCTGGTTTCCAAGATACGGGCAGGCCAATTTAACAAGCTATTTTTAGTCGGCAGGGCTGGATGTTGCAGCAGATACGGGCACACCGACAGGCCACGTGAACTTGGGGAAGGTGGCTGGGCAACGCACGAGATATGCCAGTTCTGCTGGGCTTTTGGTTAGTTATGGGTGAGGAGAAGATGGTAGAAGAAGTCGTTCTCGGTCCAGCGTTGAGAACTGCCGGGACTCTAGGGATAGGACGGGGAAGTGACTTTGGGGGACCCAGTTCAAGACAGGCAGCCTTGTTCAGATTTTGGCGTACAGATCAACAGTGCTCATTTCACAAGGGAGCCTGATGGTTTTGGAGCCTCCTGCATTCTTGTGCCAGGGGCAGGCAATTATTTTGGGTGGAGGGCCGCCTCCTGAGTTTCGGCAAGCCATCAAAGGCCTCATGACAGGCAGCCCAGGGCAGATTAATATTTTAAGGGGCCCCGCGGGCCGGATAGGATGGCCTGGTGGGCCGCATCCGGCCCCCGAGCCGCATTTTGCTCACCCCTGTTCTATGCAGTGTCAAGTGTCCTCAGTATCAGGGCACGGCTGGGGTCTCCTATTCATAGACATTAGGGCTGGAAAGGACCTCGGAAGATCGAGTCCAGCCCCCCCACCCAAAGGGCAGGAAGTCAGCGGGGGTCAACTTGGAAGCCAAAAAGCAATACCAAAACCAGGTGTCTTACAAGTTATACATTCGGATTGGAATATCTCAACATGTGCAGAGTTTGAGCCACCCAGTTATTTCTAAGTTACCCAGGAATGACTGAAGTGAGAGATGTTCAGAGCAAAGCCGCATCTTCCATGGCAGCTTGAGTTGGGTACCTGGAGAAGGACTGGATGAGCTGGCCAAGAGCCCCCCTACCCTGTCAAATGCTACCAGAGGGGAAACGCATGGGTTTCAGCAGGGAGCATATGCAAAGAGCTATCCAAGTCCAACTGGAATGGTTTGTCTGCACCCAAAGAGTGACATTTGGGAACACAAGAAGGATTCAGCATCTGACAATTTGAGAGCGCAAGGGATTTTCTCCCTTGGAAAGCTTCCAGGAGGTGTCACTAAGAAACCCGGCTCATTTCAGGACCAGAGAGGGGTACCAAATGATTCCCCTTTAGTTCCAGAGATTGGGCAACATTGGACCCCTGCTGAACCAGATGGGGCAACTGATGCCCAGGAAAAAGCCAACCTATTAAATGGGTACTTTGTGTCAGTCTTTCATCAGTCCCATGGGACACCCATGCCCGCTATGGGACAGGGAGGTCCGGGTAGGGGAGATCCCCTGCCCTCCAGTAATGCTGACCTCATGAAGGAACATCTTGAGAAGCTGGATACTTTCAAGTCAGCCGGCCCTGATGATCTACACCCCATGGAACTCAAGGAGCTGGCGAGCATCATAGCCCAGCCTCTGGCACGGGTCTTTGAAAACTCCTGGCGCTCTGGTGAAGTGCCCGAAGACTGGAAGAAGGCCAATGTGGTGCCTATCTTCAAGAAAGGGAGGAAAGTGGATCCGGCAAACTACAGCCCCGTCAGCCTGATTTCTATCCCAGGGAAGATCTTAGAAAAGTTTATTAAAAAAGAGGCCATCCTTAATGAACTGGCTGATGCCAACATCCCAAGGGATAGCCAGCA
>NW_017728986.1:156131-160880 GCF_001723915.1 Gavialis gangeticus
ATAAACTACTGCGAGACTGTTTCAGGCTGAACATAAGGAAGGATTGCTGTCTGAGCCCCCAAGGTCTGGAGCAGCCTACCATCGGAGGTGGTTCAAGCACCTACATTGAACACCTTCAAGAGCAAATTGAAGCTTATCTTGCTGGGATCCTATGACCCCAGCTGACTTACTGCCCTTCGGGCGGGGGGCTGGACTCAATTATCTTCTGAGGTCCCTTGCAGCCCAAATGTCTATGAAATCTATGAACTGGGTACATGTTGTGAATGGGTCTAGTTGCAAATGGGGCATGGTAAGCCTGAAGCAGGTTCCCATATCTGGTGGCTGGAAAGGAACAGTCTTTTCTTCACCTTTCTGCTAGAGTTTCATAGACATTAGGGCTGGAAGGGACCTCATAAGATCATCAGGTCCAGCCCCCTGCCCAAGGGGCAGGAAGTCAACAAAGGTCAAAGGATCCCAGCAAGAAGTTGGACCATTTTGGAGGATGGAGCTGTCCACAGCTATTTTACCACCCTGCTTCCCATCGTCCATCCCATCCCCCACAAACACCTGAACCTCTGCCTGCATCTCATGGCTTTTGTGTGCTCTTTGCAAATCAGGCAAAACCAACATGATATTATCGAATAATCACAGCTGCCAACAAGGCTCTGAATAACAGTGAAGCCCACCGGGGTCTTGGAACTGCAGGAGAGATGTAGGAGCTGCTTATCTACAGATCCAGGCCTCCGCGGTTGGAGATGAGATTAAATTTTTTTTCCCCAGTCGTAAGCAAAAATGTAAAGCCTGAATTCAGCAGAAGTGGATAACCCATGCCCCGTCCTTGCTACAGGTGCATGGCACACTTAGATATGATGCCACCTTACTGCAGGGCCTCGGTGGGACCAGAGCACTGTATGGGCAAGATGCAGGTCAGCACCCTGCTCCATCTCACAGATTAAAGACATCATTTTCCACTGTGCTCAGTCAGTAGGCAAATTCTGCCACGTTACAGAAGCCAAGGCCCACCCCCAATTGTAAAAAAATCACTACTTAAGCAGATTATATGACATGCAGTCCTAAATATTTACCTATTAATCCCACAGGAGCGCTGTGAAGGCTAGGGCTTGTAAAGTGCTCTGAATAGGCAAAGCAAAGCACCTTAGGAGTGGTAGGTATCAATATGAAGTTAAAAAAATATTTTAATAATATGCCAGTTAAAATTTAAAAGCAAATTAACATCTCCAAGCAGAACACCACCCGTTTGCAAATGCAGACAGGCTCCACTTGGAGCTAACAGGACAGAGAACCAAAGAGCATCAGCAGTTCAGAAAGAGGCCATCCCATTTCAAACCCACTGATTTTTGTTTTTGATTTTTTTTTTTTCCAGGTCTTTGTTACCTACATAGCAGGACAAAGCAAGCCAGATTTACTTATCCAGGACCTGATCACTGGAGTTCAGGGAAGTCTTCAGCTAAGTGTTCCCAAACAGTTTCAAAGTTGATTAAAAAAAAAAAAGAGGTGACAGCAGCCTTCCACATCAGGTTTGAGGCCCAATAAAAGCAGCACAACAGAAGCCGTTCTAGACATGGTGAAGCTACTTAAGAGGAACTCAGACCAACAACCTTGAAATCCCTGGCTATTACCCCCTATTGCAAAGAAAGTGGCTTTCCCAGTGGAAGTGAGCATGCGCTTGCTCAGGCTCACTAGATGCTACACCACAGGTAGTATCAATTGGCACCCATCACCAGTTCCTACTCATCTCTTATGGAGCCCCAGTATAGACTAACTGGAGGAGAGGTCTGAGCCTTCCAGGACTCTACAGATGGAAGCAGCCAGTCCAGGAGGAGTGATGCTAAGATGCTCTGGAGCTGGGACTAGCAAGAAGGTCAAAGACCCTTCAGCAGTTCAGTGTTGATGCGCTGGCCTTTCAAGTGGCCCCTCTGTTGATGCCGTGCCATCCTTGTCACCCAGTACCCAGAAGTGTGGATCAACCGGGTAGTAATGGATGAAGAGAACAATATCAATATAGCTATACTCCGGCCCACCATGAACTCTTGGACAGAAGTTCTTCAGTCGACTCCGGAGCTGGATTTAAAGCTTTCAAGAATGCAAAGTCATTCTTAAAAAAAGGAATAAAAAAATTAAAAATCAAACCTACGCTCCATCAGCCGTCAAAAAACCCTACCTGACTGGCACTAGACTCCTGCAACTAGACCCATTCACAACATTATCAGCTGCACATGGCTGAAGAGGCCAAAGGCAAGGCAGCGAAAAGAGATGGTTTCCCACCGTCGGTCCAAGGGAGCGAGTTGCAGCGATTTTTTTTTTTTTTTCCCCCTTTTCCACTTTTACCTAGAATATTTCCCTGAGTTGTTTTTTTCCACTGGAAACAGCACCTCTGACTTAATCAACATGATTCCCACACTGATATTGTTATCTGCTTACCTGCATTACAGTGCTGTTTATAGTGCTGTACCTTGGAAATAACGATACCATGTTCGCATCCAGCTAATTGTAGGGTGCGGCAGGGGCAGGACAAAGGAAAACACCACTCTTCTAATAGTATTACTCGCCCTTTTCCAAAGCCCAAGCGAGGAGAAACAGTCTGGCAAAGTGAGGCATGGTCACAGCTATTATTTTTACAGCACCTTTCATTAACTATAGCCAAATAGTTTTGTAACTACGTTAAAAGTTGAAGGAGAAAAAAAGAGACAGGAGGCCCAGGGCCAAACAGAGAAAAATGTTTTCACTTGAAGAGAGAAATCAGTTCTCTATCAGCACAGCCAGTTATTAGCCTGTATCCACGTCTACCTATTTTGGAGCAACGGCCAAATGAAGAATCACCCTCCTTTCAAAACACTAGCTAAAACCTTTTGTCTCTAATGTACAGCATCTCCTAGTTTCTCTCATCCTCAAGAGCTTCACCACATTACAGTTATTGGCACCCTTTTCCCCCCACCCCAACTATGCTGCCTTATTCTCATGTTTTTCTTCTTTTTCCTGCCTTTTTTCTTGACTTCTCGGGCTGCGCGCTCTTCCCCAACACGCTCAGGAAGGGAACAAGAATTGAGGCAGGGATGAGTTTTGCCAGGGTTTAGCAAAATCCTTGACTTCTCAAAACATGACACAAGGGGAAGGGGTGAGGGAAGATACAGGAATACATAAAAACCGTTTAATGGTCTTAAGGATGCGATAAGGAATCTCCACACACACTTCACAGGCAACAAGAAGGAAGCAAGCCACGCATTGCAACGCTACCGAGGCAGAGAAGCCAAAATTAAAGCTGGGAGGTGAAGCCAACATGCAGCTCGGCGGGGGCTGCACCGATCGGCGCGCAAACAGCTTTGAAGCAGCACTTTGCCCAAGTCCTGGACAAGCCTGGCTTTTAAGGCAAAAACCATTCCAGCGATACTTAACCACCCTTGCCGCAGAAGCTAATGAACAGGACGTTTGACACCTTCCATTGTGCTCCAGGCATTAAAGACAGCATCTACAAGGAAGTCAAGAGAGTCTAGAATTCAAGGTCTAGTGGCTAGGTACAGCGCTTGCAAAAATAGCAACTGTGCGGAGGGCATGTGGTTTGTTCTAGGAACCTAATCCGCTTCCAAGGCCTCTGAAATAATAAAAAAAAAAAAGTGATTGAGTGAGATCGCAGGAGATAAAAGTAAAATAAGGAGGCAAAGATGACTGCTAGACTTCTTTTTAAGCCAGCCAGAAGATAACAGCTTGGTTTCGCTTGCCTTGACAGCGCAGCAAGTCATGACTAGGATTTGAAGTTCTTTGGCTATAAAACACCAAGGGTAAAATAAGTTTCCATAACAAGTGTAACCCCCTCCCCATGAAAGAAGAAAAAAAAGCAGAAGCACTTGGAGGGGGTGCAAACAAATATGAAATAGGTGGCTCATGTACTCGCAATAGCCACCCACCGCTCTTCTGACCACTTGGAAGATGCAGGTCGGTTTTGGGGAGGGGGCGGGCAGTGGGGAGTACCAATGTTGAGAAACCTGCACTTGAACCAGCATGACATGGTAGGCTAAAATGAAGGAACAAAGCCAGTGCAATACATTTCAGCCCCCAAAATCATGACTATTTACTCATCCCAAACAGTCATTCTGCAAGATACAAAGTGCTGGCATATCTCCTGCCTGGTTTAAAAACCAGGATCAGATACTTCTGCTGAGGACAACAGCTTTAAGACCAAAACCCATCTGTGCACCCACAGAACCTTTCCCTTATAGTCCAGTTTTCCATATCTGTCTTTAAAGGAAGGGGGGGGGAAAAAAAGCCTCCCCTCGGCCTCCAAATGGATAATCCAATTTTTCCTGGCATAGTGATGCCTGTATCCAAATCTGAGGATTACAGTGGACTGGATAACTGGATTAACTGGATAAAGGATGTTATAAAGGCATTGGTCAATGCCATTGCATTTCTTAAACTCTTTCCATATAGATTATAATCTTAGGCTGGAAACGCACGTTGTTCTCAAATGATTCAAGGAATCCCTTATGTCCCAAGGTTTCTGAGAAAGGGGAAGAACCTGTTGACAAATTGAAGTGCTTAATAACTGCTGAAAGGCATTGCATGGCAATTCACCAGGACTGCCCTTTTCTTCCTGAAGGAAAATTAGAAGCTGCTTTATTACGCAAGAAAAAAAGGGCAAATCAGATTTTATCCCACAGTTGACTCTCTGAAGAACTAATGGGACCCCCCCCCCCCCCAATTTTCCCCTTCTACTCCCGCTGTAGAACACTACATCCCCATATTTTTACTGCC
>NW_017728986.1:160970-167052 GCF_001723915.1 Gavialis gangeticus
AAAGGGCCCCCCCCCCCCCCAAGAACAGTTCTCACTTCATTTTACAGGGAAGTCATGAGGTCAAAAGGAAAACGTTTAGCACAATGAAAGGCAGCTATGCCAACCCCCTTGGGGAAATGAGGGATAAAGCAGAGTAAGCAATTACTAAACTTCACCATTAATAATTACAGTCATTAGGGAAACTTCACTCAAAACAAGTCTTACTCTGTTTGGCTCAGTGTGTTAGGAAGGCTGGTGTCTCTTGCCTGCTTGAGGAAGTCTCACCTAGTGCAGTGCCTGCCAGGTGAATTTGCAAAAAAATAGAATAAAATAAATTGCAATATATGTATTGCAAATTTTTTTTTTTTTGCAAATTCACCTGGCAGGCACTGCACTAGGGGAGATTTCCTCAAGCAGGCAAGAGACACCGGCCTTCCTATATAATATTTTTTTTTCCCCCCTCAAGCATGGAAAGGAGGACTCTGAAGAGCAAGCTACTTGGATAGATACAAAGAGCCTAGTTACCTGCAGCGTCCGTCAGCGTGCGGCCACACAGTCCTGGCTCCCAAGGCTGCCTCCAGTGTTGGACTGATGGAGCCGACTAGTACACGGAGAATTTAGAGCCCTCAGGAGTGCTGCAGCCACGTGACCGAGGCACTGAGAAAAGTGCCCTGCTCCTCAATTATCAGGTCCTTTCCTTGCAGCGCTGCTGAAAGCTCACAGGATAACGAGCTGGTGAACTAATGAGAATCAGAGCTGTACCCCTTCCAGGGTAAGGATCACAGGCCGTTCTTCCCACCTCTCCCCGAGACAAGGCATTACAAGAGAGTCTCCGATGATGTACAGGTACATGCACGGTCTATAGAAAACGGCTTTGAAACGCACTATGATTACAGCTGGGGGGGGGAAACGGGGATGGAGACTCCTAGTCCCAGTTCCAAAGGGCAGGAGAGCTGTATTGGTCTCTGTATCCAGAGAAACAGGTTTCAGTTCAGCATGAATAGTCCAAGTCAAATTGAACAGGACCTACCTGTGAGCTTATAAAAAGGGAGCACTTTGGCACATGGCTTGCCTTGATCCAAGCAGAAGGGCAGTGTGCCTGTAAGCTTGTCTAACATCTCTTCCAATGATACAATTGTTCCAATAAGAGATCTCACCCCCCCGCAAAAAACCCCCCACTCACTTCTCCTTAATCCAGGACAAGGCATAAAGACCTTGATGGTCACCTTTCTACCTCAAAGCTCTCCACAGGACCGAGCCCTTGCAAGGCTGTGTTGTTCTACAAGTCACCTGCTGTGAAAACAATGGCAAACCTGTTGGGCTTGTAATTCAGGGGCCCAGGAAATCCCAGTTATTGAAACACGTGAAGAAAGTGCCGTCTTTTGCAACGCCTTTGTGTTCCCTAGATTTTTATGGAGGCAAACTAGTCGTTCACAAGAGGTCTCCCAGTCTTTAGTGCAGAAATCACTTCATCAGGGAGAAAGCAGAGAGGCAAAATTGGAGCCTCTTTTAGTTAAGTGCTGTGCATACAGAAACACAATCCGTGCCTTGAAAAGCACATGGCCCAGGCAGAGAAGATGGCCCAAAAAAATAGGGAGAGATGGGTGCACAAAAGCTAAGTGACTAAACAAAGGCCCAACAAATCCGTGGCACAAGCAGGAACAGAAACCAAATCCCCTGAACTCCCAGCCAAGTCTTCTACAGTTACAGAGATCTTGCTATATTTGAATGTGAAGCAGACCCTTGGTCAGAAATCATTATAAAAAAAAAAAAATGTCCAGCCTTGGAGCACACAAATACAAGATAATTGTTTTGAACTATAACCGCACTATTTTTAGCGGAGACAGATAAGAGCTCCTTGAACCTGAAGTTACAGAGTAAAAGGACTGCCGAGAAGTCAATATGTTAGCCCGTTAGAGATAACACAGAAGAGCTTAGTCCAAAACCCTGCCAGATGCATACAGATATGAACCAAACCAGCAGAGCTCCAGCCTCCTACTGGAGATCCACGCTATTAGACCACAGAAGGATAAAAAGTCTCTCACATGGTAAAACTAGCACAAATTTAACAAAGAGCTCTCTGGCCAACAGCATTAAAACACAGTAGCCGAGTCTTTCTAGAGTGCTTTTCATCAATACATCCTCAAAAGGCTTTGCAAAAAAATCAGTCACCCATCATTACAGGGGAGAGACCTGAAGCAAATGATCAGCTCTCTCTTAGCAGGCCAGGATGGAAACAGAAGCGAGAGCTGCATGCCCAAGTCTAACACCCGATACAGCAAAGCTTCCCTACCTCTTCTCAGACAGGTAAACTGGACTAACGACACCAGCTGCGATAAGGAAGAGAGCACCTACTACACAATTAAGCAAGAACTGTATATATTTAGACGGCAACTAATGCCCCTTATCTGTGTCCTATAAAGTGTGAACATTTATGGTGCTATAAAGGCTTATAAATAATACCAGCAGTGTCAGCATATTTGTGGCTTTACAGCTCCTTTGCAGAGAAGAAAAATGGTTAAACTAAATCAGGCAATTTAGGAGTCAACAGGGTGACTTGGACCAATACCTGGACTACAGAAAGAGGCAATGATTTCTGATATTGTGTAGGATCCCCTGACATTTCTCTAGAGGAACAGAAAGTAAAGGGACGTCACAGTCAATGCTCGAGGCTCCTTTGGTGTAAAGGGTCTTATTCATTTTGGCCACAAAAGTCCCTACTTCCCTCAAACGTAGTGGTACCCCCTTCAGCTCCACAGGAGAAGCAGACTCACAAAACTGAGGCATGGGGTTGGTTCACAGGCTGGATCCCACCTGGAGTTGGCATACAGGATCAGTCTGTATGATTCAGAGCACTGGTCTGGCCTTGCTCCATGGATCCAGCTGCGTGCTAGCTCATTCGCATGCTCCAGCCTGAACCCTGTGCCCAAAAATGGGCACTAGTGGCCATCACAGAGGACAGTCCAGTGGTCCCCTGCGGATATGAAACCGGATGCCCTTATGTCCTCTATTTTTCTCTTCAAGAGAAAAATAGAGGGCATAAAGGCATCCGGTTTTGTATCGATAGAGGGCACAGGACAACCGGACCGTCCTCTATGATGGCCATCATACTGGCCACGTGCTGGCACAGTCTAGTGCACAAGGCCACATTATACAGCCTGCAGCAGGGCTCCCCATGGGTCCAGAAACTTGGCAGCGGGAGAGTGGCAACAGTGCCAACACTCCCCCACTGCCAGATTTCCAGCCATGTGGGGAGCACGGCTTTGCAGACTGGATCTAGCCTGTGGGCCAGGGGTTGGGGACCACGGTCTTGCAGCATCACCTCCTTGGAGTAGCGGAGTCGGAGTCTCTGCTGTTTCTTGGAACCTGCAGTACCGAAACCATAAGCGTAGCTTCCAGTAATAAAAGTCATGTGTGGACAAAGGTTTAGAAATCTTAGCTCCACATCTTATGTGCCAGCAGGCTCAGATGGGATCAATTAGAAAGCCTCATCTTTGGAGATAACCCAGTGCTGGCCGAGTACAAGAACAGAGACCATATCGACAGTCCCACTCGATACTGCTCTGCATGGGCATGGAGAAGATCACAGCATAGCGGCAATCCCAGCTGGACTGTTTTCCAGCACTGTCTGCACAGCCAACCTGGGCATCCCCAGGAGGTCTGGCCTTCCTCCCACCAGCTGGACCAACATGATGGGAAACACTTCTGGCAGGAGCACTGAAGCAGGGAAACACCACATTTCATTTGCCTATCATGCAAAAATGAACTGGGACACCACAGGCCCTGTC
Source organism: Gavialis gangeticus (assembly GCF_001723915.1). Taxonomy (NCBI): domain Eukaryota; kingdom Metazoa; phylum Chordata; order Crocodylia; family Gavialidae; genus Gavialis; species Gavialis gangeticus. Next base: position 164,738 of record NW_017728986.1, read on the forward strand.
GCTGTGCACCATCACACGGCATTGCATGGTTTTTGGCTGTAGCCGTGTTGATCTAAGGACATAAGTAGGCAAGGTTCCTTGGGTAGATGAATAAAAGGCATTACAGGCCTTTTATTCCTAACCGCGAGGTGGAGAGGAATCTTTTGGGGGCCTCTATAAAAATCAGAAGTCATCAACTGCTACACATCCACCATCACTAGAACAAATGCCTCTAGTTGATCAGGGCCCAATTATCGCACCACAGCATCCTTTACCTCCGCTTGTAGCATAAAAAGGAGTTGTAAAGGCCCTTTACTCTATTAGAGAGATGTGAAAGCACATGGCTGAATACCTGAGAATTCAGGTCTCCAAACTTAAATAAAAGACATGCAAGGGGGGCAGGGAGAAGCAAACCCAAGTAATGTCTTAGGAAACCGTAAGGACAAGAGCAATCGCTGGACACTTGTAACTAGGCAGAGCTACCTGCTGGGAGCCAGGGAATTTTAACGAGCAACTCACCGAAGTTGCGACAACTAGCAGGTCTCAGAGTCGGGATGCAGAAGACTTGTGTTAGCAGCTACTGCCACTCCACCCCACTGGCATCAAAACCTGGCAATAAGACGAACAGTCGTTACAACCCAAAGGCACGCATACGGTCAGATGGCTTTATCATCAGGTTTCTTATGTGGCATTTTCAACCTGCTGTAGCCCAGCCTTCTCAGCCAGAGCTTCACACAGATCATATTAAAAAGAGGACAGAGCAGAGGAAAAGCACTTCTGAAAGTCACCGTGTTACCCAAGCCCATGCCTGTTTTTAAGCAGGCATGTACACCACTTCCTTGTTTCGGTACATTGTCAACGCAAAGCCATAAAGATGCTAGATGCGATTTCTTGACCCAAGCGAGAAGAGGAAATAACAGTCCAGCTTGGTTTGAGTCAGGGTGCGGGGAAGGAGGGGAGTTCTTGGACATCTCCGACCCCTACAAAAGCTTTTAACTTAACTGCGAGCCACCCTCATGGCTTCAGGAGCCTGGAGCAGAGGGAGAGGAGTGATTGAAAAGAAAACTGCCAGCTAATTTGGCTGACACAAGCCTCTCCCTTCTCTTCCAGGAACCAAGGAAGCTGCCTCTCTCAAAAGTGAGTTCTCTTTCCTGTCTCCTGCCCTGAAAGAGGAGGCATTTTACTCAGCTCTCTCCTTTGACTGATGTAAGAGATAAGAAAAAAAAACAAGTCTAGAGGGCAGAGAACAAGCTAAAACCCTTAAGTATCTAATTATACACACGGATTGAAAGCCTTCCACTTACCAGGTTTTTTAGCCCGTCTTCATAACGGGTAGAAGAGATGGATCTATTTGTAACAACAACAACTGAGCTTCCCAATTTTTGTCAACTTTTGCATTGGTCTGGTGTGGTTTGTTTAACTATCTTTTGCTTACTATAATGCCTGATCATTTAAAAATCACCTTAAAACACTGGGTTTTGGAAAGCAGACCAGCTGGATTTGGGGTTTCCATACACTGCTCTTAATTTCTCCCAGCTCTTTTGCTACTCTACCATGGGTACTTTTTGATCCATATTTTGAGCAGTGGCTCTTGTTCTAGGCGCTCAGCGTGATAACTTCAGGCCCATTTTTTTCCTGGCTTCTGGGCATCCTCCAACTTAAGTGAAGCTGGTAGCAGCAGCTCAGCTTCTGGGGAAAGCAAGGAGCAGGCCCAAGTTGCATCTCAAGAAACTGCATCAAGGACTAAGGGTCCTCCCAAGCAGGAATCAGGCGGGCCAGGTGGAAGAGAGAACAGCCCAGCTCCTGCTGGGAGGCTGAAGACTGAAAAGAAAAACTTGCTAAGCCTTTGCTGGAGCCTTCCCTCTCTCACCATTGCCAACATTTTTCGGGGGGGGGGAGCAGCGGTGGAAATCACAGACTACTTTTAGTCCGTCTTAACTGACCCATGGCACCCCGACTAGCTGGATGACTAGTATTAGGTCAGGGGTGGGCAAAATACAGCTCAGGGGCCAGATCTGGCCCGCCAGGCCATTGTATCCGGCCTGTGGCTCCCCTAAAAAATTTAAAATCAATATTTATTTGTTCCTAGGTGCCTGTCAGAGACGACAGGAGCCAGGGGCAATAAGACCCAGAGGAAGCTAGTGGCAGGACCCAGCAGCAAGGTCTGCCCAGCCCTTGTCCCCCAACCAGAAACCCCTGCCTAGCAGAGGCTTCTGGCCTGGGACCATGGGGCTGTTCCTGCTTCCTTGTGCTAGAAAGGGAAATGCAGCCCTCAACAGTTTGCTGAAACTCAGTAAGTGGCCCTTTGCCCAAAATAATTACCTGCCCCTGCACTG
>NW_017728986.1:167301-170700 GCF_001723915.1 Gavialis gangeticus
AATTATAGAAGAGTTCAACTTAAAAAAAAAAAAAAAAATCACACAAGAATCTTTGACCTGCCTTATCTGGCTGGACTTTTGTTCCTTTTCTATCTTGCAGCTTATATTCCTCATGCTCCAGTTCCTCCCACCCCCCAAAGCCCACAAGTGCAGACTGTTCTCAGGTGCTGCTGCTAATAACCTGCCCATATAGACATAAGATCAGCCGTTTGTCTGCTCTATCCCACCCTTCAAAGCACGCTATTGAAAACACTTCCTCAATTTTGCAGTCCAATTGTGCATGGGGTAAAAAGCACATGCCTTCTCTTCTCAACTCCCATCAAGTAGGTACTTAAATAGCAGCACTCAAGGCTGCACTATGTTTGTAGAGACTTGGAGAAAGGAAGGATGTGCAGAAGTTAAAAAAGGAACTCATGGGGGTAAATCCTTCCTTCCCATCAATTCTAGGCATCGTTTCTCAGCAATAGCAGGAGGTGCAGCTGTTTCACAATGTGAGGTTTCTAAATTGTTTGCTGAAGAAGAAAAAAAAACCACAGACAAAAAAACAAAACACAAAAGACAAACAAACAAACAAACACCCCAAGAAAGACTCAGTCAGGATATGGGCCTTTCCTTTACAAGAGTTTACCCAAAAGGTGCACAGTGCAGGATACTCTCAGCCAGGCTCAGAGAGCAGACTAGTCCATAGCATCAACAGGACAGCAACACCCAGAGGAGACAGGAATCCACGTTCATAGATCATCGCCAGTCAAGCACGGAACGAGAGTAGGTTGGATATACTCAAAACATCCACATGCACCCCCCCAGTTTATTCCCTTACGTGCCCATAAAGTGCCATCTCTTTGTACAGCATCCTTCCCTGCTTTGTCACCTCTCCGCTGGAAACAGGACCATGCCCATTTCAGGAATTTGCCTTCCCCTCTTAGAAACCAGAGGCTGAATGCCCAGAAACAAGAGCAGGGTGCCTTTTGATCATCCAGTCCTCCGCTTCCATAGAGGAGAAAGGCAGCTATTTATATAGTACCCCCAGGATGAAAGTGCTCTTCTTCCAAAGCAAAGGGGCACCGAGCTCTAGATAGAAAGTGATTGTTGCACGGCTTCAAAATCCCCGTCAGGTTGCATGTACCAGGAAGATACACCAGGGACGTTGCAGTTCCCTCCTCCCTCCATATCCTGGATCACAGGAGGCCAACCTGCAACTCCAGAGCCACATGCAGCCCTTCAGAAGTCAATATGCATCTCCTTGAATCTTTGCACAAGCACATGTGAAGCTGGTCCCCGTGTGCTTGTGCAAAGATTCAAGGAGATGCATATTAACTCCTGAAGGGCCGCAGGGAGGCCACCCCTGCCTTGGATTGACCTCTTCTATTCATCAGCATCCTCAAGCCAGGCAAGAAAAATATTAAGATTTAAATTTGTTAAAAAATGGGTTGAGTTAGCCAAGTGCCCCACTGGGAACACGCACGGTTTCTGAGACAGAGGGAAAAAACCAGCCTGCAGGACACCCATATTTTCATGGCAAAAGGAGGAGTGCTCAGCCTTCAGAAACATTTGCACCAACTTTTCTCGAGATCCTGCTGAAGTCTTGAGTAAGCAGGAAGGCACCCACCTAGTGCCTACCAGCAAGACTTAGTCTCAAAGATAAAAAGGTGCCATTGTTAATCCTAGAGTCTTTCCACACAGCAGATCCAGTTGGGCATGTCTCCAAATACACCTTGGCAAGAGCTTAGATTTAACCTGGAGCACAGCGAAGCTCAAGTCCACCTTGATTTGTTTGGTCGGCAACAAAACACACGCTGTCTTCCAAAGACAGCGGAGGGCTGACTAACCATCCTCAGCGGGCTTGTCAGGTTACAGACATGTCAGGGCAAAATTACTGGAGGCCAGCATCTGCTTCTGAGACACGTTTCCAACCCATCTCCTTTGAGGAGGTTTCTATTGTTGCTACCCTGGAGGTCCCTACATAGGATTCATAGATGTTGGGGTCGGAAGGGACCTCAGTAGGTCATCAAGTCCAACCCCCTGACCTGGGCAGGAAAGAGCACTGGGGTCAGACGACCCCAGCCAGGTGCTTGTCCAGTCTCCTCTTGAAGACCCCCAAGGCACCACGTCCCATGGGAGCCCGTTCCAGATTCACGTAACAGTTAGTGCTCAGATTCTTCCTCATGGCAGGGATCTTGGTTCTCAGGTCAGTGGTTCAGGATCTGATTTTGAGCCAGACTTACTCATGCTATCATTTTATTTGATGGAAGGATTACAGACTCTCTTTGCCTTTTTTTTTTTTTTTTTTAAATATGTAGTTAATTAAAAAACAAACTTGTTGTATTCCTGTTGAACCAGAGTCCCTTCCCCCTACTGTGCCTCTTGATATCCTCACTAGTTTCAAGTCTGATATTTTCATGGACATGCACACCTGAAGATCGAGTCCCAAATGCAAGACGCTTTCTTTCCTCTGGAGCAGAACTTCCGACTGCCTTTTCTAATGCAGCGGGCTGTGGCTCATGAAAGCTTATGCATTCAGTTAGTCTATAAGGTGCACCTCTACCTTACCTCTTCAGACATGGCAGGCAGAAGGTACTACTGGATTATGTCATTACATCTGTCCGCCTTCAAAGGAGTTACCCATGAGCTTTGTCTTCCATGCACTGGGTTCAAACACCAGTTTTTACACTCACACAGGTTAGTTCTTGCCTTTCCTAATTCACAGCCAGACTGTCTTATTTAGCTGGCCACTAAATAAAAAGGCAGGCGGGTGTTTGCAGTTGGTGCAGAAAAAGTTTGTGGGTAAGTGATCACAGTGACTCTTTTTAGCCAGCTGCCACATGCTCCACCAGATGACGTTAGGTGCAAAAATCACAGCGAGAGCCTTGTGGTCACGAGGCTATTGCGGGACAGATGAAAGGTAGAGGCTTGTCTAAACCACAGAGTTATGGGGAAGAGAAATAGGAGATACTTTCATCATGTCTTACATATAAACAATGACAGGGGTTGTTACTGGTGCCTTGAAGAGGGCTGGTGGATCTCAAAAGGGAGGGAATAATGGAAGACAGGTAGGCACTTCCAGGAGGCACTCATACAGCCTACTCATTCGGGAGTAGCAACATCAAGCCACATGCCCCACAAAGCCACCAAGCAAGAAGGGCAGTCTCCACAGCCAGGCTCCAGGGGCAAAACAGCTAATTATGGCCTAGAAACCACGTCCAACATGCTTGTTTGTGCATCACTAGGATGGCATGTAGATGTTGCAATGCAGCCTTCCCCAGCTGCCTCAGAATTAAGTGCATGTTTGAGGAGTCGGGCTCAAAAGCCTTTTGGAGGAACGATCATGTATCTAACAACTGACATGCCTTATTTTATTTCATGTTCATGATGCAATACTTCCCAAGTATCAGCTCAGAC
>NW_017728986.1:175700-176503 GCF_001723915.1 Gavialis gangeticus
AACTGACAAGCCTTATTTTATTTCATGTTCATGATGCAATACTTCCCAAGTATCAGCTCAGACCAGTGCAAACCACAGTGCGAAAAGGCATGTTATGAAATTAATTCGCTGGCCTGTGGCAGACAGAACTAGCTCTTGGGCAATGCCACCAGTTTCTGCAGCAGCCATGCAGAAAATACGCAGGTTCTTAGGGCTCGCGTTTGCAATACAAGCCAAATCCGACCAACGACGCCTTATCTTCCAGATGGGGCATCTAGCACCAGGTCCCCTGCTGCTGTCTAGAGTTTGGGCAACACTGCAGAGAGGCAGAAAGGGAGAGCTGACAGTCTTGCAACACCATGATCTGAAAAGATCAACAGCTGGGGAGTTGACTTAATAGTCAAGGAAAGCCCTCAGACAACTCAGCTTGGTTGGGGGCTTCTAGGCCAGGGGCAGGCAATTATTTTGGGCAGAAGGCCACTTACTGAGTCTCGGCAAGCCATTGAGGGCCGCGTGACAGGCAGTCCAGGGCAGATTAATATTAGTTTTCTAAAATTTTTTAGAGCCTCTGCAGGCCAGATAGAATGGGCTGGTGGGCTGCATCTGGCCCCCAGGCCGCATTTTGCCCACCCCTGTTCTAGGAGCATTTAGTCAACACCAGCCACATGGTCTAGAATCTTTTTTAAATCCTGGATGACACTAAAAAGCAGTTTCGATATCCAGCAGAAGGATCCATCTCATTTCCGCTCTCCGAGGTACCCAAAAGGTGAAGCAAACGAGACAATCTTCCCCCCAGCACAGTGCAGGAACACGCCCTTTAAGTA
>NW_017728986.1:181503-184872 GCF_001723915.1 Gavialis gangeticus
TTAGAGCCTCTGCAGGCCAGATAGAATGGGCTGGTGGGCTGCATCCGGCCCCCAGGCCGCATTTTGCCCACCCTTGTTCTAGGAGCATTTAGTCAACACCAGCCACATGGTCTAGAATCTTTTTTAAATCCTGGATGACACTAAAAAGCAGTTTCGATATCCAGCAGAAGGATCCATCTCATTTCCGCTCTCCGAGGTACCCAAAAGGTGAAGCAAACGAGACAATCTTCCCCCCAGCACAGTGCAGGAACACGCCCTTTAAGTAGTGACGTTGGATTCACCTTCCCCTCCCACCCTCCAAGAGACTCACAGGACAATGGCTTTTGACCTCTTCAGAAAGTTGCCCCCATTTATTTCAAGCACAAGCAAGTGTGGCCAGGGTAGCTTTTGGCACCCGGATAAATGTAAGCCCCCTCTCCCCACAATCACCTTCAGTGAACTGGAGTGCAGTTGGCTTTGCTGAGCTGAAGCTTTGGAGCATCACTGGCTTTTCCATCAGAAACTTCTATGGTAGCACATGCCGATTTTTGAGTCGCCTTTGGCTCAACCCCACTGAAGTGAGGCATGGTTTCTGGCTTCACCCTCTTTTCCTTATGCTCAGGATTTCTCAGAGAAACAAGCTCTTCTGCAAACACTTCATGGTTTGTTTTACCCGAGTCCTTTTCCAGGTGTCCTAAACTCCTGGAGGATGCAGGAAGTTTTGGGTCGATTCATTTAGTCTTGGGGACTATATTACAGGGGTTCAAAATAAAACAATAGAGCAGGGTTCTTAAACAAAGCCCCAATCACCACTTAAACATGGATGGAAACAGCCATCTCTCCAAAGTTAGCACACCTATATTTGCATATCACATTAGGACTATATTATTGCACCATCTGCTTTAAGTACGTTGGTATCTAGGTACCAGGCACTGAGGTGCCAGCCACTGATTGCTTCTCGAGCCTGAAAAGTGAGCGGCCCAGAGAAAAGGATTTTCTTCTCATTGGCAAAGTTGTGTTTTCATATCATTTTGTGCCTTCAGCAACACACAACAAGCGGTGCCTTGAGACTGCTTTGAGAGGTCTTCAACCTCTGTCCGATTGCAGGCCAGCCTGGCAGTGGTTTGAACCATCCCCTATATGGCCCCCAGTTGGGATGTCCTCACCGCTTTACTGCTGCTAAAAATCACTTGCCTAACCAAGCTGTGGACAGGGAAGTTTTAAGTTGAATAGTAGGAAAAACTCTCACTAGGAGGGTAGCAAAGCACTGGAACAGGTTACCCAGAGAGGTGGTGGCATCTCCATCCTTGGAGGTGGCATCTCCATCGTTGAAGACCCTGCTAGACAAAGCCTTGGCTGTAATGACCTAGTTGAGGCTGGTTTTGCTTTGAGCAGGAGGATGGACTAGATGCAATCTCCTTAGGGCCCTTCCAATCCTAATTTACTACGATACTACTATGATGGCAAAGCAGGTACTAAAAAAAGTCACCAGGTCCCAACAATTTAGCACCAAGAGTCTACAAGTTACCAGCAAGCCATAAACATCCACAGCCTGGAGCGATATGGGCCTCCATTACTGGCAGAAGCAGCAGCAGATGCTCTAGGGTAGTGGTGGTTTCATTCAACACCCCCTTAAGGCAACTGAAGTTGGAAGCAATGAGGACATGGGTCTCACCATCTCCCACAGGTCTGGGTCTGTGAGGATGAGGAGGAACATATGATCTAGTCAGAGATAATCCTCTGGATTCCACTTACCTAGGGACAGTGACTTTTGAGGGGGGGATAGGCAAGAACTTCAGTGATCACTAAGCTAAAGGGCAGGAGAGCAGGTTTTCATGCCACTTGTTAGGCAGCTCTAAAAAAGGAACTGAGACAAAGCATCGATTCCAAGTGCCAATTTCACACTCGGATTTCCAAGAAAAAGAGTTTCTAGCATATTTGAAGAAGGAAGCCAATTCCCTTCAAGTACCTTGTATTTTAATAGACAGAGCACCATTCTCTCATCACTTGTCCTTCAAAACCACAACTTAGAACAGCTTGTCCAAAGCTCAGCTTGAATCTGCAGCAACCAGCGGGAGTCACTGAACTGCAGATTGACATTTTAGGATGCAGAGCGGTCCAAGTAAAAATCGCCCTCTCCCTAGCACTTCCCTGCTAAAGCAATGAGGACTCTTAATTAAAAGAGATTGAGCACGTTTTGCTCGCTAATTTAGCGAGCCTGCCTTCCCCAGGCTGCGCAAGTGTCCTTCATAAATGACTGAAAAGCTGCCTTGCAGCAGAAGGCAGGAACTTCAGTCTGGAAGTAAGAACTTTAAATTGGATGCAGTCTGTAACCCAACTGCATCACAGCGAGGGAGCTTTAACAAGTGAGTAGTATCTCTATTACTAGCTGGCCGAATTAGCCAAGAGAGCTTAAAATCGGGACAACCACTAGACGGCATCCAAGTTATTCAGAGGCCCTTTATCCGATCCTTCTAAGCCACACACCAAGAGGACCAGCTGACCCGGCTCACATACGCTTTGCTGCGGATGCAGGAAGACGGTCCCAGAGACACTGGATTTGGCAGACTTGAGAATAAAGTTGACTTCATAACAGAAGCCTTGAGCAAGGGAAACTCCAGTTGTTCTAATTAGACGGCTGCTCTTTCAGCAGAGCCCTTAAAGGAAGATGAGTTACCGACTGTGGCTTGCGTGGGCGCAGGACGCACCGTGGCGAGGCCTGGGATGGGTTTTTGTTTGAGTTGGGTAGAAACTGGGTTCTGCGGAGACTCGGGTCCGAGCCACTGAGTCCACATACCTGCAGTTATTACAGCACCGAACTGCAGCCCCACACAAGGTGGGAAGAAAGAAGTCACAGCAGAGGAGAAAGCAAGCTCCCTTTCATGCTCTGTTTCCCCTCCTCTTTACTCCGTCTGCCCGCAAACCACCCCCCCAAAGACTCCACTCTACCGACTGCATCCAGATACGGCAGGGCTCGGACCTTCTCCCCGAGCCCTCCGGGAAGAAGCGTGTAGTAACCACCTCCCCAGCACAGAGACATGGCAGCAAGAGCCCTCTGCCTCCTTTCCCCCTTGCACCCACTAGAGCTCTGCATCCTTTTACAAGGGAGGAGCTGGCTATTAGATCCCACGAGGAAAACTTCCATCGCTGGGGAGAAACCGGAACAAGTTACACGAGCGAGAGAGGAAGCGAGGGGGAGAGACTCACACCACGCGCAGTCCAGTACCTGCACGACGCAGTCAGAAAAAAAGCACCTCTTACAAGTCTTAAACGGGGAAATCAGTTGACGCCGGCTGGCACAGGAGGACCCCTGCGGATCGCCGGCCGGCTGGAGGGAGAAGGGATGCCCAGGACCGAGCCCTGGGGGACTCCGCTACCCACCTCGCCCCA
>NW_017728986.1:189872-190342 GCF_001723915.1 Gavialis gangeticus
CTGGAGGGAGAAGGGATGCCCAGGGCAGGGTTAAAACAGGTCCCCGACGGCCTCATCCATCACCAAGAGCAGGGAGGGCTCGGCCTCCAGCCCCCAGGACAGATACACCCTGCGAAGCCGTGACACCCAGCCCCCGGGCTCCCCACCGGGGGGCATCTGGCAGTTGATACGACCCTGGAGCTGCGGGGCTGGGCCGGGCCCTGGCAAGCCCCCTTCTGCGGGGCCAGGCCAAGGCCAGGCACCTCCTGCCCTGCCCGCCTCGACCCCCCTGCCCGCAGGTGTCCCGAGACAGATGCAGCGCTGGGAGCGAACACTTCCATGTGTCACCGCCGGGGACCCCCATGCGTGCCCCCCCCAGCGCCCACACGTGTCCCTCTGGGCAGTCGCCCCCCCCATGTGGCGCCCACACGTGTGCCCCTGCAGTTGCCCCCATGTGGGTCCTTGCAAGTGCCCCCCCCCGCGCGCCCCCC
>NW_017728986.1:190702-193083 GCF_001723915.1 Gavialis gangeticus
CCCGCCCAGGGGACACCCCCCCAGCCACGCCCCCCGGCTGGCACGCTCCAGCCACGCCCCCGCCGTGGCCCCGCCCCTCCGTCCAATGAGAGCACTGCTCTGCTCCCGACCCGACCCAATGAGCGCCGGCAGCTGCTCTGGACTAGGGCAGCCACTTACCTTATTAGGAATAGGGGCGGGAATCCCGCCCTGTCTGCTCCTAAGCCCCGCCCCTTCCCGGCCTGTGGGCGGTGCCCGGTCGCGCGTGGGGCGGGGGCGTGTCTACACGAGGGGCGCTCGGCGCCGGGGCTGAGCCGCAGCCGAAGGGGGGCTCCCCCTGTACCCCCAGGGACCCTGGGGGCTCCCCCTGCACCCCCCCTGCTATCACAGCAACCCAGGGGGCTCCCCCTGCACTCCCCCGGGCTTCCACTGCGACTCTGGGGGGCTCCCCCTGCACCCACCTGATACCTACAGCACCTGGGGGGCTCCCCCTGCCTGGGCTGCCAGCACCCAGCAGCACCCCCCGATACCTACAGCACCTGGCGCCTGGGGGACAAGTAACATCCAGACCAGACCAGTGGCATCCTGCTCCCCCAGGGGACGTGGCGGTGGGAGGAAGGAAGACCAGGCAGGGAGTATCTACCCGATAAGGAGAACCCACGGTTCATGGCTGGCGGCTTAACGGATGGTGCTCGCCCTGGGCAGAAATTCCCCGTGCAGGCGAGAGTGGCGGGCCCAACCTTTTGCTTTGATGTTTCCCTTGGTCTGAAGCCCACGGCTAAGATCGAAAGGTCCCGGCAGCTCTCAGTGCCTGGAAAAAGGAGCCGAGGGGCGAGCGAAAGCCTCCCACGGAGCCCTTTGCTTGTGACAGCAGGTGCTTTTTACCCAGAATTTGGAGGGGCCTGATACAAATAGCCGGAAGGGGAAGCTGAGGCTGCAGCCACAGTGCAGGCGTGCTGCCAGAAGCCCCTAGCACAGAGGTGCTCGCAAACCAGGGTTGTACCTGCGAGGCTTTGCCAATGCAGGGGCAGCCACGCAGGGAACTAACTCTCTCCTGGCATAAGGGGCAGGCAGGGGATGGGGCCAGGGACCTAATCCCATGCGTTGGTCCCCTTTCACTCCATCACTCCCACCAGTTTGTGAATTTTCTGTACAGGTTCCGTTACTGACAGTCCCCACGCAGCCTCTCTAATGGGAGAAGGGTAGTTTCTCTAGACGGTTGGGTAGAGCAGCTGGATTCCCACAGCCCTGTGGATCTTAAAGTCAGGGCAGAAGCCCCCCGAGGATTTATTAGCATGACCTCCAATGTTTTAAAGCCTGAATGACCGGTCGGACAATGCCAAAATGGTGTTGCAAACCTGAAACATCCAGATTTCAGGTGAGCGGGTTTATCTGGTGCATCAGCCCCTCGGATCCATGGGGGCGGCAGGTTGAAGAGCACATACTTCAGGCCTTGCCTGCTCCGTTTTAACCAACAGCTGGATTTTAGAGTTGTTCACACAGGAGGCTGTCAAGAGCTGGTGCACCAGATTTGCACTGTTTTTAACTCAAGCGTATTACATCAGTTTGATTAGACTGTTTAACTCCACAGGTGTAAACCTGGCTGGTTCACTTAGCACAGCCAGTAGGAGCAATACCATGGGAAGTGAAGCAATGAGGCCTCCCCTGGCGTGCTGCATCCAGGTATGGGCCTTGCGCTTCCAAAAGGATGTGGACAGAAAGGAGAGAGTCCAGCAGAGCGCTACAAAAGTGATTAGAGGAAGTAGGACTGATGAGGAAAGGGTGAAAGAACGAGGGAGAGAAGCCTGAGAGGGGATTTGATAACAGTCTTCAAATCCCTGAAGGGTGAATACAGAGGGGATGGTGATGGGCTTTTTTCTGTGGCTCTTTGGGGCAGGACTAGGAACGACGGCCTCAAGCTGCAGCAGAGAAGACGTCGGCTGGGGCTGAAGAGCATTGAGACAGGCTGCCCACGGAGGTTGGGAAATCTCCGTCCCTGGACATTTTCAAGAGCAGGTCAGACTGGCACCTGGTTGGGATGGTTCAGTTAGGGTTGATCTTGCCTTGAGCAGGAGGCTGGACTAGCAGTGACCTCCTGAGCTCCACTTCCATAGATTTCATAGACAATAGGACTGGAAGGGACCTTGGAAGATCATCCAGCCCCCTGCCCTAGGGGCAGGAAGTCAGCTAGGATCAAAGGATTTCCTGTGATCCTAAGTTAAAAAGGGGTCAGGGAACAGCTAAACTACCCATCTCCCTGCTCATAACCAGCTTTAAGTACAAACTGAACTGGGGCAGCACAGCCCTGTTTCATGTATTCCTCCTCCAGGCTCCGGTATCACCTCTCCCAGCTTCTTCCTGTTTTATACCGGTGGGGTGAAAGTCACCACAACAGATCTGCC
>NW_017728986.1:198083-198306 GCF_001723915.1 Gavialis gangeticus
TCACCCGCAACAGGTGTCCCTTCACTACTCCCAGTAGTCGCCCCCACGCGGGTCCTCCCGGGAAGCCATCCCCACCTGTGCCCCTCCCCCCCAGCGTCACCCACGTGCATCCCCCAGGGCCCCACGTGTGTCCCTCCCGCAGTCCTCATGCCCGGCCGTCCCCGCAGGACCTCCCACGCGTGCGCCCGCGGTGCGGTACCTGCGCTCCCCGGCCCCAGCTCGG
>NW_017728986.1:203306-209362 GCF_001723915.1 Gavialis gangeticus
CCCTCGGATCCATGGGGGCGGCAGGTTGAAGAGCACATACTTCAGGCCTTGCCTGCTCCGTTTTAACCAACAGCTGGATTTTAGAGTTGTTCACACAGGAGGCTGTCAAGAGCTGGTGCACCAGATTTGCACTGTTTTTAACTCAAGCGTATTACATCAGTTTGATTAGACTGTTTAACTCCACAGGTGTAAACCTGGCTGGTTCACTTAGCACAGCCAGTAGGAGCAATACCATGGGAAGTGAAGCAATGAGGCCTCCCCTGGCGTGCTGCATCCAGGTATGGGCCTTGCGCTTCCAAAAGGATGTGGACAGAAAGGAGAGAGTCCAGCAGAGCGCTACAAAAGTGATTAGAGGAAGTAGGACTGATGAGGAAAGGGTGAAAGAACGAGGGAGAGAAGCCTGAGAGGGGATTTGATAACAGTCTTCAAATCCCTGAAGGGTGAATACAGAGGGGATGGTGATGGGCTTTTTTCTGTGGCTCTTTGGGGCAGGACTAGGAACGACGGCCTCAAGCTGCAGCAGAGAAGACGTCGGCTGGGGCTGAAGAGCATTGAGACAGGCTGCCCACGGAGGTTGGGAAATCTCCGTCCCTGGACATTTTCAAGAGCAGGTCAGACTGGCACCTGGTTGGGATGGTTCAGTTAGGGTTGATCTTGCCTTGAGCAGGAGGCTGGACTAGCAGTGACCTCCTGAGCTCCACTTCCATAGATTTCATAGACAATAGGACTGGAAGGGACCTTGGAAGATCATCCAGCCCCCTGCCCTAGGGGCAGGAAGTCAGCTAGGATCAAAGGATTTCCTGTGATCCTAAGTTAAAAAGGGGTCAGGGAACAGCTAAACTACCCATCTCCCTGCTCATAACCAGCTTTAAGTACAAACTGAACTGGGGCAGCACAGCCCTGTTTCATGTATTCCTCCTCCAGGCTCCGGTATCACCTCTCCCAGCTTCTTCCTGTTTTATACCGGTGGGGTGAAAGTCACCACAACAGATCTGCCCAGGCAAATGTAGGCAGGGCGGTTGCAGCCCAGGCTAACTCTGGTAGCGAGACGGACCTAGTGATCTGCAAAGACACAGCACCAGAGCTTTAACATGCACCAGACCCCAAGAACCAAGCTGGGGACTGGAGGATTTCTACCCTGGCTGCTTGCCCACATGGTCCCATCTCCACTGCAGGGTGTATGATAAGCCTATCTGCTTCCCTTCGGCTCTGCAGACATAGCCCTGTTTTACTCAGCCTCTTGTGCAAGCGGCAAAGGCTCTGACAAAATGCCGCACTGTTCTGCAGAAGCCTGACTCACCGCCCAAGCCTCTCCGCCAGAGGGAAACCGAAAGGCTGTGGCTTGGCTTGATATCAGCCTCCCAGCCTCCAGATCCCCCAGCATCTGCGCTCTTCTGTGACACTGGCCTCTAGCTGTGGACCATTGGTCCCACCCATTCCAGGCAACCAACTTCTCCCAGAACATCCCCGGGGGAGTCCTCTCCTGCCCGATGCTGTTTCTCAATGCACGTTCAGGCTCCACTTCGATGCTACTTTTATAAAGCCAAGACTGTGGGCTTCTTCCTGGGGTCCCTGAAGAGTGAATCCTTCCCCGGGGAACTCCAGGTCTCCAGCCCCTGCTGAACTGAATGCAGCCAGTCTCAGAAGCTGAACTGCAGTAGGCAGGCAGAACTCAGCTTGGACGCCTTCCCTCCATGCTAGAGCTTCAGTTTCTAGGTCTGCAGGCTTTCTTCCAGGTTCTTGCATAGCCATGACTCATGACAAAGAGCTCTCTAAATGACCCCTCTCCCAGCTGTGTGCTCAACAAGGAAATGTTTGATGCCTTTGCATTTAGGCCTGATCATTCATGCATCTGCCCCAGCCCCGGCTCCCAGCATCTGCCCATCCGAGTGCTAGCTTGGCCCAGATCTATTCAGTTTTTGAGAGCAGGTATATTCAGGTGGGTCCGACCAGTGGCCATTCTAGGTGCTGCCATGAGGGCTGAGTTAACTGGGGCATCCTACCCCACATCCCAGGTTGTTAGTTTGGTGACATACGGTCTGCTGGGATGCGGTGCAAGCATCTGGAATCTCCTGAACTAAAGTAAAAAGAGGTTGAGCTGCATCTGGGATCTAGGCATTGGCCATTGGGTGGAGATTGCTGAAATGGGAGCTGCTTGCATAGCGAGCATCTTTGCCCCGGGGCTGGTGGGTATCAAGAGAACGAACAAGGCAAGTCAAGAAAATACTGAGTCTCAGCATTGCTGATTCCTGTTCTGACTGGAAATTGTTCTGCCAGGTCCAAGCAAGTTGTACCCCTTGGCAGAGAAACGCTCTTATTTTCTCCTTCTTCCCCGCAACCTTCTTCTAGTCCGTAAGGAGAATTGCTTCCTTTCCAAGGGTGAGATCTGTCCAGCAGAGGCCAGGACAATTTGTGCAGCACTTCGGTTCTAATGAAGTCCTCCCAGCTCCATATCTTACACCCGCGGGTGCCCATCAGCACAGCTGTGTCTGCACAATTAGAACCTGGTATTTAACCTGCAGCGCCAGATTGCAACCTTTCCCCCAGAGCAGTGCAGGTTGCTTTGTTTGGCCTTCTGGTTTTGGAGCCTTGAGGGTTAACTATCTCACACTGTTCTCTGCAGCCAGGGACAGAAACTCACCTTCTTCCAGTGATGAGAGCTGAGATCCTCGCAGAAGCACCTGAGTCCAGGAGCTGGGTCTTTGAGAGGACATGGTGTATTAGACTCGGGGATAAAGGCAGAGGGCTGGGAAGGATTTCTAGATAATGCTGCAGAGGCAGCAGAAGTATTTACCAAGGCTAGAAACTGGGGAGAAGACTTAAAAAAGACTCCAAAATGAATCCCAAGTCCCTTTGGATACAGAGCAAGAGTTAACTCGCAGCCAAAGGAGAAAGCGGAGGCATCTGGGATGTCAGCCCAGGAGAGAAATCACCCCCCTTTACTGTGACCCGCACACAGTAAGTTCAACTGCTTTAATTTACCAGGGAAAATGTTTTGCTAAATTGACTTAATGGCACCAATCAGGTGAAAAGAAAAAGGGAGAAATCTTTAAGGAAATGAGGGCTCTATTAAAGTTAATCTGATGGCTCAGAACTTCGCAGTCGGCGGGGGTGAACATGCAGCAGTCACGGGGTCGCGTGAGCGTGAGGTCCAGGAAACACTCCCGAACAGGGTTTCCGCTGTCTCCAACTTTGCACAGCTACTTATTCCAGTGTAAAGGGAGTGTGAAATGCCACGAAGTCAAAACAACGGTGATTGATAGACGATCTGCACAGGTCACCCGCCCACTAGAGATCCTGAGGCTTGGAACAAAAACCCAGGGGGTTTCGTTGCTTTCAGGGTTTGGATACTTGAGAGGGAGTATGTTCAAGCTCTTTTTGCAACCACGTACTTCGGCTTATTTTTAGTGAGAGGTAATTCTTGCACAATCACGTGGCTCCAGGAGCTGAGGTTGCAAGAAAGCCGAGTCCCGCAAGCTGCCAACCCTGTAATGGCCATAACAATCCCGGGAGGAGGCCGACTTGGATCCGTAGGCCCAGAGCTGTTTGTCCTGAAAGCACAGAGCGAGCTCCGGGAGTGTTATGGGGCAGCTCTGGTTTCTGGACTGCGCTGGTGATAACTCCCCATTCCTTTGTCCTCCATCCTGTGCACTCAAAAGTCGTGAGTTAGCTTTTCCTCCAAAATCACAAGATTGGAATCATGAGATTTTCATGGCATAAATGTTGCTGTGCATGTGTATCTGCGAGATCCTGGCGCCTGAGCTTTTAACCTGGGCATTGCATTATGCAAAAACAAGGCTACATTTGAATCAGGCTGAGGGCTCTCTCTGCATGACTAATTCTTACCCTTTGTTGTGCCGTGATCAACAGTGAAACTGCGTGGGGCTGTGCAGCTCTGGGACTCCGGGAACTCACAGGACACTTGGTGCCAACACGTGCCCTGAGTTCCAGGAACCCCAGGGACCGGTTTACCCCTAAAGCCTCGTCTCCAGAGCTAGGAAAGAGCTGGGGGATCCTAGCCATCTCGCCATCCCAGGTGGGTCTGGGGGTGCAGCCCTTACAGGGTGTCATGTACCTGCCGGTGTATGTCCTAGGCTGCAGCATTGAGTTCAGATGCTTCCTGGCCTCCGTTCAGCAAAGCATTTTAGCACCTGTTTAACTTTCAGCACATGCTAGAGTCTCTGCATTTCAGTAGGACTTACGCCTGTGTAGATTGAGATGGACTTTAAGCTTCGAGCTAGGAACGTGTGAAAGGGCTTGGCTGCATTGGGATTGGCTGCATTGAGGGGAGGAAATGTATCATTATCTGCCCATGTAGTGCCCAGTGTACTGGAGCCATGCTTTTACCCGGGGTATCCATGTGCTATTGCCATACTCAGACTGGTGATCATCATCTATGTGCTATTGCCATACCCAGACTAGTGATCATCACGATTTGATGTCCCTTTACAGCCTGGAGAATGGGATCTATTCTACTAGGTGCTGGAGAAACAAATATACAGCCATGTGGCAGTTAAAGATAATAATGAGCTTGTGCTTTTTTCATGCCCAAGCTTCATTTTCTGGACCCAAGACAGTCAAATCCTACTCTTCCTGGTAGCTTTAACTGAGAAAGTCTCTTCCCTAATGGGAAGAAAAGCTGGTCCAGAGTCAGTATGGTATGTTGGGAACTGATAGACTTGTCTTGGAGTCCATTCCCTGCCACAGACTACCTGTGTAACCCTTGGCAAGTCATTTAGCCTCTTTGTGCCAGAGTTCCCTTCCTCTGTACAATGGGCATAGTAGCACTGTCCTGCCTCAGTGGGTACTGGGGAGGCAGATATATTCAAGACAAGGCAGGGGGTCAGATGTTATGAATTTGTGGGTAGTAGAAGTACCGGAGGCAGAAGAAACATGGCATTAAAGGAACCAGTCTGGGTAAAAAAGGAAGAGGACTTTTCTCTATTAGTCCCGCAGAAAGAGAAGTGAATGGGATTTTTCTGGGGGGAAGAGGGGGTGGGGTGGGGAACTGCATGTTTCTTCCCCCGCCAGCACGTCTCATTTCCAGCTGGCCGGAGGGAATGAGACTCAAACTTTCCAGAAAGCCTCCTGTTCCAGCAGCCTCCAGGGGTGCTCCCAAAAACTGGAAGTACCATACAGGGAACGAGCCTGCCTATAAGGCACCTGGTTTTGAAGCATCAACTAGGGAAGGCTAATGGCTGCCACGTTCCCGCACGATTGCTTTAATCGTGCTTGTTATGGAGGCGGCGCACATTCCTGGCAGCAGTTCTGGAGTGAGGGTGCATTTACCGAGCCCCCATTATTCAAATGGTTCCCAAAAGTGCCATGCAAAATTTAGGAGCTGTAAAGCTCTAGGCAAGCATTTGTCTGCCCGCAGAGGCCTCTGGGACAAGACGTGCGGGTGGCTTTCCTGCATACAGTCATTTAGGACAGGAAGTGAAAACCAAGCAAGAAAACTACCCTGGCATCTCTCTAGTAAGAAAGGTCAAATCTTGAACCTATAGCTTCCCTTTCCAAGGATTGGTCCTACCACTATCTCTTTCTGGAGGTGCGGAGGCTACTAAGTTGATCTACTGGTGCTGGTCTCTAGAGCCATGATTCTCAACCGGAGCATCCAGGGGCGCTGTGAGATGCTGTTATGGGTGCTGTGCAATATTAGCACTGTTAGCTGTGAAAACACCTGTATGTAGATTCACAAGATAAACCCAGAGATTTCCTATAAGAGCCCAGAGTGTCTCTACCGTCCTGGCCTGCTGGGCCCCCGCTGAGTTCTTTGCAAGAGAAGAATTGCTCTGGGGTTTTTCTGCACTCAAGAAATGAGTGAAAGCAAAGAGCTGGTATTTTCCAAGGGAGACGATGGGGTCTGGAGTCTCAGAGGCAACCAGCATGGGTTCATCAGCGGCAGGTCCTGTCAGACCAACCTGGTGGCCTTTTACGACCAGGTCACTAAATCATTGGATGCAGGGGTGGCAGTGGATATAGTTTTCCTAGACTTCAGGAAGGCTTTTGATACTGTCTCTCACCCCATTCTCATTAGGAAGCTGGGGGACTGTGGC
>NW_017728986.1:209554-211398 GCF_001723915.1 Gavialis gangeticus
AACCAGCTTCCAAGTGAGGTGGTGCAGGCTCCCACCCTGGGGGTTTTTAAGAGGAGGTTGGATGACCACCTTACTGGGGTCGTTTGACCCCAGTGCTCTTCCTGCCATGGCAGGGGGTCGGACTAGATGATCTGCTCAGGTCCCTTCTGACCCTAGAAACTATGAAACTATGAAACTATGAGATCCCCTGCTCCAGCGCTAGAGACTGCTGCTCTGTTTGAGATGGCCGGGAAGTTAACAGGAAGCTTTGAAGAAGCAAAAACTTTTCCTAGCAAGAAGCTCCTTGCTCCGAACTTCCACGACCCAGAGAACGGGGTGGATAAATTGTCCCCAGAAAGTCACATGCTGAGAGCTGTGAGTGAAGAAATTGTTTCCGCAGAATAAACAGCCCCAATGAGCCGCCGCATGGGTGTTTAAATCTAGCGCACAAACAATCTTTGGTAATTACCGGAGATTAAGGGAGGAACACTTTTTACCTGCGGAGTTACTGGGGAAAGGTGAGACTTGATTTCTGCTTGGATCAAAGTGTAGCGATGCAACCAGATTGGACCTGGTGTCTGTCTGGTCCGGTATTGGGTACTATTGGAGACCCAATTTCAGGTGCATCAGAGGAAAGTAAAAGCCATATCCATGCTCGCGTGAGTCGCAGCCCATCTCTGTTGTCAGCGATTGGCTTCAACCTCAAGCCAGGGGCTTGTTCTGCTTCTCCCACTTCCTGGGGATGAAGCCAAAGAGCAGGAGATGGCAAAAGAGAGAGCAAGGTCCTGCTTGGAGACCACTTCCAGAGGGAGATTCAGAAGCACCGAGATAACGAGTGTTTGGTTTTTTCAGTGAGACTCATGCTCCTAAGTCAGTTAGGCCATGCTGAAAGTCCCCAGTACTGGTGAAGGGAAACCTAAAAAGAAGTGGCTCCTGCCCTGGAGTGATTGTGGTCGAAGGGCTGGGCTGAAGGGGCTGCAATGTAGGGCACCAATTTGTGGATCCCTGCCCAGGCCCCAAATGGCAGGTCTTGCTCCAAAACCCATATTTACCATCTAAACAGAGGCTGGAAAGAGAACTGGGCACAAAGTCAAAGTCCATGCAGAGGTAGGACCTGAACTAAGGTTCCTAGCAGGAACAATGCAAAGACTCTTTAACCAGTGGCCCGCATTTCCCTCTTCCAGGTGGGCCTTCCTGATTATAGCCCCAGGTGCTTTGGGGCACGCGGGCAGGATGCCGTGACCCCAGCCCCTACCCCCCACAGTCGCATAGATGCCCAGCCAGCCGTGTGCCCGGAGGACCGCGGGTGATGCTGCAGCGGTGGTGTTGGTGGGGGGCGGGCTGCCGCCTTCCTCCGGTCCCACGGCTTTCCCACGCAGTCTTTTTCCGAGGCACGTGGTGTGATGTTGGGGACGAGAGGCTATTTTCAGCCGGGCCCTTAGGCCGGCGGCTGATAAGCCAGGATGATAGGAGGTCACGGCCGGCCGCAGTCCCGACAAGCAGCTCCCGCCGCAGCAGGGCTTTGTATGATTGAATTCCTGGGGGCTGCAGCAGGCCGTTTCTTCGTGGAATGAGGCTATTTATAGAGGCACTCACCCCGACGCACGCTGCGTATCCACCTGAGCAGAAAGCAGGGGCGGCGGGAGGCCAGGGCCTTCGTGCTATGGGGAAGGGGGGCTGAGGGGGTTGCATCCCAGCAAGAAGTGCCGCCGAGGAGGCCCTGGGGTGCAGGTACTGAGAGAGGCATCCAGTCACACAACCGGTGACCCCTTCCCACTCCTCTGTCCCTCTTCACCCAGCTCCAGAGATGCTCCTGGTCTCGCCAGCCCCATTGCACGTGGGTGCAGATGCATAGAAACGTCCCA
>NW_017728986.1:216398-218992 GCF_001723915.1 Gavialis gangeticus
ACCTGAGCAGAAAGCAGGGGCGGCGGGAGGCCAGGGCCTTCGTGCTATGGGGAAGGGGGGCTGAGGGGGTTGCATCCCAGCAAGAAGTGCCGCCGAGGAGGCCCTGGGGTGCAGGTACTGAGAGAGGCATCCAGTCACACAACCGGTGACCCCTTCCCACTCCTCTGTCCCTCTTCACCCAGCTCCAGAGATGCTCCTGGTCTCGCCAGCCCCATTGCACGTGGGTGCAGATGCATAGAAACGTCCCACTCCAGGCCGAGTGCAGGGTCCGGCTTGTGTTGTCGATGACTAGGTTAAGATGGGGAGGGTGGCATTGGGCTGAGCGAGCTCTGGGGGCTGCAGATCCTCCCAGATGTCGCTCATTAGCTTTCTGACATGCCCGGCCCAACGTAGAGGTGCTGGGGGCTCACTGTCGAGCATTGCCTTCCAACAGGGGGGCGTAGGCAGGTGGAAAACGCAGCTTTCCCCCCGCCCAGTTATTCAACAAACAGAAGCTCAGTCACACTGAGATCAGGTCTCACTGCTGCCTCAGTTTCCCCTTTGTGCCTTCCTCATTGACGCCTGAAGTCACGGCAAGCAGAGCTGGATGGGGATGCTTCAGGGGAAGGATTTCTGGGCTGCTGGCTGGCCTGGGGAGGGGGTCCTCTAGGACCCCTCAATCCAGCTCCAGCGGTCAAGGTGCTTGATGGTGACCCTCCTTCTGATGGCTCGGTGAAATCCAACATGTCGCCTCACGCGGAGAGGGCTGAGCTGGGCTCACATCCAACCCACACGCTCACATCTGATGCCCATTGCTGCAAGAGCTGAGCCCTTCCCAGTTCAAAGTAGTGCCACAATCCCTTTGTCCATCTCTTCTCCCCAGAGGAGATGGACTGGGGGCCATGGCCACGTGTGTAGGGGAATGCAGGGCAGGGGGCATCAGGGATGTGGGGCAGAGGAGAAAAGGTGCCAGTTTCCAGGGTTGGTGTTGATGAGCTTCAGCCAGGACATACCGAGTGTTTCTGGGCAGGCGCCAGGTCTGTCAAGAGCTCTGGGCTCTTGTTGATGGACTGATAGAGAAAAGTCCTCTTCCTTTTTTGCATGTGTGCGTTCATGTGATCGGTGTTCATGTGTGTGTTCATGTGATCGGTGTTCATGTGTGTGTTCACGTGGGCATTGGCAGCACAGGGCTGTGGACAGCTGGCGAGGAGAAGGGAAGTATTTTCATCTGGGGACATCTAAGTAAAGCTTCCCCCAGAAACAGAGCGTGGCTTTCTAGGAAAGCTTTCCTGCAAGCTGCTGGCATCCCATGCCATTAGCTCAACCTGGCTGGAGTCCCACAAGGCCAACGCGCTGCTCCTCCTGGCGCAGGTGAGCTCTGGGGAGGGTCAGCATGCCTCAGGCCAGGGGACCCTTCCAGCCACTCGCCTCTTCTTCCTGCATCTCTTGATGTTCCCCTGAAAATTTCAGAGCTGGAAACTTCCCTGCCAAAAAGATCCTCCTGTCTTGAGCCTCTGGGATGTCTCAGATCCATCAAAGGCATCGGGGCCCCTCGTGTTGTGTGGAGGAGGCGCTGCTGCCATGCAGCTGTCCCGACAGCAGCGTTGTCCCAGATGCTAGAAGCTCAAATAAAAAGCCTAGGCCTTGTGGCTAGGACCAGGACTCAGAGATGTTTCCACCCCTGTCCCTGGCTTTCTCTGTCACTTCTTTATGCCTCAGTTTACCCCCTCTACAAAATGGGCACAATGCAACTGCCTCACCCCACCGTAAAACACTGTGAGACCTGTTGAGGGAAAGTGCTTTTTTCCTTTGAACTTTTAAACCTCTTGCCTTTTTTAGGTCAGATCTAATGATCGTGAGTGTCTGACCCATGGGGATCAGCAACATTGCTTTAAACTCAACAGCCTCTTTACAAAAGTCCCCAAACCATCATCACACATCCCAGCGAATTGCAGGTGGCAAATGAAACAGTCAGGTAATCAACCCGCCACCTTTGGGAATCAACAACAGAGGCATTACAATGTCCTTCCCCCCGCTGGCTTCTCCCGGTCTGCCAGAGCCAACGTGAGAGACAAGTGGAAAATTGAATTCCTTCCCCTCACAAGCAGCAGCACAATAAAAATAAAGTTTATGACAAGAAAATATTCCAATAACCTACACCGGGCCTCTGCATCACCGGGCGCCACGATCGGTTTTCTCACTGCCAGCTTCTGCTGCTGATGGAAACTTTATGGATCATTTGCTCTCTCCTTCCCAGGAGCAAATACCAGCGGGATGGTGCCTTCCTGCCTCGACTTCGACTGATGAGACGCTCGTTACACATCCCAAGTCTTCCATGATGGGTTGTCTTGTGTCTCTAATCAGGGCTGAGACTAGCACTGGGGAACTGGCAGGAACCTGCCACAGCCCAGGTCAGACCGGAGGGGTAGCATGCAGGCAGGGAGGTAGCACCAAAGATGTCAACATGCATTTTCAGATGCGATTAACCTGGTGACACAGAGATTTTGGGCGCCGTTTTGCGACATGCATCTAAACAATGCATAATGTGTACAAGCACCCATAGGGTGCTAGGAGCTGTGCATTCCTATCTGCAGTGCAGCTAACACCAGCCTTAT
>NW_017728987.1:0-1264 GCF_001723915.1 Gavialis gangeticus
GGCTGCCCAGGGCCAAGTCTGGGGTCCCCGCGGCCTGCAGAGACCCCGGCAGGGCTGGGGGGGCGGCCGGGGCCCCTCACTGCTCCATCCTCCCAGACAGCCCCCCACCCCCATCCTGCAAAGGATGCTGGGACGCGTAGTGCGAGCAGCGAAGACGTGCTCCACGCTCGCGTGTGCAGCTGCGGCCTGTGCACACGCGTGGGCAGGCAGGGGTCTGTGCACACGTGTGTGCGCGGGTTTCGGGGGCATCCCGCGGCGTGCGAGCAGGGGGGCAGGGGCAGAGCGGGACTTCAGCCGCCCCCCAGGCCTGGGCTCGGCTCGTGGGCTGTGTTTCTGGGGGGGCCTTTGTGCCCGGAGCGGGGGAGGCGAGGGGCAGGAGGTGGGATCGAGGCGTGCCGGATCCGCCAGACCCCCCACCTCCTGCCAGCAGGCTCAGGCCAGCGCGCCGCCCTGGCGTGCCTCAGTTTCCCTGCTGCACCCCGGGAACCACAGCTGCCAGGCTGCGGGGATTGACCTGGACCGTGGAGGGGTTTGGCCCGTGACTGGCGCTAGCCGGGAGGAAGGCAGGGCTCTTGGAGCCCTAGGCATAGTGGGGGGGTCCCTGCCAGGGCTGAAACCTCCCAACCCCCCTTACTACAGCCTAGTTTGGGGACGGGGTGGTCTCTGCTCCAGCCTGCTCTGTGTAGATGGTCCCAAAGCTATTCCTGGCTCCCCTGGTACGGTACAACGGCCATGGCCATGTCCCTTTGCCCCTCCCTGCCTCAGTTTCCCCCATGCTGGGGGTGGGGGACACTAGGAGCTGCTGCGGGGGGGTCCTCTAGGCCCTGACGTGTGTTGTCTGCATCTGGGGAAGGTTCCCTTTAGCAGGGAGGTGAACCTCAGACCTTTTGGGGGCATCCATAGAGAGGACCCCCAGGCCTGAGAAGTTGCCTGGGGGGCTCAAACCCCCCCCAGTGGCTCAGCTTGACTCTGCTCCAGGCCAAGCTGGGATTTGAACCTGGGTTCATGGTCACCCAGTAAAGCTCTCCTCTCCCCTCGTGGGCGGGGGCTCCAGAACAGGTCCCCCCCTACCCAGTGCTGCTCAGTGTGGGGGGGGGGGCCTGCTGTATGTCTAGCCCCAGCTTTGCAAAGACCCCCTCCCCTGTCCTGAGCTGAGGCCCCACAGCACAGACCTGGGCTGGAGGTGGCTGGGGGCACAGACAGGGGTCTGGAGCCTGGCGGGGTGGGGCATGGGGTAACAGCTGAGATGCTGTGGGAGCCCCCC
>NW_017728987.1:6264-13237 GCF_001723915.1 Gavialis gangeticus
CACGCCAAGCCCAGGCCTGGCAGATGTGGCTGGCGAGTCCCTGGCGCTGCCCATCTGTGCCCGCTGGACCACAGGAGCCGTGGGGGAAGGGGAAGCCGGCTCCATCCCTCCCCTCCCCCGCCCAGGGTTGGGGGCTGGGGGTGGGGGAAGAGGCTGCAAAGCCTAATGGGAGACCTGATCCTGAAAAGCCATTAGCATCCATTAGGGCTGGGGGATGCGGGGCTCCTAGGGGCTGTGGGGGAGGGGCAGGGCTCGACTGGCTTTGGGGCAGCGTGGGCAGTCCCCCCCTTCTCCCTGCCCCAGGGTTGAGCAGGGGGTTCTGGGGCAGGACCCCGTGTCCGGCCTGGAGCTGGGGTCTGACTGGAGTCTCCCTTGGGTCACGGGGATGCTCTGCGGGGCTGTGCTGCATGTTGGGGAAACTGAGGCAGGTGGCCCGGCCTTCTCCTGGCCCTTCTGGTCCACTTGCATCCCCTCCTCTCCCCCCACATAAGACCCCTATCAATAGGTCTTCAGCAGCATATCAGTGGGGCATAAAGGTTGTATCACTGGGAGCTCATTAGCATCTCGTTAGCATAAGTTACATCACTGGCTGCTAGTTACCATGGGGGGGTGGGGAACATGGCAATGAGGTGTCATTAGGATAATGGGGAGCCTTATCAAAAGCCATGCCAGTGGGTCCCCATTAGCATACTGGGGCCCTTCTGGGGTGAGGCCATGGGGAAACCTCCAGCACATCTGGAGGCCAGGCTGGGAGCAGGCATCTGCTTGTGTGCCAGCTGCAAGGCTGGACACCAGGCCGGGGTACAGACAGGTGGGCAGTGGGTTAGATGGGGCAGTGCTGTGTGTGCACAGGGTGGGTGTAGAGACAGCAAGAGGGTGGGGTAGGCAAGTGTGGGGTGGGATGTGCATCACCCATGGGGTGGATGGCGCTGGGGTGCTGTGTGCACATGGGTGTAGGGACCATTAGGCAGTGGGATAAACGGGCACAGAGAGCTGTGGGCACCATCTGGGTGTAGGGGCAGTCGGATGGTGGGAAAAGCAGGCATGGGGTGCTGTGTGCACCATGCAGGGATGTCTGGGCGGTGCGATAGATGGGCACAGGGTACTGGGTGCATGCAAGTGTAGGGACAGTCAGATGATGGGATAAAAAAGCATAGAGTGCTGTCAGCACCATCTGGGTGTAGGCAAAGCTGGACAAAGGGAGAAGTAGGCACGGGGTGCTTTGGGCACCATCTGGGTGTAGGGACAGCCAAGTAGTGGGGTAGATGGGCACATGGTGTGATGTGCTGTATGCATGCAGGTATAGGGACAGGTGCATGGGCACGGGTGCTGTGCCACATCCATGTGGGTTGGGGATGGTGGGATAAGCAGGCATGGGGTGCTGTGAGCACCATCTGAACGTAGGGACAGTCGAACAGTGGGGTACATGGGCACAGGGTGTTGCATGCTGTGTAGGGACAGTCGGATGGTAGGAAAAACAGGTATGAGGTGCTGTGTGCACCATCCAGGGATGGCCGGATAGTGTAGTCGATGGGCACAGGGGGCTGGGTGAATGCAGGTGTAGGGACAGCCGGATGGTGGGATAAACAGCCATGGGGTGATGTGAGCACCGTCTGAGTGTAGGCACAGTTGGATGGTGGTGTAGATGTGCATGGGGTGCTGTGTGCATGTAGCTGTAGTGACAGGCGGGTGGGGGGTAGATGGCCACAGGGTGGCTATAGGGACAGGCGGATGGGGGATCAACAGGTGTGGGGTGGGCATCCCTTGTCCAACTTGTGAGATGTTTCTCACCATGGAACTGAGAAGGCCTCACTCCCCCTCTCCTGCCCAGCCCCCGCGGCCCCCAGCTCCTGGCAGACACCTCGTGTTTTCCCATCGCTGTCACCATCACCCGCGTTTATGGCCGACTGCGTTTTACAGCCATGGTTCCCGGAGCTGCCGGCCAGGCTGTAAACCCGGCACGTGGGAGCCTGCATCTGGGGTGGGGCTGAGCCATGGCATCGCTGCAAGGGAAACCGAGTCACGGGGCTCCCCTCCCGCCTGCTGAGAAACTGCCGGCATTTTCCCCACACCTCATTTGCATGGGAGCCCCAACGGCCTAATGAGAAAGCAATTAATTTCCTAGTGCGCCCGGGTGCCGCCGGCGTCATCACCTGCCTGGAGAATTCAAGGGCTAGGCAGGGAGGGGTTGGCGCCTGTTGGGATCCAGTGGGATCCACTGGCAGCAGGATCTGCCCCCCCTCAGCTTGGGGGCAAGGTGATCTCCAGCAGTGGGAGGATGCAGCTGGGTGACGTGGGGTCCCTGGCATGGGGGGTGGGAATTCAACCCTCCGCCATGCTTCTTGTGGGGCATTGGACAAGTTCCCATGCCTCAGTTTCCTTAGTCTGGGAAAGGGGTGCAATCATCTCCTGCTGCCAGCTGCTCACCATCTGGGTGGAGACGTACGCCACCATGCATCAAGCTGGGCCTAAGTCATTAATGACGGGTTTCCAGGCCAGGGAGGTGTCTGACTCCCCCTCCACAAGCCTTGCTGTCGCGACAGGGGAGGAAGCCAGGACGCCAGAGGGCAGCGGGGGTGGCGCAGCTGGTGCAGCAGGGAGATGGGTATCTGGGCATTTTCCCACCCCACGCCACCCCCTCGGGCCATCTGCTCCCTTGCTCTGTGCCTCAGTTTCCCTCTGTGCCCATAGCAGGAGCATCTGACAGGGGGGACCCAGGAGTCAAAGCCAGGCCTGGTGGGAGGATGAAGGGTTTGGGGAAGGGGAACGAGGCCTGCTTGGAGCTGGAGGGAAGCACAGGGGGGTTCGAAGTGTGCGGGCATGGGTTTGTGAGCCCCTTACTCCTGAGTCTCAGCCCCCTTCCCCCTGCTGGTGCCCCTCACTCCTGACCTGCAGCACCCCTCCCCAACCCCAACCATAACCATGGGGAGAATTGTAGGGGCAGGAATGGGTGACACTCCCGGGGGTTCAAACCCCTTTCTTTCCCCCCCAGGTGCTTGGTGTTGGCTGCTCCAGTCCCAGGCTCCCCCAGCAGGGGGCTCTGTGCAGGGTGGGGGGGCAGCAGCAGTGCCTGGCATAGGGGAGATCCCAACCTGTGGCAGCAGGGGGCACTGGGGGGGAGACAGCATCTGGCTACTCCAGCCCCAGCAGGGGGCACTGGAGGGCCCTGGCAAAGGGGGGAGGGGGACATGGGGGTGTCCTCAGGTGCCCTCACTGATCCACTTAGCGCCTCCCAGATTTGCTATAGAACCACTAATCCCCTCCAAGGTGGGGGGGAACCCCCCTTTCATCACTTCCCTGCACCAGATGGGGAAACTGAGGCAGGCAAACAAAGAACCAGAGTCCTGGCAGCACCCTGAGGCAGTGCGGTGGGATGAGTACCGATTATCCCGACTTGAGCTTGCCATGGAGGGGAGCTGAGTGTGTCTCCCATCCTGTCCCAGACCAGGCCAGACCCTGCTTAGCTTGAGCGGTGCCCACCAGCACCTGCTGCCAGCTGGCACCAGTTTGCCCCCCAGCCTTGCAGCACCCCCTGCTGCTTGGGACACACCTGGGCCGGGGTTGGGGGGTGGGCACGGGAGGCAGGTAGAGGGAGTTGTGGGGGCAGGGAGCCTCCAGCACCTGCCCTCGGATGCCCCCGCCCTGCCGGCCCGTGCCGCCCCCCATGGAGTCAGCGATAATATTAGTGCTGACATCATGCTCCGCGCCTGGATCTGTTGCTACGGCAACGCCGCATCCTGTTCACTATTCATGTGACCTCCGGGAAGAGCGGGAATGGGGACGGGAACTGTCCAGCCCGGGGTTATTGTCCCTGGCACTGCCCCCCCATCCCCATCCCCGGCGCCAGCTTGGAACTGGGTCTGCATGGGGCCAAGCCGTTGGTGGGGAGGATGGAGTTGTCCCCAGACCATGGGGGAGTCCAGACGTGGGGCTTACCCCAGCGCCTGGCTGACCCTGAGCAACTCTATGCCTCAGTTTCCCCATTCCTATACTTCATCCCCTGGCCTGGGGGCCCCTGGGGGCAAGGCAGACCCATGTGCACATGCGTGTTGTGGGAAGGTGGGGGGCACACCTGAATGCCTGTGCCCAGAGGTGTATACGGAGCGTGACCCCCCCATTTGTGCCCCCGCCTGCACCGTGGCTGCGGACGTGTGGTGATCCGTGGCCCTGCTGGCAGGAAGCTCATTGCACTGGTTCCCTAGTTGGTCTCCTGGGGCACTGTTGGCAGGAAGCTCACAGCTTGCAGCACCCCACTGGCAGGACTTGGGCATTGCTGAGTGCTGGCAGAAAGCCTGTCATAGTGGCGGGGGGGGATAGTAGAGGGGCTCTTGCTTGGGACCCCGCAGCCGTGTCTGGTCTCGGAGCACCCTGGCACCTGCACAGGCCCCTGAAGTGGCGGGGGGCAGTGGTCTCTGGGGCAGGCTGACCTGGCAGAGCAGGCAAATGCCCCAAGCGCGGGCTTCTAACGTGGTAAACCCCCCAAGCTAGCCAGGGAAACTGAGGCACAGGGTGTTGGTAGAAGGTGACCCCAGGAACAGCCCCACCAAGATGGTGCTTGGGGCCTAGGATGCTCAAACTCAAGTCCTCAGGACTACTGAGGGGCCTGGTGTGTGTGTGTGTGTGTGTGTGTACACATGTATGTGTGTGTACGTGCATTGTGTGCAAGTGTATCTACATGCCATGTATGTGTGGACAGGTGGTGTGTGTATATGTACAGTATATGTGTACACATGTATATCTGCATACAGTGTGCATGTATCTACATATGAGGTGTGTGTACACATGCGTGCATCATGCATGTACATGTGTATCCATAGGTGGTGTACATGTGTGTGCACATACATTGCACGGGGGTACATGTGTGTCCATGTCCTGTGTGTGCATCTACATGCAGTGTGTGTGTGTATCTGTCTGTGTACTCTGTGTGTGCATGCCAGGGGGACATGGAGCTGCTGGCCTGTTCAGGAAAGCCCCGGGTGCCATGTGGGGATGCGTTGGGGGGGTGGGAGGGGCAGGCCTGAGCCTCTGACTGCTGCCCCCCGCCCTGAGCCATCACACGATGAAATCAGATCCGGCAGCTTAAAAGCTGACCCCCAGGGGCTGGCTCCCCACCCCCAGCCCCTGGAAGCAAAGCCCCCACCCCATGATGAAGTCATCTCCCCCCCAGGCTTCGGAAGTGACCTTTGACCCCAGCCCTGCTGCCGCCTCCACTATGCTGAGCTCTAGGGAGGCAGGATGGCAAAGGAGGGATTCCAGCCTCCCCCGCTCCGGTGCCCCGACATAGGGTTTGCTTTGGAAATGGGGTCAAGGAACAGGCGGTCTGGAGGTCCCTGGCAAGAGAGCCCTGGTGCCCAGAGCCAGATGCAGCCACCCCGGGCATGGGGGGCAGTGCCCTCGCAGCTCAGGCCCAGCCAGCATGAGTTTTGGAGGCTCCAGACCCCGGATGTTACCCCCCACCCACAGAAGGGGGAGGGTCTCCCATCCAAGGAGCAAACAGGCTGGATGCTGCTGAGGTTCCAAGCCTGGCAAGGCAGGCGAGGGAGATGAGCCAGCCAGGCCCATGGCCATCTGTTCCCATAGCCCTGGCCGCAGCCACCCCTCCCCCAGCTCAGCGGGGCTTGAGGCTCGGGGCCGGGGGGAGAAGAGAGGAGCCCCCGTGGCTGCAGGATTGGCCCCGCCAGGGGGGCCGAGCAGGGCCTTGATGGGTGGAGGTCCTGTGGGCAGGGTGGGGGGTGTCCCGGATGCCCGAGCTGGCTCTGATCCAAGCCGGGGCAGGCCCGGGCATATCTGGTGCTGGCAAGAATCCAGACGGCAAAGTATGTGTGTGCGTGGGTGCACACATGTACACGTGTGCACGCGCGTGTGTGTACCTGTTCACAGGTGTGCATGCATGTGTGTGCTTATGTGTATTTCTGTGCGTGTGCACGCACATGCGTTTGTGTGGACATGTTGCTCCCGCCATCTCCTCTGTGCCACCCTCGGGCCCTCGCCCGTCTCTCACCCGGCACCAGGCCCCTGGCCCCTGGCAGAGATGTTTCCAGGCTCTTCCCTGCCCTCAGCAAGCCGAAGCCTCTGGCAGTCTGGGAGCCTGGGATTTTGGTCATGAGGGTCCTGGATTTGTCCCCGTGTCTCAAGAGGCGCCACTGGGGTCCAGGGTTAAGTCCATGCTTAGTGCTGGATGCTGCACATGCCCCTCGCAATGGCCAGTGCCGGGGGCTGGAGGCCTTACCCGCAGGGAAACTGAGGCACAAGGCAATTCAAGTGATGTCATGGGGGGTGGGGGTGTTGTGGCATCCGGCTTCCCCTCCCTGCAGAGCCAGCGGAAAAGGCGGCTTCGGTTTCTCTCTGACCTTGATGCCTCTCAGTCCCCCCACAACCCGCCCCAACCGGCTCCGTAATTCCGGCCCCATCCGGCTCCCGCCATATGGCGCTGTCTGGGGGAGCAGTGGCCACGTGGGCTTGGGGTGGCTGTAGCCCAGGGGAAGGGGATGGGGGGTCTTCCCGAGGTGTCCGTGGAGAAGGACGGACAGATGGATGGCCTTGCTGACTGTTGGAGGGGCGAGGGGACAGATGCATGGGGAAGGGGGTGGGTGTAATAACCCCGAGCTCCAGCATCGCTTTGCAAAGCTCTCCACAAAAGCTTCTGGTGGCACTCTCCCCATTTTAGAGCTGGGAAGATTGAGGCACAAGGGTGGGCAGAGCTGGGAATCAGGCTGGCAGCTTCTGCCTCCGCATCTGGTGGCAGGGGCTGGCTCTGGGCATGCCCGGGCGTGGGGGTAGGAGTATTGTCCTCAGTTTTCCAGGCTGCTCTGTGAGTGTTTGTGCCTCAGTCTACCCATCTGTGCAGTGGGAGCATTGGCTCTGTGGGCTGGGGGCCAGGTTGCTCCCAGTGCCTGTGCTTGGCGCTGCACCCCATGGCATCAGAGGGGTTAACCCCCCCCAACTCAGCAGTGACTATTACTGGTTTCTTGAT
>NW_017728987.1:18775-19369 GCF_001723915.1 Gavialis gangeticus
ACAGATGGCTGGAGGAGCAGGAAGGAGGGCTGGGGCTACGTAGGGAAGAGTGATGGGCAGCTAGGCAAAGGAACCTGGATGGACAGATGGACGCGTGGGGGTCCGGGGGGGTGCATGGCTAGCTCGGGAGGCAGCTGAGGAGACAGACAGAGGGACGGACCGGCAGGCTCCGGGGCAGGGGCTAGTAGCCCCCAGGAGGCCCGTGCCAGGCCACGCTGCAGAGGAGGTAAACAAAGCCATGGCCAGGGGCCACATGCGGGTGGGCATCATGGGCTGGGGGCACCGGGGGCAGGTGCAGGGCACATGGAGCGAGAGGGGCTTTGTCCCCACTGGCTGGCGGATGGACCGAGGCCCTCCGCCCGGTGTAGCAGGGTGTCCGTGCGGGATGGGGTCGGCGCAGGGCCCGCTGGGAGCGAGCACAGACATGGGGGCACCGGGGCAGGGTGCCTGGGGTGGGGGCTGTCGTCTGTGTGTCCCACCCCATCCCTCTGTCCATGGGCAGAGCTTTGCCCCCACCTTTTTGTCCCGTTTCCATCCGTCTGTCCACATCAGGGTTAGGGGATTCTGGGGGTCAGGGGTTAACGGGGGGT
Organism: Gavialis gangeticus; assembly: GCF_001723915.1. Taxonomy (NCBI): domain Eukaryota; kingdom Metazoa; phylum Chordata; order Crocodylia; family Gavialidae; genus Gavialis; species Gavialis gangeticus. The sequence goes on from NW_017728987.1 coordinate 19,366, forward strand.
GGGG
>NW_017728987.1:19566-20032 GCF_001723915.1 Gavialis gangeticus
GCGTTGGTGAGTGTCTGGGGGGGCAGGCTGTGGTTTGGGGGCCGGGCGTGGAGCCCACAGCTAGAGGGGCTCCAGGTGGCATGTGGGGGGCGCGGGGTGTGTGCAGGCCTTGCAGTGCAGTGGGAGGGCATGGGCAGCAGGTGCCCGGCTGGTACCTGGCGTAACCTGCCCCCCCCCCACGTGTGGCTCCCTCCCCTCCCTGGCTTGTTACTCATCGTCTGAGCTGGTTATTTTGGGAGCATGGGTACCTGGCTGCAGAGAAGTGTGTGTGTGTGTGTGTGTGTGTGTGTGTGTGTGTGTGTGTGTGTGTGTGAAAGGGACCCTTGGGGCTGCTCTAAATACCCTGGCTTGCCCCCCCCCGAAAGTCCCCATCTTGGCCAAGCTGGACAGGGCAGCTGGCACCCCCCAGCTAATGACAATGAGGGCAGATCCAGCCCCCCCCCCCCAACCCCAGGGGAGCTCTGCC
>NW_017728987.1:30200-37332 GCF_001723915.1 Gavialis gangeticus
CTACAGCCACGTCTGGGGTGGGCAGAGCCATCCCTGGTAGCTGGGGGGGGGCTCCCCTTGTCCTGCTAATCATGAGCGCGCACACATGGCGATGCACGCACACAGCGACACACTCAATGACAAATGCAAACACACACAAATACACAACCACTCAGTGACACACATGCACATGCAGACACACCGGCACATTCACCCATATACACATGGTGACACGCATGCATGTATGCACACAAACAGTGACAGTCTCATTCGCAGTGACATGCACACATGCACACGCATACACTGACACACTCATCCACAGTGACACATGCACACACACATGCATAGTGACACTTGCACACAGCATGACATATACATGCACACACCCACAAGCACAGTGACACATTCACCCATATGCCCGGTGACACGTGCATGCATACTCAGCGCACTCACACATACATACAGTGACACATTCACCCAAATGCCCTGCCACCTGCACACACACACATACAAATACACCCACATGCACAGTGACATGCACACACTGCATGCATGCACACAGTGACACATTCAGCCACATAGTAACATATGGACACGCACACAAACACATATGCACACAGTGACACATGCATGCGCACACACATGCACAGTGACACATTCACCCAAATACCATGACGTGCGCATACACATACAAACGCACTTGCATGCATGGTGACTCACATTTTCACATGTACAGTGACACGTGCACATGTACACTCACAGTCCTAGTATGACCTGCCCACTCTCAGCCTGGCACTACCCCTCTGCCAGGCTTGCAGCCCAGGCAGGCCCCACGTATGGCTACAAGCATGTGCATGGGCTCGCAGGTGTGCATGCAAGTTTATCACTACATGTGCCTGCTCACATGTGTGTCACCATGTGCACAAGTGTGTTCCTGTGTACCTGGGCATTTGTGTGCCCAGGCATGTCACTACGTGTGTATACATGCATGTGTCACTGTGTGTGCCTGCACTTGCATGCGTATGTCATGGTGCAAGTGTCACAGTGTACATGTGTTGGTCTGTATGTGTCCACATGTCACTGCATGCATGTGTATGAATGTGTGTGCGCTTGTGTGTGTGTCACCATGCAAGTGTGTTGCTGTGTGTGTGTCATGACGAGTGCATCACGGTGTACACGCGTGCATGCACGTGCAGGTGCGACTCAGCAGGACACCCCCTCCCAACCCCTGGCTCCCTCCAACTCACCCCTCCCTCCTTCTCCCGCCCCAGGCCCCTCACCTCCCACCGTGCCCCCCCAAGGGGGGTCCCGATGCCCGGCGCCTGCCATGGCCTGCCTGCACGAGACGAGGACGCCATCGCCCTTGCTGGGGGCGGGGCTGGGCGCGGCAGCGGCCGGCACACCGGAGGAGCAGGAGCTGACGCCCACACAGTGTGTATTGCGCGACGTGGTGCCCGTGCAGGGCGGCGGGCACAGCCCCACCCCCAGCGACGATGCCCGCCAGCCCTTCGCCAACAGCGTCCTGGCCCTGCACGAAGCTGACGGCGGTGCCGGGGTCGGCAGCCCTGATGGGCGCCAGGGCCGGGCCCAGGCTGACCAGATGCGGCTGCACTGCCAGGCTGGCGGCGGGTTCCTCGAGGGACTCTTCGGCTGCCTCAAGCCCGTCTGGACCATGATCGGCAAGGCCTACGCCACCGAGCACAAGCAGCCCCAGGAGGGTGAGCAAGGAGGGCAGGAGGGGGAGGATAGGGGGCAGGAGTGGGCACGGGAGCTCAGTGCCCACTGCTGCCCCCGCAGACCCGTGGGAGGTGCCCTTCGAGGAGATCCTGGACCTGCAGTGGGTGGGCTCCGGGGCACAGGGCGCCGTTTTCCTGGGCCGCTTCCACGGCGAGGAGGTGGCCGTCAAGAAGGTGCGAGACCTCAAGGAGACTGACATCAAGCACCTGCGCAAGCTCAAGCACCCCAACATCATCACCTTCAAGTGAGCTTGGGGGGCAGAGCCATGGGGAGTGGGCAGAGCCATTGGGTACCTATTGGGGCAGAGTTATCTGGCGTGGGCGGAGCCAGATCAAGGGATAGCACGGGGAGGGCATGTGCATGCGCGTGCATGTGCCCGCCTGGCAGAGCACTGTGCGTGGCACCCCCATGGGTTTGCACCCAGGGGTGGGGCCATCCTGGGGGCAAGACCTGGCTGCTGAGCTCTGACCCGCGCCCCCGGTCTGGTCGCAGGGGTGTGTGCACACAGGCGCCCTGCTACTGCATCATCATGGAGTTCTGCGCCCAGGGGCAGCTGTACGAGGTGCTGCGGGCCGGGCGCAAGGTCACGCCCTCGCTGCTGGTTGACTGGTCCATGGGCATTGCCGGTGGCATGAACTACCTGCACCTGCACAAGATCATCCACCGCGACCTCAAGTCCCCAAAGTGAGCACTGCCAGGGGGCGGCACAAGCAGGGGCGGGCGTGCAATAGCAGGCCTGGGGGCACTGGGCAGGCTGAGCTGGGGGTGTTGCCCCACTATGCCAGCTGACCCTGGCCCCCTCCAGCATGCTGATCACCTACGACGACGTGGTGAAGATCTCGGACTTCGGCACCTCCAAGGAGCTGAGCGACAAGAGCACCAAGATGTCCTTCGCCGGCACCGTGGCCTGGATGGCGCCCGAGGTCATCCGCAATGAGCCCGTCTCCGAGAAGGTTGACATCTGGTGAGCGCCCGGGGTGGAGGGGGAGGTCTGGCTGGGGGCGGCTCAAGCTAGGGGGAGGGGGAGCTAGGAGAGAGGGGTCCGCCTGCGCGGTTTGGCTGGGGAGAGGACTCGAGTTGGGGAGCCCAGGCCGGGGGTCCGGCTGGGAGTGGTCTGACCCTGCACGGCCTCCCCCCCGCCCAGGTCCTTCGGGGTGGTGCTGTGGGAGCTGCTGACGGGCGAGATCCCCTACAAGGACGTGGACTCCTCGGCCATCATCTGGGGCGTGGGCAGCAACAGCCTCCACCTGCCTGTGCCCACCGGCTGCCCCGACGGCTTCAAGATCCTTCTCCGCCAGTGCTGGTGAGCCCCCCAGGGCTGCGGAGAGCCCCCCATGCCCTCCCTACCCCATCTGCAGGGTCTTGCCCTACATGTCTAGGTGGTAGCCTCCAGCAAGGGCCTTGGGGCACCTCCTGCGGGGGGGTGACTTGCCCTGGAGCCAGCACCCATCCCTGCCCCCCCCCCGCCGTGTCCCACCAGGAACAGCAAGCCCCGGAACCGGCCGTCCTTCCGGCAGATCCTGCTGCACCTGGACATTGCCTCCGCAGATGTCCTCTCCACCCCACAGGAGACCTACTTTAAGTCCCAGGTGGGTCCTGGCCCCCTCCCACCTCACTACAGAGCCTGTGAGCTGGTGGCACGTTGGGGGAGCTCTTTGGCACCCCAGGGTGGCACTCAGGTGGCACCCTGTGGGAACCCTTGGGTGGGGTGGGGTCTGTGGGGGATGACAGTGTGTGTGTGTGTGTGTGTGTGTGTGTGTGTGTGTGTGTGTGTGTGTGCGCGCGCGTGCGTGTGCGTGGTCCCCCCCCAGGCTGAGTGGCGGGAGGAGGTGAAGCTACACTTTGAGAAGATCAAGTCGGAGGGGACGTGTCTGCACCGGCTGGAGGAGGAGCTCATCAACCGGCGCCGTGAGGAGCTCCGGTGCGTGCGGGGACAGCAGGCAGGGGGTGCTGGGGGGGCAGAGGGTTGGGCCCACACCTGACACCCTCCCCGCCACACCTGGCAGGCACGCGCTGGACATCAGGGAGCACTATGAGCGCAAGCTGGAGCGAGCCAACAACCTGTACATGGAGCTCAACGCCCTCATGCTGCAGCTCGAGCTCAAGGAGAAGGAGCTGCTCCGGTGAGAGCCCCCCAGGGCCCGAGATCCAGCCCCGTGCCCCTTTGCTGCCTCCAGTGGGGGCATACATATTGCCCCCAGGCTACCCTCACTGCTGCCACGATCTCCAGCCAGGGGCATGGGTGGGGGCTAGCTGCTCCATAGAAGGGACTTACCTTGGGTTATCACTTGCCCCCAGATCATACCCTGCCTCAGGCTACTGGCCAGGTCACAACACAGAGGGGCAGGATTGTACCCGAAAGGCTGGCGCTGTGTGTCCAGGGTGGTTTAATATCCCCACCGATGATTTGGACTCTGGGATGATGGGCTTGCGTAGTGGATTTGCACCCAACACCAAGCTGGGTGGAGCTGCTGATACTCCAGAGAGCAGGACTAGGGTCCAGGATGGGTTGGAGAGATGGTCCCTGGGCATGAGATGAGATGCCACAAGCTGCAGCTGGGGAAACTGAGGCAGGAGAGAAGGAGGTACTTTCTGACTGGGGTGCTCAGACATTGGAGCAGGCACCTGGGGGTGGGAGTGTGGGGGGAATCTCCCTCCCTGGAAGTCTCCAAGGGCAGGTCAGGCAGACACGTGGCTGCATGGTTTGGTCAGAGCTGGTCCTGCCTCGAGGTGGGGCTGGGCTAGAGGTCTTTCCAGCCTGATTTCCCTGGGATCCAGGTTGAAGTTGAACAAATAAGACCAGGAAGGTTTCTCCCCCTTCTCTTCCGGCCACGAGCTCATCCTCCAGGATTTCTCAGTGGAGGCAGGTGACAGAGCAAGGAGCAATGGGCTCAAGCTGCAGCAAGGGAAGTTGAGGTTGGATGGTAGGGAAACCTTTCTCCCGAAGAGGGTGGTGAAGCACTGGAACAGGTTACCCAGGGAGGTGGTAGGATCTGCATCCTTGGAGGTTTTGAAGACCAGACTATACAGAGCCTTGTCTGTGATGATAGAGGTGGGGCTGGTCCTGCTTGAAGCAGGGGGTTGGACTAGATGTGACCTCCCGAGGTCCCTTCCAACCCTCTTGTTCTAGGATTTCTAAGGATCAGACTGACCACTGGCTGCTTCGATCACCCCAAAACCACGACTTACTCACAGCTAGTTCCTAAATCCCCTCTGCCCCCAGCCACCCTTGTCGAAGTCTCCTCCAGAAATATTGCTCCCTCCAGAAGCACCTGGCTTGCCCCCCGGCTTGTGGCCCTTCTCCAGCATGGGCACCAGTTATGGATGGTTCCCATTCCAACCAGGCCATTCCCCAATATCTCGGGGGTCCTTTTGGCCTGGGCCAGGGTGTGCCTAGGAACAGATGTGTTTATCCCAGAACGGAAATATCCCAGGATTGGCATGTCCACACCAATTGGGTTTAATGAGCAACTGTTTTGCTGCCATGGATCCCAGGAGAATCATTCAGATGCACTTGGTGACATCCCGAGACAACTGCGAGTGTGTCTTATCCCACAAACCTTGCTAGGTTTATCCCAGGACGATGGACATGGATGCCTGGCTGCACGTTGTCCCGGGATAAAATGGGAGAAATGCGACATGGTTCTAGCCTGAGCTATCTTCTGTCTTTTCTGGGGGTCGGTGTTGGGTGCTGAAACAGCTCTTCCCTGGAGATCTGGCCCTGGCCTCTGACGGAGCTGGGTCCCCGGATTGTCACAGTGCTGACAGGTTGCCTAAGATAATCCGTGCAAGGATCAAAGGGATATGTCCGGTCTGGGCATCGGAGGCAGATGGGGCAGTGAATCACCCTGTTTAAGCAGGCACCGGGGCTGACCCTAGGATTTGGCAAAGAGGGGTGCACCCTGCTTCTAGCCACCCCCCTCCACACCAGAAGAAGGGAGGTTCTCACCTGCGTGGGGGACCTTTTGATCCAATATGAAAGGGGGGGTGCAATCCCACCCCTGCCTGACACGCATTTCTCTCCAGTTAGAAAGCAACGCCAAGCTTTACTAATCTGCATCATCCCGTTTAAGATCAAAGCAAAACCGATTATAACCTTACTGAACTGTTCCCTCATTTCTGGATCACAGCTTAAGTTTAACAAAACAAACCAAAACACAAGAAACTAGGAAAAAATGGGTCCAGTGCTGTTGTTTCATTAGCCCCATAGTCATTCTAGTTCATTGCACGTCTCTCATTCAGCGTCAGAAAACCAAACTGAGCCTCCTTGAGCGGCTGAAGATATGCCTCCAGTCCTTCCCTGTCAGCCATTTCTGCACCTGAGTTAATGTGATCACACCTGAGTTCAGGTTTTCTAGCTAAAAATAGTCTTCACGGCTGTGAAAGGGAAGAGAGGTGTTACCCAGCTTGGTGAAGAGACAGCAGTGCTGCTGCAGGAGAAAGGAGGGTTTGAAGCGGGGTGGGCGGGGGTGTCAAGGCCATCAAAAAAAGAGAAAGGGGTGTTAACGCCTTGGAGTCTGGAGAGATTAGCAGGAATCCCTCACCGCTGCCTGGACAGAAATGCTGCTGCCCCTGCCAGGCGGTTGGTTTTAAAGCTGGGGTAGGGCAGGAATTGAAGGGGGTGGGTTTAGCAAGTGGCGTCTCTGCACAAGCTGCTCTGAGCCCTCCAAGTTGCTCCTACTTTGGGGGGTGGGTCCAGGCCCCCAATGCCCTCCCCCCCAGCCTTGACGTGTTGCTCTGTGTCCGGCAGGCGGGAGCAGGCGCTGGAGAAGAAGTACCCAGGGCTGTTCAAGCCTCACTCACCACGCGGGCTGCTGCATGGCAACACCGTGGAGAAGCTCATCAAGAAGCGCAACGTGCCCCAGAAGCTGTCGCCCCACAGCAAGAGGTGAGGGTGGGGCGCAGGGACAGGACGCCTGGGCTCTTTCCCTAGCTCTGGAGGGCAGTGGGCAGTTTAGGAGCCAAGACACTTGGGTGCTGTCTTGTGGGCTGTGTGATTTTTTTCCCCCCTCCTTGGGGAGCTGGGGGGGCATGTGTCCCCCTAGGGCACAGAGGTCTCACCCCCACCCACCTTGCCACTGCCCAGGCCGGACATCCTGAAGACAGAGGTGCTGCTGCCCAAGCTGGATGCAGCCATGGCCCAGGTGTCACTGCCCAGCTGCGCCAAGGGCCCCACGTCGCCAGGCCGCAGCCGGCGCGCCAAGCCCCGCTACCGTAAGGCCAATGCCAAGGGCAGCTGTGGGGAGCTGGTCGGGCCCCCCCCGAGCACACCGGCCTGCCCGGAGCCCGGAGCCCCGAGCCGGGGGCACCTGGAGCCGTGCGCGGCGCTGCGGGGGCTGCAGCATGACCTGCTGCTGCGCAAGATGTCGTCGTCCAGCCCTGACCTCATCAGCACCACGCTGGAGGCTGAGGCCCG
>NW_017728987.1:37831-38227 GCF_001723915.1 Gavialis gangeticus
TGGGGGTTTAGGGGGTTCAAGTAGGGACGGAGCAGGACTCCTGGGTTTTGTTGCCTCTGGAAGCGGCATAGGGTCCAGCAGGTTCAGGTTGGCAGGGGTGGGTGGTCACGGGCTGAACAGGCCCAGGGTGTTGTGTCTGCCTCGGGGTTGGGGGGGCAAGGGAACTGGGTGTCCGGGTCTGGGCCCTGCTAATGCAGCTCCTCTTGGCTCCCAGAAACGCGGCGTGTCATCAGAGGAAGAGGAGGGCGAGGTGGACAGCGAGGTGGAGCTGCCCCCTAGGCAGAGGTGGGTGTTTGTGCCCCTCCCCCGGGGGGGGCTGTGTGGAAGCTTCCTGCACCCCCCCCACACACACACACACACACAGGGGGATGGGGACTGAACCAGCTGGCTGCAGTG
>NW_017728987.1:38845-39251 GCF_001723915.1 Gavialis gangeticus
GGCTCTGCACCCCCAGGCCCCGAGTCGCCTCCTGCTGAGCAGCCACGCAGCGACACGCCCAGCGAGGACACGGCCTCCGTGCCCTGTTCCAGCAGCCCCGACTCGCCCTCGACCCGCACAGGCGCGGCTGGACCCCCTGCCCGGGCACCCCCTCCCGGGCTCCTGGGCCTGGCACCGCGGCCGCCCCCGGGCCCCGAGGAGGAGGCGACTGCGAGCAGGGGGGGGCGGGCACCAGCCGCGCAGCCCCAGCATTTGACGCCGGCCGCCCTGCTGTACCGCGCTGCTGTCACCCGTGGCCAGGTGAGCTGGGGTCAAGCATGGGGGCAGGACTCCTGGGTCCTGTTTCCAGCATTGGGGGTGGGGGGGAGACAGGATTCCTGGGCTTCGTCTCTGGCTGGGGGAGGGG
>NW_017728987.1:39347-39693 GCF_001723915.1 Gavialis gangeticus
GGGCTCCGAGCTGCCCCTCGACCTGCCCCTGGGCCTGTCTGACGGGCTGTCCGAGAAGGAGGCTGCCGTCCGCCATGTCCGCAGCCAGCTCGGCGCCACCGAGGTCAGCACTGCCCTCCTCCCGTCCTGACTCCCCGGGGTATTTGGCGGGGGGAGGTGGTCCTGGCACCCCCTGCTGGAGGGTTCAAGCACTTTGGGGGGGGGTAGCTCCTCCTGGAGGGTTTAGGGGCATTGGGGTGTCATTAGGGGGGGGACATGCCTGGTGCCTCCTGCTGGAGAACTTGGACCTTGGGGAGGGTTTGGGGTGGGGGGGGCACACTGCTGGCATTAGAGGCATTAGACCCTC
>NW_017728987.1:39935-40155 GCF_001723915.1 Gavialis gangeticus
GGGGAGGTAAGACAGGTCTGGGTGTGGGGTGCAGGTGTCCCCTTTGCCCCAGCAGTGCTCTCTGCCCCCTGGCACTGGGCTTGCAGCGGGGAAGGGGAGGGGGGAGTCTGGGCGGCAAAGACTGAGCCTGCCCTGCTCCCCTCCCACCGCCCCAGGTGGCCACAGGGCCGAAGCAAGCGGCCCTCACTGTCGACGTTCAGCTCGGAGAACTGCTCGGACG
>NW_017728987.1:45409-57183 GCF_001723915.1 Gavialis gangeticus
TTGCAGGGTGGTGGTCAGCCCCTCCACCTGAGCCATGCGAGCCCCTGCTGGCTCCCCCACCCCAGTCAGAGCCAAACCTCGGTGCCCACCCCCCAAAGCACTGCACTTTTCAGTTGTAATTTATTTCTGATGAATGATGATACATTGCACTTGTGGGAGGGGGCTGCTTCCATGCCCCCCCACCAGGTGAAAGCTGCTGGGGAGCAGGTCACTGGGGGATAGCTTTGCTCCCCCCCACCCACCTTGCATTGAGTTTGTGGGGAAGGGTCACTGCAGACAGGGCCAGAGCCCTGCCCCGCCCTGCAGATTGCCCATTGGAAGTGTGGCTGTGCCTGCCCCCCCCCCATCATACCCCAGTGCCCCAGGCTGGCAGCACTGGACTCACCAGCACCAAAGCACCCCCCCTCCTTAAAGCATGACCCCCCATTGCCCCCAGGAAACCAGGCACAGAGGATGTCCCCCCCAATCCTGTGCCCTTCTTCCTGTGGACTGGATGGCCAGTTTGGCTCTGGGGCTAAGCCATACCTCGCAGCAGCCAGGCTGGGCCCCTGCCTCCCATCCCCTCCCACGGCTGTACTATAGCCCATGTCTGTAGTCCGTCTGTCTGGGTGTCACACTGCTAGCGCGTCCCCACACGCAGGGTTCAATTAAAGACCGTTTTGTATGGAAAGTGCTGTGGGCCTCATGTGTCAAGCAGGGGGTGGGGGGATACAGGAGGCCTGGCCTCCATTGTCAAGGGGCAGCTGGTAGGGACAGGCCCCTGCCCAAGGCACCAGGGCAGGGCTGGAGGGGGCAGAGAGGGTGGCTTGGCCTGCAAGAGGCAGCCAAGCTCTCTGTTACCTTGGGCAGGGGCTGTATGCTCACCTGCACAAGGAGACAAGGACTGGCACCTGGCCCTTTATGTACATAGCCATTAAAGAACAGCCTAAAATTGTAAAGTAGGTTAACCCCCTGCCTGAGGCAGGACCAGGACCTTCACTGTCCAACCAATCTTGACCCCCAACCCTGCCACAACAGACCCAGCAGCCAAACCTGCTGCAAGGCTACCACAGCAGCTAACATCCTGCTGCAAAAAGCGGTTGAGATACCACATAGATGCCACCCACTTGGCTGCAGCAGAAATGAAACCCCCACTCTGTGCCAATCTGACCACAGGGTAAAGTCCCTTCTTGGCCACAGCTTTGGTGAGTGGAAGGGCCAGGGAGTTGCTGTTAGCAGAAGTCAGCCTACCCTTCTTGAAGTCCCCAAACTTGACTGTAGCCAACATAAGGAAAACATATCTGTCTGTAAAAAGGAGAAAAGCCTGAGCTCACATCAAGACATGCTGGAAGTGAGCTGCAGGGAAGTGTGGATCCAGGACAAAGCAGAGCAGTGCCTCCTGGTGTCCAAGGGGAAGCATGGCTCAGAGCTGAACACCACTGCTGCCTCCTTCCCACCTGAGTCAAGTGGGGCCCACTCCCCAGCCCCTGCCTGCTCCATGATTAGCAGGGGGCCTGGGTCTTTGAAGCTGAAAATTAGGGATCTTTTCAAAACAAAAAACTAAAATCTACATTTTTCCAGTTTTAAAAGCATGGAAAAGTACAGATTTTGGGCCAAGGGTGGGTGGAAATACAGGAGTACAGCTGGGAGGAAAGAGAAGCAAAGAGCCACTAATGCAGTAGCAAAAAAACACTACAACACATGATTGGGTTTGTTTTTTTTTTTAAACTCTGTGTAAAAAACAGGCTAAAAACACAACAGAAGTATATTATAAGAACCTTTTTTTTTTCTTACTGACAAGCAAAGTTATATAGTGTTTATTAATATTTTCAAAATTCACTCATCAATAAAAAGGATGTATTGTATGTTTTTTTTTTGTTACTGACAAGCAAACTTTTTTACTGTCATGCAGTGTTTCTTGGGTTGACAGTGCTGCTAGTATACAGTGGCAGCACTATAATGAATATATACTAGCAGCACTGTCAACCCAAGAAACACTGCATGACAGTAAAAAGTTTGCTCGTCACACACACACACACACTCTCTCACGCTCACCCTCTCTCTCTCTCTCTCTCTCAATGCTTTATTTTACTGACAACCAAAAGTTGGGGGGCGTTTTTTGTGTGTGTTCCATATATTTTTTTACTGACACTCAGCAGACATGAGGGGACAAAAACCCCTTCCCCTTTAAAACTGGCTGGAACAGCTGCTGTAGACTTGGCAGCCCCAGCCCACCCTGTAACCTCCAGTTCCCTACTGAAGTTAAGGCCAGGCAACTCCCCCAGGTCTAGAAGCAAGTCAAACCTAGCTGGCGTACAGGGATTTACCAGGGAGTAGAACAAGGAGCACCCAAACCCCCACTAGCCACCAGCGGCTACCGAGCTCAGTATCCCACACCCTAAAGAAAGACGGGAGACACAGCAGATCCATTAACAAAATATCCTCCAGGTTCTATTCACAAGGAAAAGCTCCAGTCCATCTTTTTATTTTTTTTTTTTGAAAAATTTTCTTGACATTACAGAACTAAACGGAAACGTATTAATATTCCACTCGTACATTTCATGACATCAACAGAAAAAAAAACCAAAAAAAAGAGCCACAAACTTGGTGAGCTGAAGGAAAAAAAAATAAAATAAAATAAAGGAGGGGGGGCGGAAAGCTTACAAAACTAAAGGGATGGATTCTCAGCATTTTAAACAGCTGAACAGAGAGGAATTAAAATGCTGCAATTAAAAAAAAAAAGAAAAAAAGGTAGGATCATGAGTGGATGGGGAAAGCGTGTAGGAACTGAAAATTTACAAACTAGTTAAAACCTGGACTCTGACTGTTTCCAAACTACAGATGGATCATGGTGATGAACAGCAGAAGGGGTAATGAGGGAAGCCTTTGCATTCTCCTAGCTGCTTCCCATTCCACCGGTCTCCGAGGAAAGCCTGCAACAAAACAGAGGCATGACCACCGGCTCAGTAAGAGAGCAAATCAAGGGTTAAAACAGGGAAGCTGATTGTGGGGGCAGGAGCCTTGCCCCATCAGTCTGCCCCAGGTTTGTGGGGCCTCCATGGCAGAGGCCAGGGGTGCTAGGTGTTGTATGGAGAGGGGCAGCCTGAGTAACCCTCTAGGACATGCACCCCCAGCATCACACACAGGTCTACACACCTTGGGGGCACAGATGTAGGTGCATTGCTTCCCCACTGTCCAGCTCCAATGGTTAAATTGGCCTCCAGTAGCTGCCCTAGAGCAAGGGGAGCATGGGGGGCTGGATGGGCCCCCACACCTGCCCAAGGGCAGAAGGACCCTCCCAGGCTCAGTAGACCAGGGTGCCCCACTCCCAGCCTTTGCAGCTTGCCTGGCACTCAAGGGATTGAGGGCACAGAAGAATGGTAGTGGGGGCTTTTCATCAACCCCCTCACCTTAGTAAGGGTGCCTGGCTCCCAGCCATGAGGAGCTGAACCAGCCCAGCTGTGGGGGGAAAAAAAAAAAAGAGCCAGGGGCTGGGCTGTGGGAGCTGGGCCAGCAGCAACTCCAGGACTCACCCAAAAAGCCAGCCACAAGGCAGGTATCAGACCCAACAGGAATGGACATGTGTGTGTGTACACCTCCCTGACCAAGACACTCACACCACCCCTCCCTCCCTGCCCCCCCCAAAAAACCCCATACATAGGAACAAAGAGGCACAAGCCAGAGCTCCCCATCCCAACCCTGCCTCAGCTCCTCCAGCCATATCAAGCACCTGGATGAAGGCAGCTGAGACTCACCAGGACTGAAGCCCCAGCTACATTGGGGCAGGGGATCCAGAGCTGCCCTTACTCCTAGACATTTCCCCAAGCAGCTGCTGGGCTCCAGACCCTTAAAAGAAGGCCCAAGGGCCACAGCAGGCAGCAAGGAGGCTGGAGGGGCAGCAACTGAAGGGTCAGTGCCAGGATGGTTCAGTCAGGCCAGGAGAGACTTGCCTTGGCCTGAAGATGTCAGCAGCTGCAACATCAGCAGACCCCCTTGCCTCCCCTCTATAGAAGCCCTCTAAGGATGGGGTCTGAAGGGGAAGCCCCAAGGAACCTGCCCTGAAGGCCTCACCAAGCACACAGCTCTGCCCTACTCCAAGTGGGTGAGGGTGGGATGCCAAGGGCAGGGGACTCTGATCCATGGGGGCTTCTGGCAGGGCCCAGGCCTGGGTGGAGGATGCAAACTCAGGAGCCCCAAATAGGCTGAACATTCAGCAGCAGAGACCTGTGGGAACAGACCCCCTCCCCCACCCACACCCTGAGCCATTTCCCATGCCAGCCCAGCCAGCCACCTGGCACCCACCATGTCAAGCCACCAGTCCAGCCAGGGGAGCTGGATCAGAAAGCTAAGTAATTTGCCCAAGGTTACAGAAGTCACAGGCCCCAGCCCAGGCAGCTGAAGTGAGATTACCAAGAGCCAATTTTCAGCCCCAGAGGACAGGAGAAGAAGAAAGGGAAAGGGACTGAACAGGCAGAATCCTAGCCAGCACCAATGGGTCTGGAAAGCCACAGTACAAGATAGGACCTGCTGAGCAGAGACCAGCTGTACCCAGCATGGACAGAGGGCAACAGCAATAGCTCCACTACTGCAGAAGAGGAGTTTCCAGGAGAAGGGAGGGCTGTACAGGGGGGCTCAGCATCTGAGCCAGCAACTACCACCCTCCCACCCAGAACCAGAGCCCCATGCCACTCCACTGCCAGAGAAAAAGCCATGTGAACCCCACCCTCCATAAAAAAAAAAAAAAAAATCTTACTACATTGGCTCCAGAGTCCCAATAAAAAATAGCCGGTTCCAGCCATTCCTTAGCTCAGCACAGTTACCTCTACCCTGCAGGAGCCAGCATCAGGAGGGGTAAGGGCAACAGCCTAGGCTACATGATGTGCCCTGGGCAGAGGAGAGGGGTGAGAGAGAGAAGGGAATCTCTACCCCACTGGGCTCCTGGGACAGGCCCTGCCCACAGCCCGGGGCCTAAAAGGGGCACATACCTACACGAGGGAAAAGCTAGGGGTCACCCCAGCTCCCCACCCCACCGCTGAAGGAAGGAGTCCTACCAGGATGGGCAGGGTCCTGGGGCCCATCTTGGAGCAAAAGAAATGGCTGTGTGCAAACTGTCCTGCCACCCAAGGGACTGCAAGATGGCAGCTTCCTGTGCATGCCTGATGGAGCAAAGACAGGCACCAGCCCTCTACAGAAGAGCTTCAGCCCCCCCCACCCCAACTAGTCACAAGCCTTTGTCAGGCAACACTGAGCTGGCTCCATCAGGGCACCTGCCTGCATAGCTCCAGCATGAGCACAAAGGGCACAGGTAAGAGAAGCCCTGCCCTGACTAAGCTTCATGGAGCTGTTCTGCTTTCCTGTGGAGGGCTGCAGGGAGGGGATGGCTCAGGGAGATGCAGGTCACACTAGGCAGAGCCTTTACCTGCCACCCTAGGGAGCAAGCACTGTCAGAAGTCTGGATCTAGGAACCACTGGGTTCCCTGCCGCAGAGAGCCCAGCAGCTCTTGCTTTTAGTGGCTGCTGAGACCAGTGGAAAGGAGGCAGGTCCCACCATCTCCCACTGGAGGCCCAGAAATGCCTCTCCACACCCAAAAAGAGAGAGATGGGGGTGATCCCCATGGCTTGGCTCTATTTGGGGGGGGGGTCAGCAAGAGTTGGCAGTGGGTTTTCCCTGTCCCAGGGGGAGAATGCCTGGGCTTCAGCCCTTGCTAGTCAGCACAGAGCAGCGCAGATTCTCACCGTGGCAACTTTATTACAAGTACAGACATCAAAAGTGACAGCAAGGCCCAATAGCCCCTTCCGCGACTCGGCCAAAAAGAAAGATGCAGCGACGCGAGAATCATTTATTCGATACAGTCCCCCCACCCCACCCCAAGCTTTAGTCTTCGGGCAGCAAGGCAAACAGGCTAATAAAAGCAACAGCTAGGACTATATAAATCGAGAAGGAATTAAAAGACAGATCACTAGGCTCCAGGACTGGTTAGAATACTTTGTTTGAGTGTCTCTTGACTCACTGAAGCTCACCAGCAAGAGAGAGAGACAGAAAGAGAGAACCACTCCATTCTAAAAAAAAAAAAAAATCACAAGCTCACTTCTGAAGAAAGAAAAAAAAAAAAAAGGCTCTTCCAGTCTCCTCTACGGGATCCCCACGCTGACACCAATCTGCTGTTCCGCTAAGTCACAAGCAGACACTCAGTAAGGAGAGAATCTCTGCTTTTCCGCTTTCAGTTTGTTAGTAACACAGGGCACAGCTGAGGTGGTGGAGGCACCCTTAGCAGCAGACACAACATTTAGAGCCAGGAGAGGGACGGGTTTCATGCCAAGCAGACTGGAGACACAAGGGGCGGTCGGAAGAGGGTTGGGGAGACTGGAGGGTGCGTCGGAGACCCCCGCGGTGGCGAGCGAGGGGGTGGTGGTGGAGGAGGAAGAAGAAGAAGGGGTGGAGGGTTGAGAGAGGTTGATGCTGAGGTGATCAGGGATCGTGACGGAGGCTGTCTGGGAGGAGGGTTTAGCGCTTTCTAAACTGTAACAGAGGAAAAAAGGAACAAAAGAACGGGTGGGTGGATGGGCACAGCACAGAAAAGCAAAGGACAAACAGCTTCAAAAAAAAAACTGCCTAGCTTCAACAACGTGGGGAGCAGGGCTGGCCACGGCACGACCTCAGCTGAGCCAGCACCCTGCTACACCCCCACCCACCCCAGCGCCCTGGAAACTGGGACTGAAGACTGCTCTATTTATTCAAAAGTGTCCTCAAAAAGGCAGCAAGAAGTCAGGCAGGTTTACAACTGGGAGCTCAGAACGGCAGCTATGCCAAGGCACTGCAGCGTTAACTCCACATGTGCTAGTTACAGAGGCTACAGGCCCTGCGCCTTGCATGGACTGTCAGGGCAGCCTTACCAAACTACACTCCTTTGCTAGCTGAGCAAGCCCAGAGGCCTGTTCCGAGTAAAAAAAGATGCCTCTGAGTACTTTGCAGGACTGGTTTGGTCTCTACAGTCCAGTGTAGACAGCTTCGGTCCTCAGCTATGGTAATGCTGATCAGTAGAGTAAAGGCAGAGGCATTTGGATAGAGTAAGAGCACAAAACAGGCAAGTTAGACTAGGGTTGGTCGTGACTAGTTGCGTTTCCCCTGGTTGCGTTTGTGGACAGTAAGCAGGACTCTGTCCCCAGCAGGTCAGAGCCCTGTGCACAACAGGGGACAGAAAGGGGCCACACTGGCCCCTGACTGCCACCTCCCAGCTGCCTGGGTGCTCTACCACATTTGGGGGATGTGAGCACTGCAGGACACTAGCTAGGCCTGCAATCTAGCACCATGGCCCCTGGAACTCATCTAAGTTTTCCTGGTCAGACTTCAAGAATGCACTTAGCCCTCACTAAACAAGGTAGGCATGGGTATTTCAATAGGCTGCTGCCCCCTCTGCTTTACAAGCCAGCTCCTAACCCTTTCTGCCAGCTCTTTGACCCTAGTCCTCCTGTTACCCAAAATGGACTATTTCCACCCGTGGCATAGCTCTGGTCAAGCCACAGCCATGGCCTCAACTTTATCACCAGGGCACTTGCAAGTAGGTTACTGCCTTTTGCTACAAATGCTGCTGATCTGGGAGGCGGAGCACTATGGTTTTCCTCATTGAGGGGAATGTGTCAAGGTAGCAAGAGGGCAAGAATCTTCTCCGGGCTAGGATCAAAAACCTGGTCAGTGTCATGGTCAGCCCACCCAATGTCACCAACTAAGCCAGGACCCAGGCTACAGTCCACAGAAGCCCAGGAAGAGCTGGGGGCTGGATGGACGCTGCCAGAAGTCATCACTTCAAGCCTGCAGGCAAGAAGCCTCAAAGCCAGGCTCCAATGCTGCCCAGCCAGGCACAAGCCTGTGTTGCGGCAGGACTCCACTGCAGCAGGCTGCGTGGTGGGCAAGGAGCCAGCCAGGCACGCCCCAAAGAGCTGACCTCACCAGTGAAGGGGATGCTTTGCGCCTTATGAGATCACCTGCTCTCCTAGCAAGCTGCGGACAGCACGGCGCAGCGCAGGGGAAGGACATGGCTGGGGAGCCTACAGCAGCCTGCTGCAGCGTGGGTGCCCGCCCACCCAACTGCAGAGCTCAGCAGAGAGCTCATCCCTGCTGTGAGCTTACAATTCATCATGTGCCTCTCCCCATAGGCAGAGTTTAGGGGTTCAGGGGCTGCTATGCAGCGAGGTTGGACTCCACAGCAATACTACAGTCCCTGGTCTCAGTTCTCAGCATTGCTGCCACCCAGCCCCATGGAGACAGGCAGCTCCCAGGATCCCCCCATGTCAAGCAGCTACTGGCATAGGACAAGCACTCTCATAGCCCCAGAAGTTTCATTCTGCCCTAAATTAGGCCTCAGCCCTATTTATTAGCTAGAAGGCTGGTTCTCACTTTTTGTTGTTGTTAAAGTTTATGGGACCCCTGGGGGGGGGGAGAAAAAGCATTAGCTCTTAGTTTTTTCACTCAGTTTTTTGCCTACAGAAAAATAGAGAAGTTTGTCACACACAACTCTGACCACAAAAGACATGGGAGTTTTCATTCTTCTGGACTCCTCTTTCAGCCCCCGGGGGTGTATCTTGGGAATCCCTTTGCACACCTAGCAATACTAACATTGTGAGACACCCTTGAACAGCATTTAAGGCACCTCAAGGTGCCACAGCACCCTGATTGAGAGCCACTGGGCTAGGAGGACATCGATCTAGTGAACAACTCTCTCACAGTGCTCCATGAAAAAAGCACCAGCTCATCCTAGCCCCCTTGATTCAAATCTTCAATCCCATTTGCTTAGCAGTGCCCTAAAAGGCAGTTCCATTGTTGGGAGCAGGGGGCTGAAGCAGGTGGGTAGGTTAAGGGGTGGGGAAAAAGAACAAAAAAAAAAACCAAAAAACCAAAAACCAAAAACATTATGGGGGGCCAGGGAAAAAGCTCATCTCATTTTCACTCAAATACAAGGAAGAGTGGAGTCCTGTGAGCTACAGTGCAGCTGGGCGAGCTGCCCAGACTTCAACGCTGCCCTAGTTTCAGCTGCTGCACCCACTAGTCCACCCCCCCCTTCCCCCTCCCACCACATGCACTCCCTCCGGCTACTCGGAGACTTACCTGACATTAATTAGATATTGGGCCAGGCTAATGCTGGCTGCAGATCCAGTTATGGTAACCTGCCTGTCAGTAGATCCTTCCACTGGATTGGCAATTTTGATCTGTGCCCCAGACATCTGACGGATCTCATTGATTTTGGCGCCTTGACGCCCGATGATGCAGCCAATCAGCTATGGGAGAGAACACTCCTAGTTAAAAATGGGCGCAATGCAGCCCAAGCCACCCCCATGAGAGGCATGACAGCTTCAGGCTCGCTGCCCACCACCCAGTAGCCTCAACTTACACCCAGGGAGATGCTACTCAGCAGGGAAACTGAGGCACTGTGGAAGCCTCAGAAACCCCAGAATAAGAGACATGCATCATGTCTTAAGCACCATCTGGTACTCCAGGGAAGCCAAACACAGCTACTAAAAAGCTGATGCCACCCGACTACAGGGCAGCTGGGCTGAACATACTAGGCTACAGAGGGAACAGTCGATCAACACAATTACCCTGGACACCAAAGAGCAAGGGCATGTTCCTAAATCATCTTGTGCATAGGTAACATGTGCTGTTCCCTCACTTGAGGGCATCAAGTGATGAGGCCTATTTAAATTTTGGCATCTAGAAGCAGCTGCCAGACTTAACTCTACATCTCCCAGTCCCTACCCATCCAGTCTGGGGTGGGGGAAATACTCACATCATTTGGAATGGTGAGTTCATGAGAAGTAGTTTGAGCAGAGGCATCCAAACCTGCTGAAAGACAGAGAGAGAGCAGGACATGCTCAGTGCAATGTGGTGGGGGCCGCAGGAAGATGTAAAGCAGACCAGTCGAACCAGCATTTGCTGCCGGCGTCATTGCTGAGGTTTTTACACAGGAGGAAGGGGGTGGAGGGGGTGGGAAGAGCAAGCAGTGAAAGGTTACTCAACCCCTGCATGAGTCCCCAGCCCCCACCACACTCCTGGTCCCAGAGGTCTGCCCCCTCAGGCTCTTCCTTCCGGTCAGGACAGTCCCAGAGCAGCGCGCCGTTACTGCGTGGGCTCCGGCCAGTGCCCGATGGAACCAGAACACTTGATTGCCAGCATTGGAAGCTCTAAGCCACCCTTATCCCAACCTGAGGACCCCAGCAGGGCATCACTATAATGCCAGCCACTCAGATGAGCGGTGTCTTTCACCTGCTCAGCGTGTACAGATGGGGCCAAGCATACCCTCACCAGGATGCCTCCGCCCCCCCAGTCGCTCCCCGTTTGACACTGATGAGGTTAGGAGAGTTTAAAACCAAGCTGCAGTTAGCTGTCACCCTTTGCTACATGGCACTGGGGGAGCTGCCTTCCTAGCTGCAGGGAAGTTTTGCTCGCTGCCCTGGAAAGCAACAGTTGGCCAACAAGATGAGATGCAATGGGCCTTCTACTGAAGTGTCCAGCTGCGCTCATCAAGCCTAGCATCTCCTTCAGAACAGCTGTCTCCCAGCCCACCCTCATGCCTTTTTTCCCCCCCCACTTCAGCCCTAATAGATTTGGCCATCTTGAGCCCCCTTGCTTTCTGGAGGAATTAAGACACCAACTGATTGTGTCAAAAGCTTCTGCTCTCCACTGCAGATTCCAGCTGCCTCCATCCAAGTGGGTGCAGTCAAGCTAGTCAGTGCCTACAGCCTTCTGCCCCCACCCTGCCACCCCTCATTGCACATAGCTGGCAGCATCTGACAGGACCCACAGACTGTGTTCAGTATTAATACACAATAGAATACTACAGATTTTGTTTTTTAAAAATTACCCCAATAGCCTTTCACCTCTGGAGAGCTGGAGTCAATGCCTGTTAAGATACAAGTGAAAATGAGTTTGGTGGTCTCGACCCTATGGCCCTAAAATGGATAGTCAGCTACATTTATTACTCTACAGCGAATTTGGCACAAGTCAAACAGTCGCCTGCCCAGGACTGGAATAGCCGGAGGGGAGAGAGAGGGGGCTGCAGGTCAGGAGCTTGAGGTGCATTGGCAGAGCTGTGAAGGATGGGGTAAAAGGACAGAAGCATGAAGATCCTGCCTGGTTTATACCTCTAAAGCCCTCAGCTGCCCACCCGGACTGGCGCTGGCAGCAACGGGGGGGCCCCCCCCCGTGCCACAACAAGCATTACCTGATGCGGGGTTTGTTTGGTTTGGTTAAAAGACACCTAAGTGAAGATGATGCCATGAGGCTGCGTTAGAGAAGCCAAGCAGCAGTTCCCGGGCTGGGTTTTGGCCCACGCTAGCTTACAGAAGGAATAGCCGAGTGTCCATACCACTGAATCCAGTGTTGCCATGAGACATTGGAAAGTGTGACTGTTGCATTGCCAACTGGTGCAGCTTGGTCAGCTGGAGAGGAGAGAGAAAGAAGAGGGCTGACATTAGGTAGGTGGGGACTCAGGGCACACCTAGGAATCAAGATCATTTCAAAGAGACCCTGCGTGGCATGCAAAGGAGACCCCCCCCCATCCCCTGCAGAGGGAAGTGGGGGGGGCAAGAAGAGGGCAGACAGGAGAGAACCAGGTAAGCAGCCCCCGTCCCAGAGGAGTGGGGTGAAGAGGAGAAAAGCACTAGGGTGCAAGGCCCAACCCTGGTGCCCAGGAGAGTGAGGGCAGCTGCATAGTGCTAGGAAGGCTCAGGAGAGAAGCAAAACAGGCAAGGGGAAAGGGGTAAAGAGAGGCTCAAGGCAAGGGTGGAGGGGGGGGGGGGGG
>NW_017728987.1:62183-62447 GCF_001723915.1 Gavialis gangeticus
GGGGGGGGGGGGGGCTGTCAAGCATCCACAAGGTAGAGGGAAGTCATGAAGGGAGGAGACCAGGATGGAATTGGGTTCTGTTCTCTAAAATCAGAGCAGTTCCTAAGCCAGTCTAGCCATCTCTTGCCTTGCCTAGCATCAAAAGTCCTCCCTCACTGCTCTAGCATGCCATGAGCAGAGATGAGCTTCTGACTAGCCCTGCCCTCAATTACCAGCCCCTGCACCTACAGGTATAAGTGGGGGTGATGGGTGTATAGCCAGCCA
>NW_017728987.1:67447-69105 GCF_001723915.1 Gavialis gangeticus
TGCTAAATGGAAAAGAACAGCCGCTTTACCCTTTCTCTGAAGCAAGTTGAGAAAGGAATTATGGTGCCGTTTTTCTTTTGAAGGTGCTGATAAAAGAAGGCAGGAGGATCAGAGACTCTGCTAAAAGAGGACAGTTCCTGAGGCGATAGAAGCGTGAAGTTTCTCTAAATGGGGCAGCTCAACCCATGCACCGATGCCTGCTTTGAATGTGACCTAATTGCATATAGATTGTTATTTGGGAAAATATTGGTCACTAGGAAAAATAGTCTTGGACTCCTGAGTGCTTTCTATGCTCTTGACGTGGGTTTGTGCATTTTGCTAGAAAGGAAAAACTGCCTTTAACAAACCAACACCACAGTGACATGCAGAATAGCTAAGGATCACACAGCCTGTTTAATCCCCAAACTTTTTTGTTGTTGAAAAAAAATGTGCTCATGGTAATTATGGTATCTGACATGGCTAGCGTAGGGGATAAATAGATGCCACGTGGAATGGACCAGTGGTGCTCAACCTTTTGGCCCCGTGGGCCAGATGAGTGGCACAGGGCCTGTTTGTGGGCCCAATTGGAGTCTGGCACTGCTTCCACCCTTCTCCCATGTGCTGGGATTGGGTCCTGGGGGCCTGACACTGTCCCCTCCTGGCCCCCATACCCGGTGCTGCCTCTCTTGGCCCTCCATGCTGGGATTGTGTGCTGAATCCAGCACACAGGGCCTGGAGCTCCCAGGGGGTCAGAGATTTGGCTGCAGGGGAGTGGTGTCACTGCTGCCCAACTACCAAGTCTCTGAACCTGTGGGGAGCCCCACAGGCCAGATCATAGTGCCACAGGCTGGACCTGGTCTGCAGGCTGGACATTGATTTCACCCATGGACTACATAAGTTTTTAATGGCTACTTTCTGCAGTGCTGTCTGACGGCTTTTTAATGTAGATCAGCCAAAACTCCTAAGGAAGCTAGAGAAGTTGATTCTAAATAAATAGGAGCATTGATAGCAAAGCAGTTGTGCTAGCAAAGTGACCCCCCCTGCCCCACCCCCAACAGTCATATTTTGAAAAAAGGTGACCAGGATCCTTAGCTTGTTGAAATCATGAATTAACACCCTGTGAAAGGTTTTTCTTTGTTATTAGATTTGACTTTTGTAGGAAGGGAGAGCTGTTCATATGCAATACTGGTGAAAACCTTGAATTCATGGGAGTTTTCAGTTGAAAAATGTGAATTTTGGAAGTCTCACCTGCACTTGTCTCGGTGTTTTCAGATCTCATTCTCAGATTGAAAAACACTCCCCCCCTTTTTTTTAAGAAATTGCATCCCATTATTTTTATATGTATACGTATACATGTGTATATATGTGCATAGACACGCATGCTTTGAGGAACGCTAGTTGGGGTTATTTGAAACAGCCGTCTTAAAAAAAAAATAGTGAGAACTCCTTGATTTCTGCTCCTACTAATACTATAAACTAATCAGAACAAAGGACCTGATCTAATTCCCTTCAGTGGAATAAATGTTGTTTTATACAAGAGGAGGTAAGAAGGAGCAGGAAAGAAAGGGAAGTGGGGGAAGGGGGTGGCCTTGGGTTTCAGAGCCTCTCACTTCTAGGTCACCAGGAGACTTGCACGTGGTACCATGCAGTGGCTGCAGGGAGGTGGGGGTAGGGAGATG
>NW_017728987.1:69115-70559 GCF_001723915.1 Gavialis gangeticus
AGTTCCTAAGCCAGTCTAGCCATCTCTTGCCTTGCCTAGCATCAAAAGTGCTCCCTCACTGCTCTAGCATGCCATGAGCAGAGATGAGCTTCTGACTAGCCCTGCCCTCAATTACCAGCCCCTGCACCTACAGGTATAAGTGGGGGTGATGGGTGTATAGCCAGCCAGGACAGCCCTGGAGCATCCTACAGCCCAGTACGAGCCAGGGTCAGCTCTGGAGTCAATCCCCCTTCCACAAGCAACCTGAAACTTCTATGCCGCATCCGGTACCACTGCTAGAGCACGTGGCCCTGCTCCTGCCTCTGCCGGCAATACCAGGATCTGCACCCCAAGAACCCCAATGACACAGTGAGCCACGTTTTGTTCTGCTTCCTCTTTCATGGGCTTTGCTTCCTAGCAGCTTGGAAGGGGGAGGGGGCAGCCTGAGCTTGTGTGAAAGGGCCAAGCTCAGGGAGTGTGTGCATGTGTCCAGGGAGACAGCTGGAAGAATCTGATCTTACGACTGGCTACAGGAAGGGCTAAGGGTCAAAGGGGCCTGTCCTGGTTTCAGTGACTAGATTGGATTTGGGACCAAAAGCTGACAGCTAGCTGAGAAAAGCCCCGAGAATTTTGGAAGGGAGAAGGGGATTTCAAGACAAGAAGTGTAAATAAAAATAAAATAAAAAAAACCAAACCAAAAAAAAAAAAACTTACATCTGGCTGTGGAATGGCATACTGTCCTTGAATGGTATAGGCCTACAAAAGGAGGAAAACAGTCCTAATTAAAACCATCGGACAGTCACCCAGTGACAGACAGATTTCAACTAGCCAGGAAGCCAGAGAGCCACGGTGGAGAGCTCTCGGGGGCAAGGGGGCTGCAAAGCTCCAACAGGACGGATCTATGGGAGGGGATGGCTGCCTGCGTTGGCCTTAACATGGAAATAAAAGGAGGGGGCAGGGGTTGAAGATTGAGTGTGTGTGTGGTGTTTCCCTCCCCCACAAGAAGAGTGGCAGACAAGAGGTTGGTCTCCTGATGAAGATGTATGGTGTGTAGTGGAGTCAGACAGCGGTTTTAACTCTGTGCACGCCCCTGCCCACCCCCAGGACAGCTTGGCTCCGCCCACCCCCTCTTCCAGGTCACTGGATGTGGCTTTTAGTTCCCCATCAACCCCTCGCTGCATCTATGCCCACCTGCCCCCCACTTTGCCCATGCACGCCTGCCAGCCCCTGCAGTCCACTCCAACTCTCTCCCTGCTCCACACACCTATGAAACTGCACTGGACAACCTACTGCTGCTGAAGGCAATGCTGGGAGCTGGCTAACCAAGCTAATCAATGCAACAAGGCAAAACCCTGCCCTGCCGCTTCCATGTCTTGATTAAAGTGGGACAAAAATCAGACTTCAGGTTCCTAAAGAAGCTACCCAGAGTGGGTCAGCTGCTGTATGGAGACTGGCTGGCTAGGGG
>NW_017728987.1:70695-77566 GCF_001723915.1 Gavialis gangeticus
GGGAAGGGGGGGAAATGGGGGAGGGCTTGATGCAGGTCCCAGCGGACAGGAGTCCGCAGCACAAAAAAAAAGCCACCGCCACAGGCTGTTGGGGGCGGGGGGTTGCCACCCTTGCTGGCAGTCTCAAAGAGGCCAAGGATTGAGCGGGCCATGGAGACTGAACTCCCCTCTCACCTCTTGAGGTGGTCCCTCCAGGTCAGAGTTGAGGCACATTGATGGGGCGGTGTGGGGGTAGCTTGCACTGCCGCTGCTGTACCTGTCCTGTGGATAAATTAGAGGACTTCAGTCTCCAGGGCTGTCAATCCCAAACCTTCCGCTAACACCCAAGGCACATAGACATCGCTCTGCTGTACAGGGCTGGCCCTGGGTCAACAGGACCCACCGGCAAGCACAGCACTGCCGCCAGCTCGCTGCCAAGGCAGCCCCAGCAGCCACATGGTGCTGGCTGCGGCATGGGGAAGGGAGAGGGCAGGGAGGGAGTATGTGGCCATGGATAAGCCTGCTCCTCACTGCTCTAGCCACTGGGCAGTCTACCTCACCCCAAGGGGTTAACCTCTGGTGACAGGCCTCTGCTTGGAAGCCAGCAATCACAGTGCTTCCTAGTCCCTTCCCCACAGGCCACTGCCCTAGCAAGGAGCTGTGTGACAAGCTGTCCAAGTCTGAGTGGGGGCAGGGGGCAGGGAGGGGGAGAGGGAAGGAGCGAGTGAGGCAAGGAACTAGAACAAGACAGATCTGTTCCAGACAAGGGGGAGAGAGTTGCGGGCTGAGGGAACAGCAGGCCGGGCCAAGATGCACAGCCTAGTCACCTCTTGCTCTGGGCAGTTCTTCCTTAGACCCATTCAGCAGCTGCTACTATCTCCCTGGTTTGGCTAGGGCTTGCCAGAATTCTCTAATCTCATGGCACTGCTATGTCCCAGCTCCCACTGAGTGAAGAGGCCCATGGCATCATGGTAGTGTCTTAACAGCTATGGGCTGTGATCCTGTCCCCAAAGTCAGCAACAAGGTAGGGCCCAGAGGCAAGCAGCCTAGTTCTGCAAGGGTTATGACCTGTGGCAAGGAATGCCAGGGGCTCCCCAAGCCACCTCCTGGCTAGGGCTCTATGGGGTTTGTCCTGCATGGAGCTACGTGGGTGGCATCCCTGCTAGGTAAGAGCTGCTTGCCCAGAACCACTCAGCATGACAGACATCACAGGAGTCAGACCAGCTGAGGCTGCAGTCCTGTACCTGTAACCAGCAAGAGACCCCATTTCATGGCTATGGAGAACCTGGCTATACTGTTCTATGACATCACCTGTCCTGCCTTGGGGATGCTAGGAGGTGGCACTGCACTACTCCATGTTCACACATGTCAGTTTGGTCCAGAAGCCACTAGAGCCCTAGGGGGCTGGGGCCTTCCCCACTCAAAGCCCAGCCCTTCGGAGTCCGAGCTCTCCCCTGCAGTCCCACCAGCTGTACCTACAACCCCCTGGCTGCTGTGGGGAAACAGGCACCGACTATCCAGCTTGCCACTCCACAAGCACCCTACCCAGACAGCCTACATGGGCCCTGCAGAAGGTGCCCCTCTGCACTCAACACCTTGTGAAGGGGTCCTCCTCCTCCCCCAACAACAACTAGCCTCACATGACCTCTCCCCCACCCTCTGCAATCCGCTTTCAGCACCTACTGGAAGTGAAGAATCTGCTGCATGTTTGGAGCAGCCTCCGGCCAAACTGACCAAAGCAGCGGAGGGAGCTCTATGCTGGCTGGGCAGGCAGCACAGGTGACAGGCATGCACGGTGGGCTGATGTGTGCTGGCGGTGTTGCCTCCTTACCCCCCACCCTGCCCCGTGCCTGGCAAGCAAAGGAGCAGCCTTACCTGCCCGCCTGCAAAGATGACTGGAGAGCTGGATGGCTTGGGTCGGTAGGGGATGGTGACACCCTTCGGGGGAGACTGCAGTACGGGAGCCAGAGAAGAGAGAAATTAGATGCCAGAGCCTGGAAGTCCTTCACCACAAAAGGACACATTCACTAGTGGCTCTACAGGCCACAGTGAGGCTTCTCTCCCAGCCAGCTCTCTAAAAGAGCTATAAAAATAGATGCCAACAGGCTCAGGCAGCTAAGACTGCACGCTAACATTTCAAGAGCTGCAAAGGGCAAATCAGCTTCTCCGCCTTCCAGGCACTGTGCCCAAAGTGCGCCACACGCTTGAAAGGGGAACAGGGAGCTGGCAGGGGTATCGCATGCCAAGATGGGCATGGGTCCGAGGACACTTCTTGGAGGATACTGGAGGCCTACGAAGTAGAGCCAGATTTGGAGTAGGAGGAGGTGCTACTGCCTGGCAACCAGGCTTTTCCAGTCTTGATCTAAATCTTCCAGGTTAACCCCAAACCAACCTCCTTCCAGGCCCCTCCACCCCCTATAAGGCCTTGGGCTCTATCTTGATCCAGTTCCTCACAGGCTCGGCCCAAGGCAGAGGTTTCTACACTGGAAGACAGCTGGCTGCAGAGTCCAGCACAACAGGAATGGCACCTGCTTCTCCTCACTAGGCTCAAGTGGGTTTTGTCACTTTGGGAGCTGACCTATACCTACTTGCCCACCCCCCGCCCAGAGTTAGCAGGGAGCTTACCTCCAGCATGACCACGCAGATCTGCTTGACACACTCAATGATGGACTGGGGTATCCCGGCAATAGTGATGGCTCTCTCAGTTGAATTGGGCAGCATGTCTCCTGCCACCTGGACCTGCGCCCCCGTGCTCTTAAAGTTTAGGAGTAAAAATAGCACATCAGGCATGCCAGGCAGGATGACTACAGCCTCTGTTCTAAGTGGCAGGTTCTGCTCTGCACTCCTGCCCCCATCACAGCCTCAAAAGAAAAAAAAATAAAGATAAAGATGCCTAATCCCAGGTGGAAGTAAGTTTGGTCATTGGGAACCCAGGGCCAGAAAAAGCAGGACCTAGATTTCAGCTTTCCTTCCAACACAAGAGAATCTCCACAGAGCAAAACCACACAGCATGTGGAGTTAATCTGCCAGGAGCCATGGGACAGCCATGGTGCATGCCTTTCTACAGAGTGCCTTGCAAACCTTAATCCTCACATTCCTGCATCCCCACCCCTGGGGAAAGAGGAAGGCAGGGGTTGGGTTTCATTACCTCCAGGCACTCAAGCAAGTGACAGATCCAGGAGGTGGAACCCAGGAGTCCCAACCACTCGCACCAGTCCAGCTGAGGGGACTGGGGGGAGAAAGTCATGGACAGTGCCTGACTACACCATGCCTGGCTCCAGACATAGCCCCCATCTCAGTTTCACAAGCACTAAAAATACAAGCTGCTTTCTTAAAAAGCAGCATGATGCCACAGCTCCGCTATGCTTCCTCCAACCCTTGGTGCTGCAGCTGGGGAAGGGCAGAGGCCTGCTCTGCTGCTGTTCAACTGCAGTAGCTGCTTGCCCTCTCCCGGGAAACAACACCCAACCCCCCACCCCATCACAGACCTCTCTTATCTCTTTGATCTTGCAACCTCCTTTTCCGATGAGGGAGCCACATTGGCTGGCAGGTACCACAAGCCGCAGGGTGACTGGGGGCCTGCTTGCAGCTGTGCTGTTGGTCATGGAGCTGCTGATGTCCTGCAACAAGAGGCAGCATTCAGGAGAAGCCCCTGGGAACAGCCCACCTACTACAGCCAGAGCCCAGCAGTGAGACACAGGACAAGGCTCTTTGTATGGCCCAGAGCATTTTGGGAATAAAACATAGGAGTTACGTTACAGCACTGAGGACAGAAAGGTGTTTTTCCCCTCCGTGCCAACAGGGGTATGGTTCCCCAAAGCTGATGGATCTCTACCAGAAACATGGGGATCCCAACCAGTCACATGGGGCACTGCTTCAGATGGATTAACTACTGCAGGAATCATCCTGGCTTTCTTACTTTGCTCTGCCTGAGGCAATACCTGGCACAGAGGCCACTGCCAGCAGTAGCTGCCTTCCAAGATGGCAGAGCCACCCTGCCACTGCTAGACTGTCCTGTCACAAGCTCCCAGCTGGGAACACCATCCTCCAGGGTCATAGAGAGGTACGTGCAGGGGCTGCTGCTAGCTATAACTAGCTGGATTCATGGAATCATAGAGAAGTTGGGCTGAAAGGGACATCCTGAGGTCAATGTTTAAGTCCAACCCCCTGCCAAAGGCAGGATTCAGGCAGGCTGCAATCAACTCTCAGCTGTCTGTAGCTGGCAGGGTATTTACTGCTTTGAGTAAAACAGGAATACAATAGCATGTGCCTGAACAGTTAAGGAGGGAATTAATCCATGCAGATACAGATTTAAATTTCATCAGGAAGCCAGTCACTGGTAAGAGGAAAAAAGTCAAGACCACAGTCCATTCCCAGGACCACAGCTATTCTGGATGGAAGCTATATGTGGGGGAGGGGAGCTGCAGCAGAGACCACGGCTCAATCCCCATGGGCTGAAATCTAAAGCTAACTCCAGGTTCACAGTGACAGGATAATGCTTGGCTCTGTTTGCGCACCCTAGATGCTGGGCTGAGGACAGTCCTGTGGTTTGCTCTTTTCTTGAAGAACGCAACCGCCTGAGGCTTCCCATGAGCTACATTTGACAGTCCAAGAAACTGCTCGGGAGCTCCCACATCAGTAGAGCTTCGCAGGCCCATGCCAGCAAGCCCTGGATGCCTGCACTCCTCAAGGGCAGAGCTAGTCCAGTCACAGGGGCAACCGGCTCAGGTTACCAGCACCCTCCTCCCCCACCAACCCACTAATGGCTCCAAGCTCAGGCATCGATCCTAAGCTTAAGCTACACTGAGAGTCCGCCTAGCTTTGGCAAAGCTGCCACAGACCAGGGTGTGGTGCTCGCTCCCCTCCAGCAGCCCTCTTGTCTTGCTGGAGGGTGCCTATTCCCTCCATTCAGCTAAGGCCCAGCAAAGCCTTTTGCCTCAAGGCTCAAGCCAAGTGCAGGATGCCAGGAAGTGATCTCGCTTCCTTGCAGGACTGCCTGGCACAGTAGGTGTGGGGCTGTAGGTGGCCGAATTAAGTTGGAGCCATTGGTCATTCATCCCCGCAACAGTGGATTCCAGCAAAGCTTCACACTCGTCAGTCCCAGAAGGCTGTTCTGATGCCAGTTACCCAAGAAGCCTCTAGCTCAGGCACCCATCAGTCAACATGAGGCCAAGGAGGGAATAAATGCAGAATTAGGGGCCAATGCAGCCCACCCAGCTGCAGGGTCTGTAGCCCAGGACTGAATTAGGGGATTGATTCAGCATGGTCCCTCTGTTGCACAGGCCAGACAAGAGCTCACCCTTCTTCCCCCTGGCACAAACAGTGCCCAACAGATAAAGCCAACTCTGTGCCCTTCCAGGCAGGCACTCATTTCCACTGCCCCATAAAGGCAGCAGGCAGGCAGGCAGCAAAGCCGAAGTGTGTTCTTACCCCTTGTTTCCCAACATGCCCCTCACTCCAGCAACTGTGGTATCTGATGAAGTCACAAACTAGCTTGTGACATCAAGGGGTAGGTATCCCCAGCCATGTGGCAGTCAGCCTGTGGTACAGGCAGCTTCAGCATGGCACAGGGCAGGGCAAGTAGAGGAAGGAGCAGACAACAGAGCAGCAAATCAGGTAAGGAAAAGAAATCTGAGTAGCATTTGAGGACAGTGCAGGGGCCAATGTGTGGCATGCCTGCTAAAGAGACTGCCCCCTTCTCTACAGCATGGGGGCCCACAAGTATGGTGCAGAGGCAGCAGTTCTGGCAGGGTGCCAGTCCCTAAAGGGTTAATGCCGCCTGGTCGGCAGCACTGTCTGTACAGCACACAGCAGCCCCAGTTCCAGAGCCTGCCCGGGAAGGGGCCACACACCTCTTCCAGTTTGTCAATGATCATTGCAAACGCTTTGAAGATGGCGTTGGTGGGGCCAGCAAGAGTGATGATCCTCTCTGGGCAGTTCCCTTCTGAGATGTTGATGCGAGCGCCACTCTGAAGGAGGAAAGGACGGAAACGTGAGCAGCCGGGCGGGTGGACAGCATTAGTCCCGATCAAACCAACAGGGTCTCTGGATAATGTTACAGTGCAATCAAGGGTTTCACTGTGTGAAGTATTCAACACTGGAGAGCCACCAGGCCTGACTGCAATACATACAAACAAGCCATTTCATGCTGCAAAGTCCACCCCTCCCTGCAGTTCTGCTCTGGGCTGGGAGCAGCCATCTTAGTTTCCATCTGCCAGATCAGCTCTGAGATTGGCCAGGAAGAACTACATTTCCCAGCATGCCTTGCGGCCCACAATGAGCTTGTTTGTTTCCAACCCAACCGCAGTCAGCAAAATCCTGGAGTTCAGAACTCCTTCTAGGGCCCCTAAGTTTTGCTTCTTTTCTGCTGTAACTCGATTTAGGGAGCATCTTAACCCAAATTATGGTCACTTGCTGCCCAGAACCTACCTCTTCACGCATCTTCTTTACAGATTCTCCTTTCTATGTGGAGAAAGAAAGGGATTATTACAGCACTGCCGATTCACAGGGGTTCCAAAGAAAGGAGGAGAACAGGGAGTTACCTAGTCACTCACCTTCCCAATGATGCTTCCAACCTCCTGGAAGGCAAACAAGAAGCACTGGTTAGTGGTTTACAGAGATAAGAGCAAACTGGCAACACTGGTTTCTTCCTTTGCCAAGAAGGAAGTTATCCACCATCTCATTCCACGTGAACCTCAATTAGTAAAATGCTGACAGTTCCACAGTTCTCGTATCCAGACACCAGCTCACAATGACTACCAGAGTACGGAGGAGTCAAAGCAAATTCAAAAGCAGCGGTACACATTGTACTGGGAAGGAAGTGATTTTCTAGTTCATCTTTTCTCCCCCACCCCCCCCCCCCCCCCCCCACCTCTTCTAATTTTTAATGCAT
>NW_017728987.1:77852-78452 GCF_001723915.1 Gavialis gangeticus
CCCCCCCCCCCCCCCCCCCATTTCCAAGATATTCTGAGATTTAAAGCCTCCCTTCCAAAGGTCACAAGATACCAGTGTAACCAGAATAGGCCATGTGCCAAAAGTAAATTCCTAGCAGCGAAGAGACTAATGCTTGTATAAACGAGTCATGCCGAGACACTAGGTCCATTTTATTTAGTAATATTTCAGTTACCACACTTCTGTTTCAGTCCCAGTAAGAGAAGCCGCCCCAGAAAGACACTAATCTGATGGGACCAAAGGTTTCAGAGACATTCACCATGACCCAATTCCACCCAGGGTATAAAGAAACGATATAGCAGGTACCTTTCCATGCATAAGTAGCCGAATGGTAAGTGTGACATTTAAACCACCTTCAATCACACCGGTGTCCATCTTGAGCTGTGTTCTGTTGAGTCAGGCTGTCAGTGGTCAAATCTTTGGTCGCTGGGGGGATAGAAACTGCAACAGAAGAGGGGTTGTCTCAAGTCACGCTGGAAACATACATCCAGTCAATGCCTGATCTTTGTTATTTACAACAGCACGTGGCATTTCTGGATGTTCCCTTCTCCACAGGGAAGGGCTGGCTAGTAATCTGACGGA
>NW_017728988.1:0-10031 GCF_001723915.1 Gavialis gangeticus
CTCCTGGAGCAGTCTGTCCCGGCTGACTGCTCCTCCCAGCAGTTGTGATTGTGACTTGATAGTTAGGGTCCAAAAGTCTTTATGTGACAGTGACAGCCTTCTCTTTCTTCCCGGGATCTTTTACGGCATCTCTTGCTCTTGTAGCTAAACTGCATGTCTCAGTAATAACTCCCCCTGCTTTTCATCTTCAGAGTGTTGTATGACTGCTAAACCTTTTGAACACCCTTTTGTTGCAGGTCCAAACTATCCTAGGTTAGATGGGGAAACAAAAACAGGGAGGAGATGTGAATTTCCCCAAATTCATAGAAACAGGCATTAGCCAAGAAGAAGTTTGAGGCCTCCAGACCTATATGTCGATCAATAGGTAACTCAGCTCCTAACTTTTTGTCCCTCCAAGCCATTTTACCCTTGTGTTAGTGAAGCTATGGAGCACCTGTCTCTCTTTTCCCCTTGTCATATTGTTTTCAGGCACTTAAGATTTACTGAAGAAAATACTCATTTGAGCTGAAATATCTCAACTCGTTCTGCATCTGAAAACAGTTGGGAGATGACATTACATTTCTGCGTGTTCTGAACGGTGGTTTTTGACATGAAGTCGAAGAAGGCTGGGGGGATATAGGTAACATGGGGTGTCTGTGCTTAAATCAATTTTTAATCATAGTAAAGTAATCATATGAACAAAGCAAGTTTCGTGACTTAGCCGTTATGCAGCAGAAGAGATCTGATTTTGACTGTTGTGTGCGACACCACGGATTTCCAGTGCATAATACCTGCCATCACACACAGGTCTGGGTTGATGTGAGCGCATACTGCGTCTGGTGGGCCATGTATTAAAGTAGGCAGGCATGTTTAAAATGATCTGTATACATGTGCAGAAATTCAAATAAACTCCATCTTGCCTTCAGTCATTCAGGTTGGCCTCTGCTAATTGATTTTGCAATCAGTCCGATTGGTTTTTCTCACTTTAAGCTGAAAGTAATGTGGAAAACAGCATCTGCGCAGCGCTCTGGTTGGGAATCTGAAATGCTCAGGAGTCAGGGAGGTCTGTGTTACGAACCCGACAGCAAACGCAGTTGTCACATTGCCCGGGCATGTTAGGGTTTCAGGTTAACAGGACTTGTCAATAGGGTCACTCACAGTACGGCAGGCAAGTAGGAAGGCCGAGTTACAACTGTGGTGGGAACCATCGAATCCTGAGGCTCCCCTGTAAATCCCCAACCCTAATGTTTCATGCACGCAAATGCTTTGCAAGGATTTTCCCCATTGATCCTCTGAATGGCGGAAGCAGCTGCTGCTTCGATCTGCTCCACTCTTATAAATGGCGGTCTCCAAATTTGGGGGCATTTTCCTCTTTGCACATTTTACCGCTTGGGTTGTCTTCTCTTGGTTGAGAGAATTGCTTCTCCAGTGCTAACTTGGGGTGGAGGGAAAGCTAATTAATTAAGCAGTAATTGTTGTCAAGCCAATTGTTGTTAGCATTTAACATTTGACTTGTTTACTATCTTGAGGTAAAACTGAAGAAGTTAATGATCTAACAAATTACACATCAATCATGAAAGACTAGTTGGGAAGGAGCAGTTTGACTTTATGAAGTGTAAATAATACATTTAAAAAAACCCCACAACAATTTGAAGAAAATGTGTTGGTCTCCAGGTCTGAAATAGGCTCCACAGATTTCTAGTGACAAATGTGTTGCCTAATAAAGCTTAATGACTGATTTTTTCCCATTAATCAGAATTGAGAATGTGCTTCATTAAGATAATTAACTGAGCAGTTGCTTACCTGACAGCTACTAGACACAAATTCCCAGGTTACTTGCTTTCCTCTAAATAAAAGCTTAGGAAAAGATAACCTAGCACCATTTAATCATCTTTATTAGAAGGATAATGAGTAGAAGTGCTGTTACAAATCTTATTGGCCATTTTAGGTCTGGGGCAGTGACTGTCTCCATTTGCAATTGTACCAAGCCCATAAATAATATGCTAGTCTCTCAACCTTTTTCGTACCAGGATGCATTTGCAAAGATCGATGGCCTGGCTCACATCCCCCTGGCCCTAATGGTGTCCAACTCCCAGTCCCCTGCCCCCCAGGGCCTTCCTGGTGCCCCTCACTCCCACCCTGCAGCCTCCTGCAGGGGGCCTGCAGCTGCCCCTCTCCCGCACGGGCCGGAGTGTGGTGGCTGCAGTGGCTCCAGCTCATGCGGGTGGCAGTGGTGCCAATCCAGCTCTGGCACAGCCTTGAAGGAGGAGGAGGAGAGCCCTGTGGTACCCCGTGTCCTGGGCTGGGGCTCCAGCACCGCTCCAGGCAGCCTGGTCACGGCCCCTCCTGCCCTCCCGAGCAGTGTCTCCTGGCCACCCTTCCCCTTCGAGTACGGGCACTGGCCCCGGTGCTGCCAGCTGAGCCATGCAGCTCCCCACCCCCTTACCCCCATGGGAGGGGCAGGCACCCCCTCCCAGCCCCACCAGCCTCCCTACCCTGCTGCAGCTTGGGTGTCCAGCCACCTTCGCCCAGCTCCAGCACGCACGGGCCCCTGCATGTGCACTCGCTGCCGCCAGTCACCCCAAGCAGCCCCTTGCAGGCTGCCAGGGGAAACCCACACCTTCCCTCGTTTTTCCAGGACTTGCTCGTGGCTCTTTGAAATATTCATGGCCCACAGGTTGAGAAACACCGCGCTAGCGCACCCTGCGCTCCGCTGAAGGAGCAACGTTAAGACTGATCTTTTCTGGAGGTTGCAATGGCAGCGCTGTCCCAGGCACAAGGCTGCTTCAGCTAAACAGAAGACACCTTAGCATCACCAGCAGGGAGTGGTATTTTGCCACCCCAAGGGATGACGAGGTCGAACGGTCACAAACTCCTCCAAGACCGTTTCAGGCTGGACATAAGGAAGTACTTCTTTACAGTCCGAGCCCCCAAGGTCTGGAACAGCCTGCCGCCGGAGGTGGTTCAAGCACCTACTTTGAACACCTTCAAGAGCAAATTGGATGCTTATCTTGCTGGGATCCTATGACCCCAGCTGACTTCCTGCCCTTTGGGCAGGGGGCTGGACTTGATGATCCTCCGAGGTCCCTTTCAGCCCGAATGTCTATGAAATCTATGAAACTACCTTTGGACAGGCTAGTTGGTGGTGTTTTGTTCAGGTTTTTTTTGGTACCTAAAAAGCAGTAGCTCCCACCAGTGGGGCAACTAAATGGCTAAGTCAGCAGCTTTATTTTCTCTCCTCTCTTACACTGTAATGCTAAAAATTGGATCTTAAATTTTGAACACTTTGAAAGTCGGGGTATATGAGGCTGCTCTGCTTTAGATGCATTTGTAGGCAGGGCATACAAGGGTGAAGAAGTTAAGGGACTTAATTGAAAGATCTGAAACTTGAACGATCAAATCCGCTGTCGGGTTGTACTGTCTCGTTGTAAATCCCTTTCCATGCAGCTCTGTGGCTTGAATAATAACGTGGCAGAGCTGTTGTAAAGCACGTGCCAAAGATCTTTCAAAAGAGGGCGAGTGTCAATGTAAAATGAGACTGTC
Source organism: Gavialis gangeticus (assembly GCF_001723915.1). Classification (NCBI taxonomy): domain Eukaryota; kingdom Metazoa; phylum Chordata; order Crocodylia; family Gavialidae; genus Gavialis; species Gavialis gangeticus. The sequence continues at coordinate 3,523 of NW_017728988.1, forward strand.
TTTTCAACTGCGCTTTTCTCTTTTTGCCTCTAGAGTTCCCAGTCTTCCACAATGAATCCTGTTTACAGCCCCGTTCAACCTGGGGCTCCCTATGGAAACCCTAAGAACATGGCCTATACAGGTAAGGTTCGGCTTTAAAGTGACTCTTTTTCTGACATTTGGTATTTTGTGGTCAGGGCAACTGAAGATCAATAGGTGAAATCTTTTCTGTTCTAGTTATTCACGCTGAAAGACTTTCTGTGCAGCGGATGGCTATAATGAAGGGGTCAGCGCCATCTAAGACCTCGTTGCGTTCCTGGCATTTTCACAAAACAGCCCAGTATTCAGCACCCATTTTTGCTGTGGAAGCAAACTTGCTGTTTTCTTGCCCTCCTTCTGTTTTCACACTGTGTTTTCTTAGCAGCGTTAGGCACAAATTCCCTCTTCCTCCCCCTTACCGACCCCAGATATGTTTCATCTCCAGGGAGCGTCTAACAGTTCTCCTTGAAGACTTTCTGAGCTGATTCCAGATGTCACAAATGCCCGTTTCAAACTCTTTTATGGTGTAAGTCCATTGTTGAAGCTGGTGACTAGAGCGGGGGTGAAGCTCATGGAAGAAATGCATGGACATGAATAAAACCTCTTTCTCTGGAAATCCGTCTTTGCCAGTTCTGCAGAAAGACTGGTGTTTTGGTCAGTTTTATTCAGCATGAGGACAGCTAAGATACTGGAGGAGGAGATGGTACTGAACAAAGGTAAAGGAAGAAGACAGCAGAAGGGAGAGGGAGGAGTGTTCAGCTGAGGTGGAAAAGGGGAAGATGAATTAGGTGGCTTGCTAGAGGTCTGGTCTGGAGTGGAAAGAAGAGACAGTGTCCAGCAAGCATATCAGAGCTCAGCATAGGAGAATGCAAGGTAAAGAGAATTAGTCCGCAAATTCATGAGTCAGTTCATTTGCATGTGCGTTTAGAGCATTTAAGGGAAATAGCGGTTAATTGAAGTGGGCTTAGCTGATCTTAATTTCATTATTTTCTAAACCTAGAAGGGAAGCTGATGGGTTTCTTGGCTTAGTGTCTAGTCAGCAAACCCAAAACATTCTCAGGAAGCACTTTTCTACCCCTAAAATATTGATCCCTAAATATTTGCAGCCCATGATAGCTGTTTTAGACTCCTGTCCTGCCCACCGTTGCTGACAGTAGGGGAAACAAAGATTGCAAAAGGTTCAGGCAGATTAAGAAACAAATTAAGGTGAGGTGCAGGTTCCTGGTTAAGGTTGTGGAGGAAACATTTTTATTTGAAAATCCTGTAGTATTTTGAAATGAATCAATCCTGTGTAAATTCGCTGTAAATAGTCTAGGGGCGGTTTTGATCAAATATTGATCTTCATGCAGCACACATCCCTTTTCATGGCTATCACCAGTATCAACTTCACTATTGTTCAAACAGGAAAAAAATAGAAAAAGTCTTTGGGTCTTAGCCTTTGATTTATTTTTAAAGCAAAATTGAAATTTCCAGGAAAGAAGGAATAAACCAGCCATCGTCATGTTGAGGAACACCCAGCAAATCTGATGAACTTGCGCAGCAGGCCGTTCTTTCTCCTTTTTTGAAAGTGCTTTAGAAAGTCCGGTGCCTTTGTTCTGTCCTCTCCATTTCTATAGCGGGTCAATAAATTTCGACACAAGTCTGCAGAATACTGCACAAGCTTCTTGTTCATTTTTGTGGAATTTGAATGCCAATATTCACATTATTATGACTTTGTTATGAAGGTAGTAATGCTATTAACAGGTAACAAAGCAAGTCCTTTATGACGATGAAAAGGTAACCCAGCAAGATTTGAAGATGTGCGTGATACATTTTTGACGAGCCGGCTTTGTTTGGAATAAATGGCATTCTAGTTCGATATTCAGAAAGCGGGATGTACAGTTGCAAAGGCTTTTGGTCTGCATGTGTGTGCATCTTTCATTAAGAATCTGGATCATCTCTAGCACTGGGCAAACAGCTGTGACTAATGACCTGAAGGTTGGGAGAAAATATGCCTAAAATAATTACAATTCCTTATGGAGGTGACATTTTTTGTGTGCATTAACTTTTACAGGATCGGGACTTTGGCAGCCGTGGTTCCCCTGCTTTTCCCTGTGGTAGGTTTGGGTGTTATGCCTTGTGTTGTGTCGGGGGTGACTAGTTGTACTAAGGGGTTAGATTATGGATTATGTAGGACGGTTTGGATAGGGCGCAGGCAGGGGAGGGTGTCGAACGAGATGACCTCTGCAGGTCCCTTCCAGCCTGACTTCTCTGTGATTCTGTGAAGTACAAATCAAAATATTAGCTTCATGGAAAACAAGTGTCACCTACCTGATAAGACTTGCTATGACGATGATATGGTGTAATAGGTTGGTGTTTCCCTTTTAAGGCTGAGCTGGAGAAACAGGCATTCAAAAAAATGAAAGATTAGCTGGGAAATAGGGATTAGTCGTTAATCTGAATGATAGCCCGCAGAGCTGAAAAGCGGGGGAGTGTCAAGGCAGGAAAGGGCTCCCTGGGATCAGAAAGAGCCAAAGGAAGAAGACTTGGTGGTGAGGAAGGGCAGCCTTCTTGAATCTCTGTACAGCCCCAAGAAGGCAGGCCATGGAGTCCTACAGCTGAAGGGAAAGGAGTTGTGTCCAGACCCCAGGGCCAAAGCTCCCTGACTTACCAGTCTCAGAGGGGGAGGAGAAAGTCTGCATTGCTAAGGCAAGGGAGAACTGGAAGCGCCAAAGGAGACTGTCTTCATAAAGAATTTCCCATTTCCAAGACCTGCAGGAAGGAGAATGCTAAAAATGTTGTTAGGGGAACGAGGGGTAAACTGAGACCAGGTGCCTCCAAGGCCAGGCCATGCCACCAGGCAGCGTACGTCGAGATGGCAGCCTGCCACACGTGATCTGGAATCCAGACCAATAAACCGATTGCTCTGGGAATGTGCAATAGGGATTATATTGAGCATTTTAAACTCTACTGCTTTAAATGTGCATCGGGGTCTAGGTAACCTTATGCAGCATAGAAACTTTGAAGCCCACCTTGTACATCCCGAGGTAGCACAGAGCCTGTTCTCCTTCACCCATCCCTTGCTGGGGTCCGATAAGGCCTCTAGACACCAGTGGCCGTTCTGTCCGACTGTCAAAGTTTTTTCCTGAACTGATAAAAATATTATTTGGACTAGTTTAAAACTATCATCTTTTTGTTTGGACTAGTAACTGAGAAAGGAGCCCACCTATTCATGGTAATGGCTGTGTAACTACTACCCCAGTTATAGGCACCTATGAAGGACAGGGAAAAGTAATGAGCAGAAAAAATAAGATCAACTTGGGTGTGGTCTGGGTCATTGATTGCCCATGGTGTTTGCTAACAGGTGTCCTACTGTTTTTTGTAAGCAGCCCATAAAGTAATTATTTTACTGAAAACAGTAGATCAAGGATCTCATTTAACTTCACAGGAAGAGCAAGATTAATTACTTAGTACTTTTTACTTACTTAATCTTGCTGTTCATGTGAGGCTAAATCTTTGATCACATTGTGATCACATTGTGATCACATTGTGATCCTGTACAATCTTGTTAATGCATCCAAGTATAAGGGGACCAAAAAAAAAAATCTAGTACAGCATCTTTGGTTAATGCACTGCTGGATGGCTACATGGAGGGATATGCCATTATTTATTAAATGTCTTCTGGTATGTCTATCCCCCTTCAGTCTTATGTAGTGGGTTGTGTGTCTCGATTTTTCCCAAGGTACAAGATTGGCAGGGACTGTGCTTTTGTGGAGGAAAGTAAAGTGATCATCCACAATAAACCAAGTTGTACATCAAGGGCTAAGTCTTGCTCACTTTATTCACAAATACTCCCATTGACTTCAGGGGGTGCTCAGATGAGTCAGGCAAAACAGTTGGTTGCATAGCTAAGAGCATCCCTGAATGATGTTTGGTGTCATAAAAGAGTACGTACTTAAAGGGTTTTGCCCCACTTCTATTCACGCTTGATTTTTTTTTTTTTTCCTTTCTGCTAAATTTATGCCTGCTGCTCTGTTGGAGATACTGTTGCTCAAGGGAACCTTGGTTTCATCGTCAAGGCATTTGTGTCTTTGTACTGATTCTCCATGAACGATAGTCTCATCAGAAATGGCACCATTTTATGGGGAGATTTCATATTCCAGCAATACGGAGGTGATAGAAAGAGCTTATCAATGTGTTTTTATTTTCCTATCCTGGAAAGCAACAGTTATTTCATGTTTTCTATTACAAAGATGGTTTTGAGAAAAGGCCTATTTGTGTCTCATTTAAATTTTGTGTGTGTGCGTGCATGGTTTTTTTCTACCTTCCATTATAAGTCAGTTTAAAAGTGAAGCTCACAAATCTGGGCTGTTTCATATGCCGCCTCCCTGGCATTTCAGAGAACCGAGATGCAGACCGTACTGCAAGTTCCCCTAACCTTTGCAAAAGGAGACTTTTAAAGGGTTCCTCTCTCTCTCGAATGAGTTAACTATATGCTGAATGCTTCAAATAGCAGCAGTAAGGGGAAATTACCTTCTATGTAAAGTGCACAGTCTAAAAAGCCCCATTGGTTTTGTCCCAGTCACTGTGAGGTTTATGTTTGTGTTAGAGAAAAACCTGCTGTGGCCCTTGTACACCAGATCCGTTGCTCCAGCTGTGTTCTCTGTAGATCTGCCTACACCCTCCCACCATTTGGGAGCTGAACAATGGAGCTCCAGGGGATGGCACACGTGGTTGGAGCAATAAAGGTTTGATTAGAATTGGCATTGTGAAGGTTCCTCTTACACCTGCCGGCTGTGGGGTATTCAGCACCTAATTGTAGGGTTAGTCAGCCTCTCCCCCAAATCATGGCCATTCACCTGTTTTAGTCTTTTGTGTCTGCTAGCAAAGATAGTGGTAAATGGAGAGAGGTCAAGCTCTTCGGCTTTGAGGACGAAGCTTTTATTTTAAGAGGGCTTGGGGCTGAATTGCAAAGAATTCATGGACCAAGCACATTTGCACGTCAGCTAATTAGGCCATGGGATGACCTTCCTGTGTACAGGTCGAGGACCCCAGTGAGTAGGAGAAAGCCTTGAAAGGAGAAATTGGAGGCAAAATTCAGTTGTGGACGAGTTTAACAAGGTCCTTAGGAATGTGGTTGAAAACATAATGGGTGGGGGGTACAATTCAGATGGCTACAGCGTGAATTTGAAGTAGGGACTGAGTCGCATTCAATCCTGGGATTTTATGTTGCTTACCCAGGAGGCAGAGTCAGTGCATTGAATTTTTATGACAAAGTCCTGAGCATTATCTGGTACAAGGGTATCAAAGCAGGGCTATTGCCTTTACTAGCCAAACAGCATTTCATAGCAGGCCTGTGTGAAGCGGCAAGTATTCGCTTCAGATTGGGGTGATTCAGAGGGACAGCAATTCAATTTAGAGATTCGAATCACTGTCCCAATTCGATTTGGCTGAATAGGATCTGAAGATTCAGCCATAGACTAAACAGGCAGCAGTCCTCATCATGCTGAACACAGCTGCCTCCAGCTGGTAAGTCTGTTGTGGTGGGTGGAGGGGGGGAGGGAAGGGGTATGTGGGAGTAGGATCAACGCCCCCACAGTGAGGGAGGGATTGGGACTGGGGCTGGGGCTGAGGCTGGGACAAGTTGCCCAACGTTGGGGGGTGTGTGCAGGACTTGTGGAGTGGGCTCCTGCCACTGCACACCACTGGTCCAGGAGGGCATGTGCCCCTGGATCTGCACAGAGCGGGCATGGGCCAGGATGTGCTCCGGCGGGTGGTGGAAGGCACTGGGAGCAGGGGCTATGCACTCCAGCCGCTTGTCCAGCCGGGGCACAGGGATGCGGGATGCGGGCACGGCAGCGGTGGGAGTGGGGGCAATGCTCTGATGCCATTTGCCCAGCCGGGGCAAAGGAGTGCAGGACTCTGGGAGGGGGCCTCCTGCCATTGTGCGCCATGATGTGCCACCAGTCTGGGAGGGCATGGGAATGGGCATGTGACCCCAGATCTGCATGGGGCAGGCTGGGCTGGGCTGTGCTCTGGACAGGCAGCAGAAGGCGCTGGGAGTGAGGGGCTATGCCCCCTTGCTGCTCACCCAGCCTTCCTGTGCTCCCTGGATAAGCTGCGGCTTCGCCCCCCTGGGCGAGCAGTGGCAAGGCATGGGGGTGAGCACATGCACCTGCATTGGAGCAGGCCCGGCAGCAGTGGCTATGGGGAATTTTAAAGTGGCTGCAGCCCCCCAGTAGCCCCTGCTCCATTGCACTCTGCAGGGCGGGTGGAGCCAGGGCTGTGCTCTGAGCTGTGGCGCAGCTAGCTGCCCAGAGCGCAGCCCTGGTTCCACTCGCCCTGCAGAGTGCAGCCTGGTGGCGGGTGGCTGGGGCTAGCCTCCCGGAGCGCAGCCCGGCCCAGCCTGCCCCATGCAGCTCTGGGGGCACACGTCTGCTCTCATGCCCTCCCGGACTGGTGGTGCACAGTGGCGGGAGCCCCTCTCCCTGAGTCCCTCTTCCCTCCCTGCC
>NW_017728988.1:10343-16453 GCF_001723915.1 Gavialis gangeticus
CCCCCCCCACGCCCCTCCCCTCCACCCACCACAATGGACTTACCAGCTGGAGGCAGCTGTGTGCAGCATGGTGAGGGCTGCTGCCTGTTTAGTCTATGGCCGAATCTCCGAATCGGGGCCGAGTCCTTTCTGAATCAATTCGGAGGCTTCTGATTCAATTTGCAGCTTTTAATTGGTCTCCTGATTCGATTTGGATTTGGAAACTGGACCGAATTTCTTCTGAACTGAATCAGCTACGGAAGCTTTGCGCAAGAAAAAGATGCTGTTGTGATTCAGTTTGAAGTTCTGCGGAACTGATGCTCTTTCAATGCTTAAATAGTCAATTCATCCTAACTTACCTAAGCAGAGGAAACACATCAATAAACCTGCTACATCACTGCAAGCTGTTCTGGGGAATGGTAGAGCTAATGCAGATGACAGCATGTGCTGCTTAGATATATATGCAGATTTATATAAAGCATTTAAATATAAGCATATTTCCTATATCTATCTATCTAGGAATCACATGTTGTCATCAGCATTAGCTCTACCATTCCCCAGAACAGCTTGCAGTGATGTAGCAGGTTTATTGATGTGTTTCCTCTGCTTAAGTAAGTTAGGATGAGTTGACTATTTAAGCATAGAAAGAGCATCAGTTCTGCAGAACTTCAAACTGAACAAGTACAGCACCTTTTTCTATATATCTATAGATATATATCTATATCTATATGTAAAATATTCCATAGATAGATAGATGGATCTCTAGATAGATAGATAGATAGATACATCTCTAGATCTCTAGAGAGATAAATAGATCTATATCTATCTATCTATCTATCTATTTCCCCCCTTTTCTTTTAGTTTTCTGAGGACTGTAAAAATGTTTTCAAGCTGCTTTATAGCTATTAACTAAAGAATATGATGCTGTTAAGTCTGAAAGGGATGGTTGCAGGCTCTGATTGTTCCCTAGGCCCCCCTGTGGGCACATGAGCTTGTTACAGGCCTGGGGTCTTGGACATCTCTCTTTCATGATCCTGCGAAAATCATCATCAGCCGCTTAAGAGCTGCCTGTTCAAAAAGGTGGTTTCTGTGTCAGGCATTTGGACTTGTTCAGTTCACTGAAACAGCCTGTGAACAGGTGCCTGCAACAATCATTCTGTGAGCTTCTGTTCATAGGTGATGATCTTGCTGTTCTGATTATGCAAAATGATGCACTTAATTATAAATATCAAGGGTTATAAAATTGTATCTGAACAGTTTAAAATGCTCGAGAGCCTACTGCAGGGCCAGTTTGCTGCAACACAGTGAACTCCCAAGGTCTGGGGAAAACATGTACGACTTCTGGGTGAATAGACTTCTGTGACTTCTGTACTGGGGAGGAGAATCTCACTGTAAAGGGAAGTATTACTATTACTGCAACGTCACGAAGGGGAAAAAAAAAGCAAGGCTCAGCATTGCCTTTGAAAATGCAAATAGAAAATATTGCGTGTATGTTCTAAAGCTAAAGTAAAATGAAGCGAGCTTTCTTAACTTAGACCATTTCAACTTTAAACCGAGACCTTTGTATTTACATATTCAGTGGCACTAGTGAGTAAAAATCAATGGCATACAAATCAAAGAAAATAAATTGTAATCAGAATGATGGGTTTTAATGTCTGGTATTTTGTGACTTTGTTAGTGCTATGCTGGGTAGATTGATTTTCCTACCATAATTCAGTTTAATCTGGTTTTGCATGTTATACTAAATCGATTACCTAAAAAAAGGTTGATTTTTTTATATTGTTTAATAACCAGTAAAAGAAAAACTTTGTTTACAACTAAATACAGCATTTGCAGTAAATTTGATACTTGTTTACATTATATTTAAATGTAAGCAATTATATAGCTTAATAGGTACTTATTCAGATTCTTAAGCTTTCACATTTCATTGTGTTATGAAATATCATTAACTATATTCTAAACTTTTTTTTTACTATTTGTGATTTGTGTCAAGCTGCTTTTGGATAACAATTGGAGTTCAATACAAAATGAACAAAGACAGCATTTGATTTAAAAAAATATTTTAGTAATTTAAACTACATTAAATCTGCAGGATACTTGATAAAAACTGCTAAAATGTATTTTGCATTTAAAATGATTTATTGAATGAAAGTAGAATTATGTGTAGGTAAGACTTTAAACGGATTATTTCTGGTCACCGTGCTCTTCTAGATTTTAGTAGTAGTAGATCTCAGCCTCTCGCGCTTAGTTTATATTCATAGATTGGAAAAGGAAAGCAAGCTTTCCTGTGTCTTAACTCCCAGACGTTTTCTCAACCTTGAATGAGCTAATTATTGGACTGAATTTGTTGCTTAGACTGAAATGAAGAGAGTATTTTCTCCGTAGCTGCCGAGGAGGTAATATCCGCCGAAAACTGATCACTTTAAGAACAACCTGGTTCCAGGTGTTTAGCTCTTGACATTCTCCAGGTTAATGGTTTGAATGTCTTTAAAACTTCAGTGAAAACCCAAACTGCTTGATTATTATTATTATAATTGATTATTAATTTAAATGCTTACCATCAATTATGGCAATTCTAAGCCTTAATACAATTTTTTTAAAAGCACTTAAAATTAAACGTGAAATTACAACAAGTTGTATTAAGGCTTAGAACTGCATTTGATATAAATGATAAAAAACAGAGTTTCTGTTTTCTTTTTTTTTTAAACAAATCTGTCTTAATGTCCTGGGACCCCTCCACTGTTTTCACAGGAGAGCCTTGATAGTATTTTAAACAATGCGATTTGAAATGCCTGCAGGCACCTGGAATTTCAGATGTCCCTTCTTGTCCTGAGCAGAAGTGGCTTGTGCTAATCCAGATGGAAGCTGAGTCTTGCCTCTTGCTACAACATGTTTCCAAAATACGATTTTCAGTTTTAGGATACGTCCCGTTCTTGTGACAAGCAAATTAGTTCGTTAGAGAGGAATTCTGGGTAGAAACCGGAGTCTGTTGTAAGCTGGTTTGCATTTCCCAACTGAAGAAGTGGCTGTTATAAGTTGCTCCCTAATCACTTTAATTAACCCAAACCGACAACATTTTGAAGCACGTTCCTAAAACTTGGGTAGTCTCATTCAGGGTTTATCACTGCAGTTGTGATTATAATAAGTGAAAATCATTCAGCCAAGTCCAGAAGCCTTAAGTTATGAACCTGATCTAGACCTACTTTGATAGCTCCTGTATTATACTTGCCTAGTCCATGATGCCCTCTAGCGGCTGCCACAGTGACCGTGCGGTTGCTTCCGTGCTCAGCAAAGACGTGTCCTGTGGGTCTTGTTGCACGTTACTCTTAGGCTGCGTTAACTGCGCTTAAAATGCTACCGCCTCAGCGCTGAAGTCGTAAAACTTGCGCCAAGGGCCACTGTAGCGTAGTCAAGTTAGGAGCATCTCCAGATGATATGACCTAACGCGTGTTGAGCCAATGTCCAACTGGTCCGTGGAGTTAATACCATCAGGAGACGCTGGGGGAGCTGGGTCTTGCAAACAGCTGTTTGTCACTCCCACGTGACAACACGGTGCACTGGCACTTCAAAAGCTCCGGTATTTAGGACGCTTTTTATTTAGATGGTAGCATTACCGCGTGACTGCTCAGGAAACTTTCTAACTTGTAGAAACGTTGAATACGATCTAATAAAACGTGTCCCCAGTGGAACATTTCCAGCAGGAAACCTATGGGGTAACAACCACATCTCAGTGATCACTTCTTCTGTTGCGTTCCTTTTTTTCTTAGCTTCTTTCTTGCTGCCCCCTACTCCCAGAGTTGCTTGCTGAACATGGCAGGGATCACACGTGCTTCACTAAAACCCCTCGGACGCATCTAGCCGAGTGGGAACGTGCAGTATGCTATGCCACACATGCAGGTATTCTCTGCACTGCTGATTTGCAGCTGGGGGGTGGGGTTTGACACCGGGAGATCCTAACGTCAAAGAAACCCATGCCTAAAAAAGCGGCCCTGCATGCCACCCAAAACCGGAGCCTGGCTGGCCAGGGCCATGCTCCGGCTGCCAGTGAGGCTTCCTGCTTCAGGATCACTACAGCTGGAGGCCCCCAGGCCCCCAGGTAAGGCTACTGGGGCCAGCCCAGACTCCCCTACCCCACCAGGGGCAACATGCCACGCACCAGAGGACACGTGCACGGGCGTGCTGTTTGTCCCTGGGCAAATGCACGTTCCCACTTGTGGGGCTGCACCCCTCCTCAAAATCGCGTGCATTATGCATTGTACTAATCCAACCCCAGCTGGAAGAGTGCTAGTGTCCTTGAGTTGCACCTGCACACAAATTGCTCCTGTACTGTTATGAGATGAGTCCATCTCCTCTTCCCGCTGGTGCTTTGTGTTTGGATTATCTGTTGTTTGACTTCTGCGATGATCAGATCCTTAGGGCAGAGGCTGCATCTGCTCCTCATTAGCTACGCTTGGTGACTGACAGATGTGCCTCACCTTTTGGCTTACTGTGCAGTGGCGGTGCGGGGAGATAATGCACAAGTTGAGGGGACTAAGCCAAGTCTATTTTTCATTGCGCATCTTTGGGCTTCACCGGTGATGTAGATGATGAGGCACCGCTCGAGCACTCTAGATGCTCCCGATACAAGTTGCAAAAGAATAAATACTGTCAGGCAGCATCTCGCCTCTGACAGTCAACTGAGCTCAACTCTCCAGGAAATGCAAAGCTCAAAGCTGCCCTTTCCACTCAGATCTCGCCCTCAGGAGCCTTCACAACTATATGTACCTTGCAGCGTGTCCTGAGGGCCTTCAGAGCAAGGCTGCTTCGGACCAGTGGGGAGGCTAGATCCAGAGCTGGGGGCACCTGGGGGGAGAGCTCTTCTCTGTCACCTCCCTTCTTGTCACAAAGAGGGGGGGTCTAGCTGGAGTGTCACCTCCTGCCGGCACGGGGGGCACCAGCACCTCAAACCGGCAACGAGTGCATATCACGGAGCCCCGGGCGCGAGGGGCCGCCACCGGGAAGCAGCACTTAAAATGCAGGATGCGGTGTCCTGCTTCATTTTATTGATCGGCTGCCTCCAGCTGCCCAGAGAGCTTGTTTTAATGCCTTGCTTGTTTGTCTGACATTTTGCTCCCACCTTACAAAATGATGCTTTAAATACGAGTTGTGTTTATGACTTTTGGGAAGAGTCCCAAAACGAACGCCATGTCCTTCTCTCCCTAATTAAAATGACCAGGGTGGAAAACTGCTCACCGAGGCAGTTGGAATATTGTCATCCAGCATAAGCCGCGGTTTTGATAAATAGAAATGTGCTTGCAGAGCCTTTAAAGGACAAGTACACTAGGTCCCCATTCCCTGATGATTAACCACAAATATCTCCCACTTTTTTTTTGCAAAAATATAGTTGGGCTAATGAAAGATATCACCTCTACCATGAGTCCTGCTTGCTTTTTCCTCACGGTTTTGGGGAGTCACTAGTGAAAGGAGGGGAGTTCAGTGTTTCCCTGTGCAAGGAAATCTCGAGTTGCATTAAGGCACCGGATAGACTGGAGTTTAGGGGTGGCGATGCAATAGCACAATTTGGTAGGTGATTAAAAGGGACAATGGCTACGGTCCTTCCAGTTTCAAGTAATTCTCTTGGTAGGTTATGGCCTGTCTAAGTGGAGAGGTAACAGGGAAGTTAAAGTGCTGTCAACCAGGTCTGCATTTACAGTGCAGTAGCTACCACATACTTGCTCCCCTGCGAAAATGCCTGTTCTCATGGAGAGTACGGTAATGGAAACACTTCCCTGCCTCCCAGCCCTTCTGTGGTGGGTGCAGCATTGCCGGGTGCCATATCTGTTCTCCCTTCTCCAGCCCTCGGGGAGTCCAGCGAAGGCTTTGCTAAGGCTAGGATGGCCTCAGCCTCCAAACTTCTACCCTCCCCATTGCTTTCCCGCAGGATCTGCTCTTCATAGTTTCATAGCTTCTAGGGTCAGAAGGGACCTGAGAAGATCATCTAGTCCGACCCCCTGCCATGGCAGGAAAGAGTACTGGGGTCAAACGACCCCAGCAAGGTGTTCATCTAACCTCCTCTTAAAACCCCCCAGGGTAGGAGCCTGCACCACCTCTCTTGGAAGTTGGTTCCAGACCCTAGCCGCCCTGACCGTGAA
>NW_017728988.1:16463-19052 GCF_001723915.1 Gavialis gangeticus
CCCTCTCCATGCTGTCCGCATCCCTCCTGAAGTGCGGCGCCCAGAACTGGACGCAGTACTCCAACTGCGGCCTGACCAGTGCCGCATAGAGGGGGAGGATCACCTCCTTGGACCTGCTCGAGATGCATCTGTGGATGCATGACAAGGTATGGTTGGCCTTCCTAACTGCCTCCCCACACTGCCGACCCATGTTCATCTTGGAGTCAGTGATGACTCCAAGATCCTTTTCCGCCTCCGTGCTGACAAGGGGGGAGTTCCCTAACCTGTAGGACTCTTCCTGGGAGTCGGTTCTTCCTCAACCCTCCTTTGGGCTGTTTGCTCTCTGGCAGGGCAGGAGGCAGTCCTCTCAAGTACCCTGGCTCAGGCTCTCCAGTTTGAATCTGTCCGTGGAGCAAGGCCTTCCTCTGCTGCTCTTGTCTGTAGCCTTTAACACCACCCTGTGCCATGTTTGTAGTTGCAGGGCTTAGATTTTCACAATGGACCGGTCAGGGCTGGCAGGTGAATCAATAATATATGAATTTGTCGCCTCTTTACCCTAAATTTTATTTTCCCGATGCTTCTGAAAACTGGGGGATCTTTAAGAGGGATGCTGGAAAGGGTTAAAAATCCCAGCAGGGTGATTCTTGTATAGTCCCACGGGTCACACTGGCAAACCACAGACTTCCAGGTGGAACCAGTGGATGCTAAAAGCTAAAGTTGGATGGGCAAGAAAGTCTCCTTCCTCCTCCTCGCTCCCCTCCACCCCACACACACCCCTCCTTTTTATATATGTATGGAAGTTGGGTAGAAGATGAAATGGAATTGAAAAGCTGTACTTCATCTTAACGTCCCCTGAAAAGATGGGGAAGAACTTTTTTCTTTAAATCATAGATTTAAATGTATGTGTGTGTGTCTGTATGTATCTCCATACATATACACATAAATGGGGGGTGGGGTGTATATATCATAGTACAGTGCTTGGGGTCAGAAGGGACCTAAATAGATCATCAGGTCCGACCCCCCCGCCCCGGGCAGGAATGGGTGCCGGGGTCATAGCACCCCAGCCAAATATCTGTCTATATCTATACATATGTATATATGTGTGTGTGTTATGTGTGTGCGTGTGTATTATATGTGTGTATGTATGCATGTGTGTCTGTATTTATGTGTGTATATAAATACGACTCCTAAAAATGTAATCTTCAGCTCTGCAGCTTCTGATTTAGTTTCTGCTTCAGAAAAACTGAATTCTTCTGATTCAGCTTCTGATTTAGTTTCTGCTTCAGAAAAACTGGGGAGGAACAATCGGCACCATACATACAGGCTGGGGAACTCCCCTCTTGTCAGCACGGAGGTGGAAAAGGATCTGGGAGTCATTATTGACTCCAGGATGAACATGAGTCGGCAATGTGGGGAGGCGGCTAGGAAGGCCAACTGCACCTTGTCGTGCATCCACAGATGCATCTCGAGCAGGTCCAAGGAGGTGATCCTCCCCCTCTATGCGGCACTGGTCAGGCCACAGCTGGAGTACTGCGTCCAGTTCTGGGCGCCGCACTTTAAGAGGGATGTGGACAGCATCGAGAGGGTCCAGAGGAGGGCCACTCGTATGATCAAGGGACAGCAGGGTAGGTCCTATGAGGAAAGGTTGCGGGACCTGAACCTGTTCAGCCTTCAAAAGAGAAGGCTGAGGGGGGATCTTGTGGCCTGTTATAAACTGGTTAGGGGGGATCAGCAGGCGCTGGGGGAGTCCCTGTTCCCCCGAGCGCCGCAAGGAGTGACCAGGAACAATGGTCACAAGCTGGCGGAGGGAAGGTTTAAGTTGGACATCAGGAGGCGCTACTTCACGGTCAGGGCGGCTAGGGTCTGGAACCAGCTTCCAAGTGAGGTGGTGCAGGCTCCCACCCTGGGGGTTTTTAAGAGGAGGTTGGATGACCACCTTATTGGGGTCATTTGACCCCAGTGCTCTTCCTGCCATGGCAGGGGGTCGGACTAGATGATCTGCTCAGGTCCCTTCCGACCCTAGAAACTATGAAACTATGAAAACACTGAATTATATGTTTACTGGCATTCAGTGGAATTTAAGCAGGACCTTAAAGATGTATGTCCTCCTGCGCAGGCTTGCTCTGTGCGCGGCCAACCTTGGTGTGCTTTCTCCAAGGTCTGCTTCGGGACTCGTAGCTCTTTCTACTTGGGTCGCGGGCTGCCCGTGATAGTTCTGCGTGTTCATGTGCTGAAGGCAGATTACTGGAGCAATATAGTACATGACTGACTTGGGTCACCTGGGGAATTCTGCTGACGGAGGTTTCCTCACTTGGTCGAAGGTGAAACCAGACGAAGACTGTTTTGACAAAGCGATGACACAGAATCGGGTCGTTGTGCTCTGTAGCTGTTGAACTTGCCGGGCCGGCTGGCAGAAGGGTAGGCCGGCATGGCTTCAACTTGTGTTTTACCTTCTTCCGCATGACTTGTATTGACTGAGCCTCAGACACCATGGACACAAAACAGAACTCCCTCGGTTTATGTTTTCAGCTTTATCATTGCATTAATTTATTGTTGTGTTGAGATCACCGAGCTTGCAGTTTTCATAGTTTCATAGTTTCTAGGGTCGGA
>NW_017728988.1:19063-19662 GCF_001723915.1 Gavialis gangeticus
GTGAATTCTAGCAGGCAGTGGTCACTGTCGCCCAGGGGCCTTTTGTAGAAGGCCCAAAGGTTTTCTGATGGGATGCTTGTAGTCGGTTTAAACCTTCTATGTATTCTCTTTGCAGGACCAAGAGAACTGTCATTTTGACTTTGGACTATTATTTCTGGTTAAATTAAGAAAATTAAATTTGTTCCATGATTCTTAGGATTTTTCCCTTGGAATGACCCTGATTTGGGTCCTACCAAATTAACCCTTGGGGCCCACCGGCTTAAGTTCTTCTGGATTTGTTGTGCATTACAGGACAAAGTGGATATCTTCCTTTAACCGTTTCTCAGCAGCTTTGGAGAGTACTGATGTACAGTGGGCAAAAGACTCCACGATGCTGAGAGAGGCAGGGTGAAGTGCCCGGCTCTCTCGCTCTGTTCCTGCTTATGGCGCCTGAGTGCATATTTATTTTATCTGTTGATTGGTAAATCCTATCCAGAATTAATTAGGTGACCCATTTCCGCCACTGGGTTCTCTGAAGTAGTAAGCTGAAACTAAGTTCAGGATGCAGAATTGTAAAATGGACAACTTTAAGTTAACTATTGTAAAAAAAAAAAAAAAAA
>NW_017728988.1:19724-31341 GCF_001723915.1 Gavialis gangeticus
AAAAAAAAAAAAAAAAAAATAAAGGTACAAAGTAGATCCAATAAATATTCTTTTGGCCTCTTATTTTCAACGTATATGAATGGGTTTGTGCAGAGTAGACCTACCACAAGCCTGTTGTTGCTGCATCCAATACGTTGTAACTGTATTAATGAAATTACAGAACGATTCACCAAGTTTCTCCGGTGTAGCTAGCAGGGCCGGCTGCTCACCAATTGCTAATTAAGTGTCTTCATTCATATAAATCTACTCCTGTAGCTGCCTGAAGTCTATGGCACACTAAGACTATGGAAATCAGATGTCTAATGAGTTTTGGTTATGCTGGGAAATTAAGTGCATCTGCTAAGTGAGTGGACACCAAACAATTTAGTTGCACTTGGTGTTCGGCCGGGGTTGATATTGTAATTGTTCTGAATGACACTAATATTGGACGATGATATTGGATGAGGGGCAGTGCTGTGACACATGGAGCACACACGGGTTTTGCTGTGTGCACGGGGCCCGGAGAAAAAGTTTGTGCATGTCAAACCTGCACGTCGAGGTGAGGAGCCAGGTTTCTCTTGTGCTGAAAGTGGGGGCCTAGCTGAGCAAACCAGCGGTCAGATCATTTCAGCGCAAAAGGCAACCACAACTCGCAGCGTTTCATCACAGAGGCTGGGGCAGTCAGTCGCTCTGTAGATCTGTCCAGATAATGTCAACCTTTGAAGCTACTCATTGGGCACTTAGTCTGACATGATGTTTGCTCCTTGTTTTGTGCCGTAACTGCTCGGATAAGGTTTTACACACTTCGGAAGTTTTCCTTGATTGTGAATAAACAGAGCTGTTGAAAGGCAAACAAAAGGCATTTATGTTTTCCTGAGCGACCCCATTGTGGACCTCCTAATCCTGCACACTGACTTGGTGCACTGGGCCCGGTTATGCTGCAGTATCGATTTCGGGTTTTTTCCATCATGGAAGATTAAATGAATAAACTAAAGAGGCCCAAAGTGAACGCTGGTAAGGGAGGGGAGAAGCAAGGCAGGGAGCAGTCCATTGTGGACTTGGTAACGTATTCTGAGATGAAAAAAAGGTTGCTTTAAAGAAACGAAGGTGAAAGCGAGATGCAAGCAAACGTTGCTTCTTAACCTAAGTTAAATACTACAGAATGGATTTGAGCAAGTCGGAGAGCACGCAGCGGGGGGCAGTGAAAATGGTTGTGGGCTGGGGGACATGACTTGAGGAGAGGCTGAGGGAACTGGGCTGATTTAGTCTGGAGAAGAGAAGACCGAGGGCGGGGGACTGAATAGCAGCCTTCAACTCCCTGCAGGGAGGTTGCAAAGAGGATTTTATAGATTTCATAGACATTAGGGCTGGAAGGGACCTTGGGAGATCATCGAGTCCAGCCCCCTGCCCCAGGGGCCGGAAGCCAGCTCAGGTCAAAGGATCCCAGTCCAAGCGCTGCTTGAAGGAGTCCAGAGAAGGTGCTTGCACCACCTCTGGAAGGAGTCTGTTCCAGGCCTTGGGGGCTCGGACAGTAAAGAAGTTGGAGCTGGACTGTCCTCAGTGGGGGCAGATAACACAACACGGAGCAATGGGCTCAAGCTGCAGCAAGGGAAGTTGAGTTTAGATATTAGGAAAAACTTTCTCACTAGGAGGGTAGTAAAACACTGGAACAGGTTACCCAGAGAGGTTGTGGACTCTCCATCCTTGGAAGTTTTGAAGACCTGGGTAGACAAAGGCTTGGCTGGGATGATGTAGTTGGGGCTTTGAGCAGGGGTTTGGACTAGATGTGACCTCCTGAGGTCCCTTCACACCCTCATTTTCTATGATTTTATGAAATACCTTGAGTTTGAATGGTAGGTGAAATCGCTAATTTTGCATTTATTCTGGTGGGAATATGTTTGGTTGGCAGGAGCTTCACTGAAGCTCTGTCTTCTTACAGGCAATAAAAAGAAGCTGGCCAGTGGCTATCTGGAGTTTAGCAAGGTCTGTACAGGAGGGAAATTAGTGAGGGGTACAATCTCAGACCTTTTTTTCCCCTGCTTTATCTCCCTGCTGGTGTGGGATCATATTTTGTGATGTCTAGTTCACAGTGGTCCCAAGTGATGGGGTTCCTACCGCTACCCTCAGCACCCTCATCCTTAGCCTAATTCATTTTGTTTTCAGGATATATATTTTTTGGCTGTTCAGTCTCAGTTGGGGTTTTTTCTTTTTAATTTCCTCCGTCACTCTGAGCATAGTACTGGAAGTTTCCCCGTAGGAGCAGTAGGACCCAACCCGGAACTAATTGGGAGATACAGCTTGATGCATTTACAGATGGAATTAGGTGATGTGGTTTGCTGAGACAGCAGATGTCTGGGCTTGATGTCCCAGGAGATCTTTCCAGCCCCGTGTCCCTATGTGTCTACCATTCCTTTGGATCATGTGAGCTTCCTCTTGCTCTCTTTGATTTCATGTTGAGAGTTGTCCTCTTCCTTACTCATTACTTTGCTGATCTATACATGGTTCAGTGTCATTTTTCCTGTCCCCTACCTTCCATTGCTGTCTTTCACTCCCTCCACTTTGTCATCATCCTACTGAGGTGGTTGGCATTGAAGAATGGCCTTCCTGCTATATGAGAAGATACAACTCAATGCACAGTCCAAAATCACACCAGCCTTTCAATTATTTATATAATCTTTTTGGTTTCCGTAGCATGGAAGGCTGTAAATAGAAGGCTTTTCTGATGCAGGCCTGATTGTCCTGGGGTTTGACACTCTTCCAAGATCCAAGATGCATTGCTGCTCCTGTTCCAGTAAATGGTGAGAGAGAGGACGCAGCCTAGCCGGCTTGTCCTGGGAAAAAGCACAGTAAGCTTAGACATGCACAGCCATATCCCAAGAAAAAGCATTAACACATCTTAGCCCGCACAGTTGAGAGGAACTTGAAGTGGGGCAGTAGATCTGTACCTCTGAAGGATCCCAGAACAAGAGGTTTTCACCCAAGACAAATGCAGAGTCTATTTTACAGCTGAAAGGTCACATCCATGTTTGATTTGTTGTCTGCCAAATCTTCTGTCTTCTTTCAGTGGTACTGCACTGAGCATCTGGTGGGTGTTGTATATGGACCTGGACTATAAACCACACTATCAGAGAGCCTGTATAATGGCCACTTCCTCACCTCCTTTTTTGTGCTCAGTCTGGCAGTCCAACTCCCTTCGCATTCACTATGGCACAACATCCTTGTAGCAGTGATACCTGCTGCAACAAAGTAATGCTGTATTTACTCCTATACCACATGCCTACACTATCTCCTGCAGTGCCACACTCCCTTTGTGCTTCTAGGACAGGGCCGGCAATTATTTCGGGCGGAGGGCCACTTACTGAGTATTAGAAAGCCATTGAGGGCCACGTGACAGGCAGCCTAGGCAGATAAATATTAATTTCTAAATTTTTTAGGGGCCCCGCGGGACAAATACAATGGCCTGGCGGGCCACATCTGGCCCACGGGCCACATTTTGCCCACCCCTGTTCTAGGAGGACTTAATTTGTGTCATAGTCAGCCATGACTCTGGAACATTTTTTTTCTACACTCTCCTCTCCAAAAACAAGGTGAACCTCTTATTTGGGAGTGTGTGATGTTCAAGCAAATATGGTATTCAGCTAGTTTTTAACGTACCTTTACCTGTTGAAAGCGAGGCGCCACAGGCATCATTTGACCCCCTAGCTTTTCTGCAGACAGGGACTCAATGGGCCAGTGATTATCTACAGACCCCAATGGGTAAACTTTTGGTGGGAGTATGAGAGAGCTGGAAGATGACCAGGGAAATGGGGTGTATGACAGCGATGGTCCCAACAGTTTTTAACAGACAAAAATCAAGTTGTGTGCCCCCCACCAGTTAGTGCTGGACTGCCATCTTTTAGCTACAGGTTAAAATCTCACTGAATTAAGAATAAATTCCACGAATTTGAAAGTATTTAAAAGGTAAATTCATATTCTCAGCCTACGACCATATTCCATTAATTCAGTGCCGGGGAAATCCCCAGATACTTCAGTTAAATCATTGAAAATAGACCAAAATTTCCTCTTGTGACTTGCTAGAAATACTTACAACATTTGCTTCTTTCTGCCATGGCAAACAGCTGTTTGGGTAGTCTTTTGTATTTTCCTATACTAAAGGTAATAAATTAAGATTTTTGTGGCTTGACTTCTGGAAACATGTTTGTAGATTAAATATTGGATTTTTCTTCTCTCCAGGTACACAATTATTTTTTATGCTCTGTGCAGTCAATATGATATAGCAGAAAGGTCTATCTTAGTGTTCAGAAATACAATCTGGCATTGGTTTGGTAAAGTCTTTTATAAGCTTAAGAAACAGTTCTCTTGTTTGTATTAAGTCTGTTGGTACTAGGTCAATAAATGACTACATGTATTTTTCTATTGTATTCCGTGCCTAAAATCTGTTTTAATTTAATGCCTAAGAGTTTTCTCAAAATTGCACATGCAGCTCTAGCCTGTTTAATGTACTTTGAGTTTCTCTCCTGTTTAGATACAGCCCAGGTTGAAACAGGGATTGGGCACTTGCTTACATGCAAATACACTCTCATGCTTACTTCAAAGTGTGTGTGCCTGCTCTCTCTCGCTCTCTGCTTGCTGGCATTCGGCCTCATTTCATCTAATGCAGTACCAGGCTAGAATTTTAATGTCTCTGCGGCCAGAGATGATTTATTAGATCCCAAAGCCCTGGCTCAGAGTGCAGGAAGAAAATATTGCATCAGTGAGTTTGCTTGGCACTGTTCAAATAAATGATCCCTGAAAGACTCTTTAGTGCTGTGGCCTTTTTGTCCCCTGCCCCTTCCCCTCACCCCTCCTCCCCCAATTTTCTGCTAATGTTGAAAAGTCCTGGTTGGCTTCCTGGAATGGAAGAATGAATGCATGCCATCAAAAGGTCCCCTTTTACAGTAACTGTTTGTCAATAGCCCGGCACAAAGCCCTCTCAGACCCATGTCTTGCAGGTGGAGGCAAAATATAACTATAATTCTGAATAGATGCAGGACTTCATAACAAATCTATTTGGAAGCAAGCTGCGTTCCATGGGAACGAGGGAAACAGCACCCCGTTTCAGAAACCGGGTATGTATTACAGTGCCAATCTCTTTGTAGAGGGGCCAGGGAAGGAGTCCGACAGGAAGAGCCTGAGCCTGCCCTGGCCTATTTATGTCCTCCTGACCCCCGTGGCACCCTTCGTAGAATCCCAAGGTCAGCTCAGACTCACTGCATCAGAACTAAACCCCATCTGGACTTGGCTCCTAAGCTTGCTCTCGCAAGGCCCTGAGCTCGAGTGGCTGTGGATAGCATCAGATCTCCATGAACTCAGCTTGAGCTCCGGGATGGTTGGCGTGTCATCGCATTGGACCCATAGCTCCTAACTGCCCCCAGCACAATTCTGTATATGGCTGAAAGACAGGTATCTGCTTCCTGTCAGAGTTTACACTTTTCTTTGGAAAATAAGGTTTCTCCATTTCAGCCATACTATATCTAACAAATCTGTTTGGCCTGGGGTTAAAACTGGCCCATTGTTTAAAATGTCCCAGTATGCAGTTAACTCCTACCTCGCTATCCTGCAGTGAGTTAGCAGTCACTACATTCTCCACCCCCCGCTTTTGTTGGAAACCTTTTCTCTTCAGTTTAAAAGGGGGCCCTTTTGCTCCACCATACTTGATTTCCCCAACAGACATCTAGTGCTCTTGGGGGGTGCAACCGCACCATGGCACTTCCACTAGATCTGCCTCTGAGCAGCAGTGATGCGACAAGCAGGCTGTGTTAGCACAGCTCTGGCTTGTCCCCTGCTATCAGTGGCCATGCCCAGTGGGGCTTTGGTTTCTGTGGTAGGCCCTGGCCCCACTAGCTCAGCCCTCAAATTTCTACCAGGAGCTCTGTGGGCCGGATGGAGCATCTCTGCGGGCCATACGTTTGATACCCTTGGATTAGAAGAGGGTAGTCAACCTACAGCCTGGATGCCCAAGTGACACGGGCAGTCTCTGTGTGTGGCATGTGGCCTATTTGGGAGGGGACAGTCAGCATAGTAGCAGGGAGGGCAGGGAGCAGAAAGCAGAGGAGCAGTTTGGTCAGGGAGCAGAAAGCTGAGCAGCAGGTTGATTAAGGGAAAGGGATTGGAGTGGCACTTGGGGAGAGTGTGAGGCTAATTTATGGCACACCTGCCCACAAGGGTGATCCCCACTGGATTGCAGCATCACTCTGAGGCTCTCCGTGTCTGTTCAGTCTGTTCTCCTGGTTCTAGCTAAGAAGGGAGGGGGAGCGTGTGTGTATGTGTTAATCTCATCTCCTCACTGACTGATAACATGCAGTGTGTTTCCTAGACGTGTTGACTGTAATTATATTTTTCGTGTTACGAACCAAAGAGAAGGTGCTGCAGAGATGAATGCTACTAGTGGGCAAAGAATAACTGATCTAGGTTAACTAAAAATACAGCAGGGCTTGGAACAACCTGCCCAGAGAAGTGGTGGCATCTTTGGTGGTTTTCAGGAAGGGGCTGGACAGGCATCAGTCAGTGGTTCAGGAACAGCAAATCCTGCATCCATACAGGGATTGGTGCCAATGACCCTTGAAGTCCCGTCTGTGATTGTAGCAACGAGCTTGGTGAAGTGTATGTATGTTTGGGAAAAATATTTTCAGACTTATTCTGCTTGCGTCAGACAGTAGGTGGTCAGGTTGGTGGGCTCATGCTGCCTGTCTAATATATTAGGGGTGCCCATTGGAGCTTACCCAGCTATCAGCTCCTGTGCCCTTGTGGTACTGACCTATTCTAATTCACCCTCAACAGACCTCCTGTTGGCAGTGACACCTTGAAATGCTAATCACTTTATGGGCTTTCAGAGTTTGGACTTCCTGAAATATAATCAAAATTCCAGCTAAAATGAGCACCCTAAGAGTTTTGGGGCTGTTCCAACAAGTTTTAACTCATTATGCTGTGCACCCAAAACAGTCGGGTTCCCTTTTGTAACCAGATCACCAGTAGGCGAGTTACAGAATTCTGTACCTTAAGCCGATAGATAAATTTCGTGGTGGGTACAAGTTTTGAGGAGATCAAGCTAATTCACATGGATTTCAATTTATAATCAGGATCTATCCAATCAAAAATGGGAGGAAAAGACATCCCCAACTCATGGTTAAGTTGTAAACAAGGGCAGTTTCAGTCATTATTTGATTTACTGCCATCCATTTGCCCCCAAAGATGATGTTACCATCTCATAATTAATAACCTAATGTTTTATAGAAAAGATCATTGCTCTTCAGGGAGAAGAGTGACCAGAATCCGGACTAGACGTCCCAAGAAGGTGGTGCAGTCCCCAACCTTGGAAGTCTTCAAGAGGAGACTGAAGACAGACACGTCGCTGGGATCATTTGATCTCAGCAGTATTCCTGCCCAGAGCAGGGGACTTGGACTTGATGATCTTTCAAGGTCCCTTCCATCCCTTAATTTCTGTGATTATTTTGATAAGGAGTTTGCTGCCCATTTCAGTTGCATTTCCAGGAGGCAGAGTACACACCAATAACTGTAAAAGTGGTCAAATGGGAGAGAACCTAATTTGAACAGGTGAATAGTGAGTTGTTTCAGAGACATCAAGAGAGCTGTACGTGTATACACTTGAACTTCTGTTTACTTCGGCCTCTCTTTACATTCCAATCGGTAGCTATGTTTCTTTGGATATAGATTGTGTTTTGTAGTGCTCGGAAAGTGATGGTAAGGACAGAAGCTCTTTTTAATCCTTTCATTGTTCTGCACTCAGTGAGCTCTGTGAAATAGTCCTGCACTGTGCTTACAGCAGTTTAGGGCTAGGGACAGAAATTGCACATAAACTGGGTTGAATGATCACAAACTGGTTTAAACCTGTAACAGAACAGAAGCTCAGTGCACATCAACCAGTTTCAAAATAGCTGAAATTGGTTCAGCATAAACCTGGTTGAATGTAGTATCAAATTTAACTGATTTGGGCCAAACCAGTTCATGAAACTTCTGTCCCAGACTCCTTTCTGGTTCAAGTTAAATCATAGTCCTGCAGCATCCCAGCATGCTTTGCAACACTGGGCTGGGCTCTGCTGTCTGCTTGAGCAAGGAAGGGTTTGAAGGGGGAAGGCAGGGACTGCCCCCCCCCCCCCCCCCCAAACCCCGGGGGGGGGGGGGGGGGGGGGGGGGGGGGGGGGAAGGGGGGGCCCCCCCCCCCCCCCCCGGGGTTTAGGCCCCCCCCCCCCCCAGCAAACCCGGGGTGGGGGCTGAGGCTGGGAGTGGGGCAGGGAATAAACCCACCTTCTCCCAAGTACAGAGCTGCCCTGCTACTAAACTTACTGAAACTTACTGCTGGCTGCGCCTGTGGACTACAAGTCCCAGAGGCATGTGGAAACAGGAAGAGGAAGTGATGAGCATCCCTGGAGAGTCCTGCTGCTATGATTCTGGACTGCAAATCCTGTAGTGCCCCCTGGCTTCTGGCCTGAGCCACTACAGGTATGTTGTATTTCCTGAATCGCAAGTAAGTGTTTGTCCAATTGTTTCTCACTTTATTCTCTGCAGTTTAGAGTAACCTGCAGAGGCTGAATCGATTCAGCCTTGGGCTTTTTGACGGTCTCTACTGAGCCCAAATGCCTTGATGCAATATGAGAAGCAGCTCCTAGATCATCTGGGCTCATGAACCCTCTTCTCTTATACATGCAGGAAGCTTACATATATATACACACACACACTCTAACCTAGTGGCACTATGGTTTTGTAAGGTGTATATTTTGTGATTGCAGACTCAGTGTAAACAGGGACTGAGATGATAAATTCAAAATCAATCTGGTTGCTTTACTGTATTAACCAGCATTACAAAGAGCAGGCATATTTTTAGCAGATTGAAAATACGATTCCTTTGTTCCATTAATAAATGCAGGCTAATGAGGAAACGATTAAGATGCTTAATAATTTAAAACTTTTTGCTCATCTCTCCCCCTAGCACAGGTAAGGGAAGAGTAGTGAAATGGAGTATCACAATTGTGTCAAGATGACTTGAAGTTTTACAAAAAGTGATAAGGTTAAAGGCTTTAGGACAAAACAGAGCAAAAGTGAAAGCTTCCAGTCTGAGAGGTGTGGTAGCAGAGCTGAAGTAGGACTCAAGATACAACATGTGCACTATTGTTTGAGGCCTATGCGTATTGTTCTGGGTCTAGTACTGTTGGTGTCCAAGTCAAATAGTCCCATCTGTACTTGGCATTCTCACTCATGCTCTGGCATCTTTACATTTTTGTGGCTTTTAGTCCAGAGTTGGTGGCCCAAATAATTCAGTCTTGTTCCTTCTTAGTGTTTCTCTGATGCTGTTTTCCTGATAGAGGAATACAGGTAATGTCATCTGGGTGTCAAAGGATTTAAGAAAGGGGTTGGCCTGGGAGTGCCAATTCATTTACTCGCTAACACAAAAGCCGTTATGTAAGATATAGCTTTAGTTCTTTTCTTCCTTCAGTTTGACTGCAACTAGCAAAACTTCTTTGGTTTTGATTTTTGCCATATATTGTTTAAAGGAAATGTATGGCTCTATTTTTTAAGGCAGCAATATGTAATTCTCTCATCAGTGTATTAGACTGATATTAATCCTACTGTGCAGAAAGATGAAGGGGAAACAGAATGCCTTCTCATTAATTTTGAAATGTTGGTTATCGTGACACCATGTTAGAACTCTTCTATTGCCATGACAATTGGCTGAAAATTGTTCAAAACTGGTTATTTTTACTTTGTCCTGTATTCCCATGGAAACCAACTTTTCTTGAACTGAATAGCATTTTGGACACTTTCAGCTGTTAACAAGGCCCAGAGTCATTGAAGGTAGTGTCAAAGACCTTTTGACTAGGGACAGAAATTACATATAAACTGGTTTAAGTGATCAGAAACTGGTTTAAACCCATAACAGAACAGAAACTCAGTGCACATAAACCAGTTACAAAATGGCCAAAACTGGTCTAAGATAAACCTGGTTGAATGTAACATCAGACTTAACTGATTTGGGTCCAACTGGTTTATGGAACTTCTGTCCCAGACTCCTTCCTGGTTCAAGTTAAATCACAGTCCCCCAGCATCCCAACATGCCTTCCAACCCTGGGATGGGCTGTGCTCTCTGCTCCAGAGAGCAGGGCTGGCCCTGCCCCTCCACTCCCTAGCCCGAGCAGTGAGGATTGGCTGATGAAGCAGTGAGGAGGGGGGAAGAAGCCTAGCTGGGGATGGAGCCCGGCCTTCAAAGGGGAAGGTAGGGACCACTACCCCCCACAGGCAAACCACAGCTGGAGTCTGAGGCCAGGGAGGAGGGTTAAATACCCCTTCCCCTGCTCAAACTTACTGCTGGCTGCAACCTGTGGACTACAAATCCCAGAGGCACTTGGAAGCAGGAAGAGGAAGTGATAAGCAACCCTGCACAGTCCTGCTGCTATGAGTCTGGACTGCAAATCCCAGAGACCTCAAGGGCAGCAGGAAAAGGAAGTGAACGCACAGCCAGAGAGCTGTGCTCTAGCGCCTCCTGACTTCTGGCCTGAGCCACTGCAGGCATGTGGCTGCATTTCCTGAATCAAAGGTAAATGTCTGTTCACTTCTGTTTCAGTTTAAGCTGTGCAGTTTAGACTAACCTGCAAAGACTGAATCAATTTAGCCTTGGGCTTTTTGACTGTCTATACCTAGCCATTAGTGGTACTGAGAGGTAGCTAGCCACGTTAGTCTGAAGTCAGTTAGAAGACAGTGTAGATATGCGCCTTTATAGACTAAGTAAATAGTGTGTATATATATATATAGAGAGAGAGAGAGAGAAAGAGAGAGCACAAGCTTTTGTGAACCCAAGTTCAGTCATCCGGTCCCTCATCCAGCCATCACGAGCATTTTCCTTGCAGTACGCTTACCAAGCACTTCGTTGTGTTGTAGGCAT
The DNA here is from genome assembly GCF_001723915.1 of Gavialis gangeticus. NCBI lineage: Eukaryota > Metazoa > Chordata > Crocodylia > Gavialidae > Gavialis > Gavialis gangeticus. The sequence continues at coordinate 30,637 of NW_017728988.1, forward strand.
CTATTCTTTATGCTGTTGTATGACCTTGACTCTTAAATTTCAGGCAGTGCCTCATCATTTGTATGCTATTGTCTTCTACGCACTCCAAGTGATTCGCTGCATTGAGTTGTTTCTGAACTGCCTCACTGCTTTTGTGGAAGAATTAGAAAATTCTAGCACAAGACATTTGCAAGAATCCTCAGCCCTGAAAGTTACCAAAAAAAAAAAGGCGGGGGTAGGATATGAACAAGAGAGCTCATCATTTAATATTTTTAGTTGCTAGTTAGCAAGCAGCGAAACTAATAATTTTGTTTTATGAGCTCAGAGGGATTTGCAGAGTGACTTTATTAATCAAACAGTACTCGATATAGGAATATATTTATTCCATGACTCTAGAAGAAGTCTATTCTATACACTATCATTCTGTAAAAACAAGAGCTTCTCTCCTTTTCCCCACACAGATTTAACAGCCAAGTTGCACATCTGTGGCTCCATATTACTGGAATTTACAAATATTTATGTAACACCTTGTGAAGCATTGTTGTAAATTAACAAAGATTGTCAGGTAAAAAGTAAGCATGTTTTGCGAAGCTTACCGTTAATGTGATTTTTGTTTCATAGTTTCATAGTAGCTAGGGTCAGGAGGGACCTGAACAGATCATGTAGCCTGACCCCCTGCCACAGGCAGGAATGAATGCTGGGTTCACAAGACCCCAGACAGGTGAT
>NW_017728988.1:31352-45319 GCF_001723915.1 Gavialis gangeticus
GGCCTTGCTGGCTGCAGTCTGGCGTTGGCAGCTCATGTTCATCTTGGAGTCAATAATGACTCCGCCTCTGTGCTTTCAAAAGGGGAACTCCCCAGCTTGTACGTATGCTGTGGATTCCTTCTCCCAAGGTGCAGCACCCTGCATTTGTCTATGCTGAACCCCAACCTATTCTCGTCTGCCCACTTTTGTAGTCTGTCTAAATCTATTTGCAGTCTCTCTTTCCCTTCAAGTGTGTCCACCTCGCCCCACCTCTTAGTGTCATCAGCAAACTTGGACAACATGTTTTCCACCCCCTCGTCCAAGTCGCTGATGAAGATGTTAAACAGTGCAGGCCTGAGAACCGAGCCCTGGGGGACCCCACTGCTCACATCTCACCAGGTTGAGCACAGCCTGTCCACCACCACTCTCTGGCTGCGCCCCATCAGCCAATATTTTACCCATCCAACTGTGCAGGTGTTGATGCCACAGTCACTTAATTTATTGATGAGGATGGGGTGAGAGAGAGTGTCAAAGGCCTTCTTAAAGTCCAGAAAGACTACGTCCACGGTGATACCATCATCCAAGGAGTTAGTTACTTGGTCATAAAAGGCAACCAGGTTGGTCAGGCAGGACCTGCCTTGATGAACCCATGCTGGTTGCCCCTGAGCATGTTCTCCCCTGCAGGCCCCCCACAGATGTGCTCCTTGATGATTCTCTCCAAGATCTTGCAAGATCTCTCTCTTCCCTTACTCGTCAATTTACATAGACTACGTTGAGTCTCCCCCCCATTGGTGCGAGTTGGATATTTGAAATAAGGAAAATGAAGAAAAAGGATGTAATTCTATAGGATTGTTGCATAGAAGCCAGTCAAGGTTCAGTGAAGTCGTTATTTAATTCATTTATTTTTTGCTCTGATCCCAGCCAAAACCAGCATTCGGGTTGTGTAGCCATTGCAACAAGAACCCGAACTGCAGTCAGTATTTTGTCTCTGGTTACTTCAGGACTGGATTGAACAATTACTGTTGCTGCCCTGTTTTGTATGTAAAACATAATGTATGTTGTACGTGTATTTTACTTATAAAGCGCTTTCCTCTCTTTCCCTCCTGCCAACATGATCTTACGCTGCTCAAATATTTGAAATGGGCATCAGGCTGGCATCATTGTGAGAGATGAGCTAGAAAAGGCATGTTCCCTTCACAGCACAAATAATGTGTGCAAACCCTCCACTCCTTTAAGAGTTGCATAGACTTCGTCCTCTACTCCTTCCCAAGCAGGGCACTGTGTGTGCATTGTGCTACCATATGGCTCAGGAAAAGGCAAGGAGACTTCTTGCTCTCAAAAGGGCTTTACTGCAACTGCTCACACACACTCGCGCACACCCACCCCATGCCACTTGTGGCATTGATGCTGCAGGTTGGCCCTCCCTGATCTCAAAGACTCCACAGCAAAGGATGTCCTTCCAAAACATGGTGGTGCTGATGCACATACACACGGGTGACAGCTTCCTGTTGATGTCTCCATGTCAGGCCTCAGGAAAGGAGTTAACTCTTATTACTACATCCCCCATTTTCAGGAGAAACTTGAAGGATTTCCAAAGCACTGCAAAATCATCTTGAGAAAAGAGGCTGCAAGCACATCACTCTCTTGTGAGCCTTTACCACGCACCTTCCTACAAAAAGAGAATAATCAAAACAGAAACATCAGTGAGCCTGTTCATTGAAAGTAGATAAGTTCACAGGTCTTATAAGGTCCCTTCCAGCCCCTAACATCTATGTATCTATGAGATCTAGTCTGTTTGGTTGAACTGACTGTCCTGACCTAGTCTAGTGAAGAGGTGGACTATGATGAAGATGCTCTCAATCCCTGCGGAGAAGACTCTAGGTGTCTCCACCCATCATGAATGGACACCTTAGGCTTGACCGTGCCTTGTACTCCTGCATCTGGCATCCAAATTTCTTGCTGTGGGGAAAAAGCAGGTATGTTTATTGAGGCATGCCTGGTGTTGTAATCCCTTTCTGTGGCCAGCCTCTGCCCTGAGCTGGATTTAGCTGATCGAGGCTGGTGGCAGGATTCAGCCATTCCTGACACCATATGCTGTCATGTAGCTCAGGATCAGGCAGAGAGACTTCTTGTTCTCAAAAACACTTTATGGCAACTGCCAACAAACACACAAAGATGGCTGACAACTTCCTATTGATGTCATCATGTCAGCCCTCGGGAAGGGAGCTAACCCTTACTACTACATATACCATGTGGATAAATAGGTAGAAAACAAAACTTTATCCAATTTAATCAGAACAAAAAGAGCAATGGACTCAGTTGAGGTACACAGCAGTGGCTGTACAGGATCTGATCTAAGGTCCATCCAGTCCAACATCCTGGCTCCAACAGTCACCTGCATCTGATGCTTTAGTTGGAAGTCTACTAACCTTGGATTTAGGCCCTAGTGGAGTTGAAATGCCTGGCCTAACAGGTCTCTTCCTACTCTCTGTTTATTAGAGATTGGTTTAGACCCTAAAACATGAGGTTTAGCATCCTTTGCAAAATGTTTGTGAGCATTAACTGCAATCCTGTGAATTCTTGTTATCTACAGTCTCACAGAAAATGATCAATTAGATAGTCATCACTAACGTGTCAAAAAGGATTACTGTTCATGTCTAAAGTGCTTATGCAGTAATGAATTAGGACACAAGTGTTTCTTTCGTACAAGCTAAAAAGAATATTTGTGTAGGCAGCTGAGGCTAGCTCATCCCTCGGTGGTGTTATCATAATGCCTGCCTTTACTCTACACCGTTTCACACAAAATGCATCTGATAAAAGACTTCTTTTAATGCACAGTTCCATGTACTTTTCAAGTACTTCGCCTGTGGGTTTGTATTTGTGAGGAATATCTAATGCACCGCTGTCTGCCTCGGCATAGACATCTCTCTTGAACGTGTATAAGAGACTCTCTTTAGACTCTTTTATTCATCACTTCTCAAGCGAGTGGGTTTGTGCTACTTCTCTCAGAAGACACTTCTTTAGTCTAATTGCTCTTTCTGTTTTTGTCTTAGTTTCCTACTAGTTATCATAAATTTTCATATAGTTAATTTCAGCCTATCGCTCTTGGCTCTGCATCTACCTTTTGTGTGCAAGCAGCCTTTAAATACTTGTTAACAGTCATCATGTCCCCATAAATTGTCACTTAGCCAGGCTACCCAATGTTTAGTTCCCTTAATCTGTCCTCTTAAATCAGTCCCTCCAGCACTGTAATCATCTTAGCTGCCTTTCACCCATTTTTCTTCTGGTTTGGCTTTATTAGGAGAAGGAGATGGGTATCTTAACAAACCGTAGCAAGTGTGACAGTCATTTGTATAATTGAAAGAGCTCTAAGAGCTAACATTGTACAGTGTCCCTAGCTTCTTTAAACAGAGCCAGTTGTTTTTAAAAAATGAGTATTTGTACGTATAATATTTTATCAACAGTTTTAGACCTTTTTAGAAAAGACAGTCCGAGCTAATTGTGATTAGAGTGGCTAATATGCCTTTTAGTAAATTTGGGTTTTCTCAGAAGGTCAAGAGTTTCCTGTTAAAGATCGTGTTCTTTTTTTTTTACAGCCAGTAATCACAGAATCATCGAAGTGTAGGGCTGGAAGGGACCTCTGGAGGTCATCCAGTCCAGGCCCCTGCCTGAAACAGGATCCTCCCTATCCCAGTTGTCCCATATAAATCCTTTCCTACCTTATTACTACAATTACACAGTCAACCCTGACACACAGCCACAAGGCATAGCACTTAACCTGTCACAGGTAAAGCAGGAGGCTGGTGGTGGCCAATGCTCTGGTGCTGCAAAGGTTGCTAAATATAAGTAAAACTCAGGCCTAGTCAGCAGTCAAGTCTATGGAAGTCTTAGTAATGGCTTGGAGAGTCATTAAAAAGTTAAACATAAGAAGATAAGAAGTGCTGTACAAAGTCAGCTGGGCTAGATGGACCTAGAGAAACCCAGGGCCTTCTGGCCATTCTCCTCGTGATCCTGGCCAACCTGTCCGTCTGCCAGACCAGGAAAGAGGGGATGGCCAGAGGGGACCCAGGCAACTGTAAGGTTGTCTTCTTTTCCATTTGTTGTACACATCTTCAAGCAGGGTTGCACTTGGAGATATCCAGTAGCCTTGAAAGAGCAATGGGCACTAGCAGGAGCTCTCTGCTCCCTCGAACCCCTGCTTTATTAATGTATAATTATCATTCCTGTTTCTATTCTGTCATTTGTTGTCCCAAGGAATCACCTAGTGCACCTAGAATCACCTAGGCTCATCTCTGACAGTAGCAAGTATTACATGCTTTAGAGGGAGAACCTATGAATAGTAGGTATGCCTTCAATATGATGCCAACCTCAAGGAAATAGATGCTGACATCAAGAGCTGGGAGAAGCTGGCTGCTAACTGACTCCAGTGGTGCCATAACCTCCACCAAGTGGCAGCCCATGTCAAGGTAACGTGTCTTGTCCTCGAAGCAGAGAAGAGACAGTGGAGGCTACAACCTCAGCCAAGCAGCAGCCCATTTCAAGGTAAAGTGTCTTGCCCTTGAAGCAGAGAATAGAGACTGGTGGCAGGAAAAGAAGAGGGATTGTATCCTACAGCGTACTCTCCTGCATGGAAAGACCTGCAATTTCTGTGGACGGAGCTGTGGCTCAAGGATTGGACTCGTTAAGTCACCTCAAGAGCCATCAATGAGCTGTAGTAGAGATCATCCTCGAATCAAGGGATTGCTGACAATGTACATATGAGTCTGGCATGCCTAGTGTAATCCATCCCTGGTCATACTTTCCCCAGCATAGATCATCAGTTGCAGCCAGTTGTTCTTTCTCCAGAGATTGTCACGATAGTACATTCGCGAGGACCCACCATACACCAAAAGACAAATAGCTGTGCATGCTGTTTTGAAGGCCCTAGTGTGATAACCTACCACATTTTCTCACATACAACACTCCTTGGAATAAATTGCGCACCTTGTTTTTGAAAGGCAGGATGAAGAAGAAAGCTTTTTTGTTGTAAGCCAGCGAGCAGCAGCCGCCAGGGAGTCGAGCCTGCTCGTTGTTCTGCTCCGTCAGTGATGCGCAGGTTCCACTTTTGCTTTTGACTGGTAAGCAGCAGAAACTGTTCTGACTGTATTTCTCATGTATAACGCACACCGCAATTTCTAGCAGTTGGCTGTTGGGGGAAAGGTGCGCATTGTATTTGAGAAAATATGGCACTGAATTGTGTGCCCAACTTCACACTTGCGACTAGTCTCTTTGAAGTGAAATTATATCTTGTGCTGCTTCTACTGGTGCATGAATCTGGTCCTTAACTAACAAACTGTTCCCTGGGTGGCGCTGGGAAGACCCAGGTAGTTCAACACTGTCAAAAATGCTTTATAAATGGAAGCCATTTGTTTTCATATATGATGTATGCCCATCTTAAGCAAAGAAATAATGTTTCCCTTGTATCTATAATACAATTTAACCAGATTGTTTTCACTGAGCAGTATCTTTTCAAACTTTATGGAAGCCTCTATACTAGTGCTAGTTTCAGTAAAGCCATTTAAAAATGCAGACACAATGTAAATTGGAAAGCAGGCATTTTTGGCTAAAGCTACCTGAAATGGTCTTAGTTAGATCAGTGAAGAATGATGCTTTTATAAAAGCACCAGCTACCTGAAATTACTACTCCAATTCCTACTAAAGAACTAGCCTTCTACTCTACTGTAGAGCTCAAGTCACTGATCTCATATTTGAAGCTAAATGAAAAATAGTTTGAAAGAAAAAATGTTCCTGAGTGCCCTGGGGTTGTGGCGAAGTTTCCTCTGTATGATTACACAACAGTCATAAAAAAAAGCACAGGTGATTGCATGGCAAACTTTGGTCTAAGCCTTTTGCAAAAATGCAAAATATCTGTTGCTGCCCGCAGTATATCTAGACTAAAGCAGGCCTGGTTTGTAAAGAGTGCACATTCCCGCATAAATAATATTGTCAAACAGCCAGAGGCAGCTGGCAAATCCTTTCTGGGATTCCAAAGAAGTAATCTCAGGCAGGAACCTATCCTTAAATATGTTTTTACTAAAGCAAACAGCAAAGCTTCAAAGATACACAGTCAAACAGCAAATAAACATGGTGAACAAGTGATAAAGTCCCATGCTACTTGTATCCCGCAAAAATATTAGCTATTTATTATAGGTGGTGAAGTGCAAACACAAGGATTTTCTTCATTAAAGAGAATCCCACTTCCTTTCACAGCTGAATCCCATGTTCTCCCCAGTGTGTCTGTTGTGGTGACATTTTCTGCTCTATTTCTGCAGTGGCATTGCATACTTTGATGCTGGTACAACACATCCCTTTCATTCAATGTTTAGACCTGAAGCCTTAAATTTCCATGCCTTGTTCTTGGACTGTATTGCCCAGAATCCACTGAGTGATGCTGAGCTGGCTGGGTACCTCTTCTCATTCCATCATCTCTCTTTTTTGGCTCCTTGCACTGCCCCGAAACAGATTTAAATGAAGTCTCTGATGACTGTCAGGACCAATGCCCTCTTCTTATCCTCCTTGACTTATTGGCCGCCTCAGTCCTGTTCTTCGTCAGCCCTTGCTTTGCCTTCTTAGACTGTTCCCATTTAAGCTGAGGATCTGGGGAATTACAAACCAGTCAGTCTGATCGCAATTCTTGGAAAGATCATGGAGCGTATAACTAAACTGTAATGAAAGGATTTGGATTGCTGCCTTCTCCAGACTTTTAGTGTGATACCAAAGAGAGGGCTCTGTTGATGTTCAAAATGGGATTTCTATCCAGGAGTAACTAGCAAACAAAAATGTACTTAATGTTTATTTTTAGACTTTTGCTCAGTATTTTGTATGGAACCAAGAATCAACTGGTTTTAACCAACCTGTTAGGAAACCCATTACCACCAGTTGGGATAATAAACAGGTGCCTTTGAGCATGCCTTTGTGGGATACCTTTTGCTGCTGCTAGTTGTCCCCGGGGAACACCTGTGCCATGCTCCTGTCACATGGCAGGTTAGCCCAGGTGGGGTAGAGGAGGCTGGGGCCAGCACTGGGCTGGCCCCAGCAGCCTTACCAGGGGTCCTGGAGACCTCCTGGGGCTGCAGCAGTGGCGATTGTGTTGCTTGGAGCCTAGCTGGCAGTCGGAGTGTGGCTCTGGCCAGCCAGACTCTGGTTTTCAGTGACACACAGTGCCCCCTGCATGCGCTGCTCCGCCTTTTTTTTTGGTGCAGGTTTTTTTGACCCCTCGATATCCAGGGGTCAAGCCCCCTCTCCTTTCCTCCTCCCCCCCATAATGCTCCCTTGCAGCACAGAGGACAGCTGAATGTGTGTCTTCTCTCTGGAAAAGCTCATCAGTAAACACAGGTTTATCAACCAGCTTTAATTATCGTTTAACGTTAATTATTGGGGCATCTGCTGGGAGGGAAACACAGCAATGCATAAGCAGTCCAGTAAATACTTGGCATGTGTTAGAGAGAAGTTTTTGATACAGCTGGTAGAGAAGCCAACGAGGGGAGGAAGCTGCTCAGAAACAGGATTATGAAGGTGGAAGGTAACATGGGTGACAGTAACTACCATATAATATAGATCAAGATCTTAAGGGGGGAAGTAAGGAGAGCAGCAAGATAAAGACACTGGACTTCAGAAAAGAGGACTTTAGCAAACTCAGGGACATGGTGGATAGGACCACTGGGAGGCAAGTCAGGGAGAAGGAGGAGTCATGCGGAGTTTTTTTATTTTTGTTTTAACTTCAGTCTTTACAAATAGGGGCAGCTACCAGGTGACAAGCACAGTTGGCAGCAAATAGAGAGAAGTCAAAGAGCCTAGAGTAATGGCAGAACAGGTTAGGGATTTCTTAGAAAAGCTAGGTGCTTTCAAGTTGGCAGGGCCAAATAGGACTGAAGGAATTGGCTCAGGTAATTTGGGAGCCAGTCTGTATCCTTTGAGAATTTGTAGAGGTCAGGTGAGGTCCCGGATGACTGGAAAAGGGCAAATATAGCCGAGCTTTAAGAAAGGAAAGAGAATATCTGTGCCATTACAGACCAATCAGTTTGATCTGGATACCTGGAATGATCATGGAGTGGGTTGTGAAGCACTTAAAGAAGAACAAGGTGATCAGGAACAGCCAGGGCGGCGTCACCAAGAGCAAGTCGTGCCTGACTGACCTGATTTTCTTCTGTGATTAGGTGACAGGTTCTGTGGATGTGGGGGAGCAGTGGATGTGATATACCTCGACTTTAGCAAGGCTTTTCACATGGTCTTACATGACATCCTCATTAGCAAGCTAAGGAAATGCAGACTACATGGAAGTACTCTATGCTGGATATGTAACAATTTCTCAATGAGTAGTCTTCAGTGGCTTAATGTCTAGTTAGGAGGAGGTATCAAGTGAGGTTCCTCAGGGGTCTGTCTTGAGTCCAAAATGTCTTCATTAATGATTTGGATGATGGGTGGGTGGAATCGGAGATACTTTGGAGGGTAGGGCTAGAGTCCAGAATAATTTGGATAGACTGAAAAAATGAACTACAATCAACCAGATAAGATGAACAAGGGCAAGCACAAAGTCCTGCATTTTGGGACAGAATAATTGCATGCACAAATATTGACTGGTGAGTGAAGTGGTTAGGCTGCAGTACTGTGAAGAAGGACCTGGGGGTTACAGTAGACCAGGGGCGGGCAATTATTTTGGGCGGAGGGCCGCTTACTGGTTTTGGCAAGCCATCAAGGGCCATGTGACAGGCAGCCAGGGGCAGATAAATATTAATTTTCTAAATTTTAAGGGGCCCCATGGGCTGGATAGAATCGCCTGGCGGGCTGCATCTTGCCCATCCCTGCAGTAGACTATAAACTGAATGTGAGCCAGCAGTATGCTCTTGTTGCAAAAAAAAAAAAAAAGAAAGCCAACAGCATCCTGGGTTGTAGTAACAGGAGCATTAGTTACAAATCAAGAAAAGTGATTCTTCCACTCTATTCAGCACTGGCAAGGCCTCACCTGAAGTCCTTTATTTAGTTTTGGGCCCCACACTTCAAAAAGAACGTGGATAGATTGGAAAGCATCTACCTGAGAGCAACAAAACAATTGGAGGCCTGGGAAGAATAACTTGGGAGAAAAGGCTGAAAGAGTGAGGGTTATTTAGTCCAGAGAGGAGAAGACTGAGGGAGGATTTGATACCTGAAGGGTCATTACAGGGAGGATAGAGATGGGCTTTTCTCTTAGGGGACAAAGCTAGGAGTAGCAGGCTCAAGCTGCAGCAGAGGACATTTAAATTGGAGATGAGGAAGTTTCTGATTCTGAGGATGGTCAAGCACTGGAACGGGCTCCCTAGAGGAGTTGTGGGATCTCCATCCCTGGAAATTATCAAGAGCAGGTTGGACAGACACCCGGCTGGGATGGTTTAGTTGGGGATGGTCCTTCCTTGAGTGAACTAGGTGACTGCATGAGACCTCTTGCAGCCCTGCTTTCCTATGATCCTAACTTTGTATTGAAGAATCTCAGATCTTCCTTTCTACTTTGGACCTGTCTCCATCTGAGCTAGGAACGTAAGACTCGGAAGGACCTTCTGCAACATGTGGGGTCCTTTACTGTTGCAGACACTGCACCACAGTTTTCTTTTCATAAGATGTGTCTTAACTAGTTGGATTTTTGCCTCCATATTCTTAACAGAATGGCTGTTCCAAAACCTGGTCATTCCAATGTTTAGGAGCCTTCTTTTATTTCCAGCCTAATTTATTTATTGTTGGTTTATGCCAGGGGTAGGTAAAGTCTGGCCCGCGGGCCAGATTGAGCCCATGGTGAACTCCATTTCCCAGCAGCCTCAGTTCGTGTTGCTGCAGTCAGTCTCCATGGAGATCCCAGCAGCAGCAGGGCCTGACAGTGCAGGGCCAGGGTGTCCATGAAGACCGGCCCCAGCAGCGCTGGCAAGACACGCAGCTGGGTGGGGAGCTGCTTGGGGCTGGGATCTTGCAGCTCTGCCCCAGCTCCAGACCACACTGTCACTGCTGTAAGGTCCTTGGCCTGGCTCCAGAGCAGCTCCCCACCCAGCCATGCGCCCAGCTGTGGAAAACCTGGCCCCATGCTGTCACAGCCTTGGTGCTGCTGGGGTCTCCGTGGAAACCAGCCGCAGCAATGCAGGAAGAGACTACTGGGAAATGGAGTCCGGCCACTGGCCAGATCTGCCATTTTGTCCATCCCCGGTTTATGCCCATATATTCTTGTGCCAGCGTTGGCCTTTACTTAACTTCTCCTTCCCTGGTGTGTACACCCTAGTATGTGTATTGTGAGTGGTCATAACCCCTCCCTGCTTTCCTAACTGTTCTTCATAACCTTAAATTCCCCTTTGCATGATGCCTATACAACCCTTGGCAGTAGGTAAACTGCTGGTGTATTGATGCCACTGCCAGTCACACTTCCCCATATTGCCTGAGTGTCTCTTTCTACTGCCTGAGGCAGGTGGTTGGACTAGATGACCTCCAGAGGTCCCTTCCAACCCAACTTTTCCATGTTTTCTATTTCTACTCCCTGGACTGTCTGTATGCAGCTGGACAGTCTCTTTTCTTATGCTCAGATTGGTTAGCTCCCTTCAGAAATGCCAGGCTTTGTGTTCTGTTTTTATACAATGCCTAACACAGTGGTGTTCAGGGCTCTGATGAAGACACCTAACCACTATGCTCATGAGGGTAACAGCAACATTTCCTCCCTCTAAAGTGTCTAAGGCTTCATGATTCTGCGATGTGTTTGTCTAATACCCTTTCTGTTTCAAGAAGTCTATAGAAACAGGAAGAACAGGCGAGTACAGAATGAAAGTAGACTGCCTGGAGCTTCTTGTTCCTGTAGTCATGTCTTGACTGCCTGTGGACCATGCCTGAAGCACCGTGCATGTGATACCAAGCCTCCAGTGTTGCACTAAGTGGACTTTAGTGCTTCATTTCTGGAATTTGGTACCTTCTGGCCATGTCTACACAAGACGCTGTACAGTAGCATCAGAAAAAAACCCATGTGGGGACGCTACTGCATAGTAATGCCGGTTACTGTGCAGTCATTTAGTACTTGGTTATGCAAGTACTAAACGACTGTGCAGTAACAACTGTGCAGTCTGCTGCTCATGTAGACGTGGCCTTTGAGTAGGAGTGAATGGGTGGGCATTCTTGGTGCCAGTCCCAGGTGCAGCACAGAGGCAGCATGCAGTATTAGCTGTATAGTATTAGCAGTGTGGATTAGCACTAGTGTGTGATATCTTCCCAAAGATATGGAGCTGCTAGGTGCATGAGCCTGGCAGGCTGCAGACCTGAGATGTGGTTACTCAGAAGTAGGGCAGTCCTTGCCTCTTTCACAGTCTGCCGTGCAGTGTTGGCAACCCAAAAAATTTTTATTACTGACAATCTGCAAGCTTTTTACTGACTCCCAAACTTTTTTACTAACTTGTGGTTTTACTGATATATATGTTTTACATAACATAAATATAACTCTTCTGGGCTCCAATACCAGGCCCCAGTTAGAAGGGCTGGGTTCAAATTTAAGGGTTTAATATTAACCACAGCAAAAAGGAAAATGGTTTGCTTGTCAACAAAAAGTTTACAAAAAAGTTTTCTTGAATTGGTGAACCTGCCTGACTGCACCAATGGTTTTACATTGTTCATTGCACTATGATGCTCCTGACTATACCCTGCACCATGCTGCCTCCCCTCCACCAGACCACCTCCATCCTTTCCACCACTAGCCTCATGGGCCCAATCCCAGCACAGACCCCCTAAGAAGACTACCTATGTCCCGACAGTATTACAGGCAGTTTGGGACAGCAGCTGCAGCACATGGCTGAGAGACCACTCTCTGCAGGGTGGTGCACTCCCACTTAAAGCACAGTAGCACCTCCTGGTGTCTGTTAGAGCTTCAGTCAAGTTCTGGCTGCTTAGTGTTTTTACTTATGGCTTAAGTTTTTATGGACTTTATTGACAGCCGTTTTTAGCCTGATCTTTTTTTCTGACGATCGCTGATAGTTGGCAACCCTCTTGTTGTGGCTTTCACAGAGCCTCAAGTGGTTGGAGATGAAGGGGTGTGAACTCACTGCAGAGGGACATGGGGACTATATGCAAACACAGGCTCAGGACAAAAACACCAGATGACTTAAATCTGACTGTTTTAAGGCAAATGTCTCCCCTGCTGTGGCACAAGCAGAATAGCATTTCATCTTGGTTCATTCCTAGAATCACAGACAAGTAGGACTGGAAGGGACCTCCATAGGTCATCTAGTCCAACTCTCTGCCTGAGGCAGGATCATCCCTATCCGAATAGTCCTATACACATCCATTGTCTAACTTATTAGCAAAACTAGTTAGCCCTGACATAATACAAGACATAAAACTCGAACCTGCCAGATGTAAAGCAGGGGGACCACAGCAGCCAACATCCTGCTTCTGTAAAAAGTTATTAATATATGCTCATGAAATCCCAAGCACAGGGCTACGGAGGAAAGCAACCCCCTTACCCCTCCCCCCATCCATGTCAATCTGACCATGGGTAAAATTCCCTCCTAGCCCAAATATAGTGATCAATCTAACCCTGAGTGGAGGGGCAAGACCCTCTTGCCAGGAACCTCCAGGTTGTAGTTCCAGAAGGAGCATTGGCACACCCAAGTCAAAGTCCTCAGCCTTGCCTGTAGCCAACACCTAATGTTTCTGAGGAAGGCTTAAAAACACCCTGACTCAAGCAGAGGTGGGGTGAGGGATGGGATTTTCTCCCAGCCCTATGCAGCAGTCATCAAAGCCTCGGAGATCCCCAGAGTAGGACATAGGCATAGCTACACCTAGGTCATCTCTGACTAGCGGCCATCCAATCTCTTCTTGAACACCTCCAATGATGGAAAGTCCACAGCTTCCGCAGGCATCTGTCCCACATGCCTCCCTGCTCTACCAGTGAAGAAGTTTCTCCCAATGCTGAATCTAAACCTACTTTGGTGCAACTTCAAGTCACTGGTCCACGTCCTCCTCTCTGCAGCGAGAGAGAAAAGGTGCTTTCCTTCTTCTCTATGGCAGCCCTTCAGGTATTTGAAGACTGCTGCCATGTCCCCTCTTAAGCGCCCTTCCACAAGCTGAACAGCCTCTCCTCGTATGACTTGTTTTCTAAGCCCTTAGGTTACAAAGTCACTTGGATGCTTCACATTCTGCCAGGCACGTGCTTTCCCCTGTGATGCCTTTTCCTGCAAGAAGAGGAAGGAAACTACATAGCACAAATAAGTTTTGCAGGTATAACCTTCCCTGTGGACATTCACAGCATTCCCCATTTAAGAGTGTCCTTTTGGGGTAAGCCTACACACCTGCTCAAGCCAAATAGAATAAATACGCTCTTAGACTAGAATACTGTATTCATTCAAATAGACGTTGCTTCTTTTAAAACTAAATGTTTTTTTTCTCTAAATATGGCTTGTCTTAAATGTTGTTTGCATCATAAATGTGACTATTTAATGTGTCATTTTTTCTTAAAATGAGAATGTCAACATTTGGGCATGTCTTAATTTAAAGGGTGCCTTGTACTCAAAGGCATTCAGTAGAGTGTGCCTGTAGAGTTTGTACTGCCACAACTATGCCAACTTTAGCTTAAACTGGAACAAGTTGGCAGTGCCATCATGACTATTTTCCACGGGTGGGCTGCAAAGAGCACCAGAGACCCGCTCCGTTCTAATCCCTGAGATCTGACGGCCTCTTTAGCTGACGTTTGAAAGAGGGCAGGAGGTTAGGTGCTCCTCAACCAGCTTGGCAGCTCTACTCTTCCCCCCTGTATCCCTCCACCAGACACAACCCTTCTCCGGATCAGAGCATGGAGCATCTGGACTCTCTGTGTCTCCTACTGACATGCCAGGCACTCAGCAACTCCTGCCAATCCCACTCTCCTCCTAGCTCCTTCTGTTCCTGGGTCCAGGTCAACATTGCAGAGTTTTGTGGGCAAAGCTGTGCTGACGGGGGGGGGGGGGGGGGGGGGGGGGGGG
>NW_017728988.1:50319-61278 GCF_001723915.1 Gavialis gangeticus
GGGGGGGGGGGGGGGCGGGGTTAGGAAAAGATCACATCCTCTAACTGAGGTAGCCCTGCCAGTGATGTCTTAGTGTGAATGCAGGTGTCAGCTTGGCTCATGTTGTTCAGGGAGGTCAGGCCACTGCGCTGGCAGATGAACCCCTTCAGCTGGTGAGCACAGTGCCTTGCGTAGGGGGCTCTGCCAGCAGAGGCTCCATAATGTAGGCAAGACTCCCCGAGGCTCCTGTCTTTTGCTGCTTTAGGTCCCGTGTTCTTCCTCTTCTTCCCATCTGCTTGCCACCACCTCCTTCTTCTCTCAAGTTCTTGCTGCCAATCATTTTCTCTCCCTGTCATTCATATGGAGAAGAAATGAGGAGTTAAGCTTGACAAAACCAAGCCATTCATATCTTTTTTTTTTTTTCCAAGTGTTTCTTTTTGTAATTTAAAACCCCTGAAATCTCCATGTGGAGGAGAGGTTCTGGTCCCTGCTGGTGGCTCAGGTGGAGGTTAGAGCCACCATTTCCCTTTCAGTCAAGCTAGTCCAGGGGTGGGCAAAATGTGGTCCGGGGGCCAGGTGCGGCCCACCAGGCCCTTCTATCCGGTCCGTGGGGCCCCTAAAAAATTTAGAAAATTAATTAATCTGCTCTGGGCTGCCTGTCATGTGGCCCTCAATGGCTTGCTGAAACTCAGTAAGCGGTCCTCTGCCCAAAATAATTGCCCACCCCTGAGCTAGTCCCAGTTTGTGAGGTGTGGGTAAGCACGTAGCTGCTGGCAGTCTCTGCTGAAGCAAGTGGCTGTAGCTTGTCGGCTCTTCGGGTTCGGGACTGTAAGTATTGAGAACCAAATTTGGGGGTTTAGATGGCTCAGAGGGATTAATAACAGTCTACTGAAGCTTTCAACCTCAGGTCGCCGATTCCAATACAGCCTGGGCAGCTAGTGATTAAGGGTCGAAAGCACCTGACATTAGGTTGATCATTGCTCCGTGCAAACCAGGTTGCCAGTCCATTAAACTTTTATTTGGCGAGAGCTGGAAAGGCACATTGTGCATTTAAGTGCAGGGAGAGATGGCATGGTCTGATATCAAGGGGAATAAAACAAAGGGGTCTCCATCAGGCATTTGTCCTGTGGTTGACGATTAGTCCTTCCAGCCAGAGAGTCAGCAAATACATCACTGTGGCTTCTTCAGTCAACTTCCACTCCTTTCCATTGGCAGACATGGTTCTTTGGGTAGACGTGATATCTTTTATTAGAGCGACTAAACAGTTGGAAAAATTGTTGTACCCTTCTTTGTGCCCAAAATCTTGCAAAAAACATTTTTTTCCAACTATGTAGCTGGTCTAATGAAAGCTATCACATCTACCCAAAGAACCTTGCCTGCCTGTGTCCTTAGACCAACACGGCTACAACCAGCAACTCCTTTCCATTCAAATTTGGAGGGTAGCTAAGGGTTAAATCCTCTCCAGTAGTCACCTGGGCCTGCTTGCCTTGGGTAATCTCTACTGTAAGCCCTACAGGGCAAGGACAAAGTTATCGCTTGTTGGGAAGCGCCTAGCTTGCTTCTCAGCACTTGGAGATAATAATAAACCAAACAGGCGATTGCTGCAACTAGCAGCTTTAGTCTGACATATAGGTTGGAGAGAGCAGTTTCCCGCCGTGTGGAAGAGTGTGGGATTTCTTGAGCGTGTGCAAATAAGCCGCAACAATTCATCTCTGGCATTGAAAGTCCAGATCTTTTATGAAAAAAACAAAATCGGTTTCAGTGTTGAACCTTTCAGTGAACTCATTCAGAACAGTTCTCCCAAGTACACGCGGGGCCGGGCAGCTCTAAAGGCAAGAGGACATAGCGTTGCTTTTTTGTAATCGTATATCTGCTGCCATAGAGTCCAGACTGTTCATCAAACATTAAGGAGCAGAATGCGGCAAGAGTCAGATAGGTCTGACAAGGACCGCGCGCATCTTGCCCTTTCTCCTAGAGCAGAGCTGTTCAACTGGTGCAACCAGCTGGCAAGGAGTTCAGGTGCGGGCTATGGGCTCGCACCGAGCCATCATTCCTCCCGCAGCTGGGGCAGGGCAGCAAGGCAGGAGGGGCCCCAGTAAGCTCGCTGCTCAAGTGGTGGTTGTGGGGGGAGAGTAGTGCAGCAGCGAGGGGATGACACAGCAGCGGTGGGGTGGGGACACTGAGGCAATTCACACAGCAATGGCTGGCGGGGCTCGCATTGCTTGTGCAGCGAGGAGGCTGCGTGTGGCGGGGAACCACATGCATGGCCCCTGCATCATGCAGCCCACACAGTGTGCAGTCCAGGGCCTGCAGCCAATGCAGCGTGCAGCCCTCGGGTGCTCTGAAGTGGGCCAGCCCTGTCCTAGACCAACCAGGTAGCTGCTTTGGCAGTTTTGGACAAGATGCTTAGGGTGGATGTGTCTTACAGACCCAGCTGCTTCCTTGTATCGTTTATAGTGCATCCAGGATGCCTATAGACACTGCCTTTGCAGCGTGCCTGGGGGCAGGGAGTGGGTGTGCTGATGGGTGTGTAGGTGAAGACCTTCCTGCCTTTGTTTGGCTGACAGTTTTGAGACTGGTGGGAGAGTCAGTCCCACACATTTTCCTAGCAATAGAAATAAATGTGTTCTAAATTCTTCTGTTTAGGACCGAAGCAGAACCTGCCTGGTGTTTTAAATCAATGCTTTGGTCACAGTTATATAAGGGACAAGAAAGCCCCAAATCTGAACGCCTTGGACTGCTGGGAAAGTTGAGATCCAGCCCCGAGCATTATAATTGAGACCTGTCATTATTCTGACCCATGTACATACCTATGTTAGCGGGAGGTCTCCTGTGCCCTTCCTACCCCAACACACAATGGCTAGTCTAAAGAGAGGCACTAGGTTTGCTTCCCACATTACCCTCATTTTATTTTCTCCCCCCTGGCTAACGGGTACAGAAAGCTGATTTACGTGCCTCATTTTATGCCTCCCTGTAAGCACTCCTTCCTCTGCATTTATGTGCTGAGCAAGTAAAACCAGTTAGGCAAAAGCAGAAAAAACTGGATTTTTTGCAGGTCTAATAGTCTTGCTCCTGGAAGCTGGGGGAGTAATTAGCATTCCAGCAGAGGGACCGGTTACTCTGGGAGTCTGTATTGATGAAACACGGTTGATACAAGTCAGTTAATTCAAACCGGCCTGGGGCCATATGTTTGGATCTGTCTTTGTTATATAACAAGTTTTGAAGCCCTTAACATTTTCAAAGTGGAAATGACCTTCAAGGAATGCTTAAAATGAAAAAAAATCAGCCTTCCTCTTTTGTACCGGTGCACAAACTCATTATTTATAACAGGGGAAGGATTTGAATCTCCTTGCAGAGCAGTTTGCAGAGTTATTGAGACTTACTATGCCTTTTCATTTGGTGTGCCACTGCCCCGAAAGGAGAAGAGACACATGCACACACGCGCCCATGGACACGCTTCTCCATGACCGAGCTCAAGGTAGGTTTTGTCCCTTAAAGGTACCAAAACCACTTGGACTCTGAAATCAGTAAAGCAGAAAGCTTTTGTATGGCTATGAATTTTGTTTAAACGTCTGTTTTAAACCCGCTTCCTCATAGTATTTTAGTCTGTCTAGCTGCTTTGTGCCTCGCTAGCCTTTTAAAGGAGCCAAATCTTGATGACACTAGGGCTCCTAATAAACATTTTGACTACAGAATAGACTCGCTGGATGTCAGCTGGTGAGTTACATCCCCTTTTATCCCCCCTTGCTGAAGAAGAGACAATATCTTTTTAACAAAATTATTGTAGAGCAACCAGCATGCATGGGACTTATCAGCCAAAATTGATCTCTCGATATATATTATGGAGGCAGCTTTTGTTTCTTAGCAGTTTATTGCATTACCGAAGAGAATGGATTTCAAGGATAAATCCTTCAGTTTGCTAATCACCTCTGCATCAAACCCATTACTGTGCTCCACACTCACCAGGGCAATTTTACAACCCTTTGAAGTGGAAGAGAGAGAGTGAGGCAGAGATGTCCCCAGTCCACAGCACTCTGCTGCATTTCTGGGACTCCCTGCTCAGGCTGGAAATCATCCAACTGAATCTCACCCCCTGGAGTGCTACACAAAGTTTTACTCCTGGCGAATGTTTTATTTTGCATAATCAGCTCCTTCTACTTCTGCAGACCCCTACAGCATTCGAGCAAATATTAATGGCATCTCATTAAGCAGAAAACTTGAAATCCTTAAAAAAAAAAAAAAAAACCATGAAGAAGAGGAAATCTGATTTGGTTGTGAGATATGGAATAAGAGAGGGGAATTGCACCTCAGAACAGGACAGGGCCTGCAAGCTCCACAACGTACCTCAACGAGGACCATCGAGTTCATAATACTTAAGCACTATCGGTTTAATTAAATCCAGCCAGATCCTCCTCAAGAATGAATCTTCATGCACCGAGCAGCATGCTTTAGTGAGTTTTGGCTGGCTGCAGAGAAGGTTCTTCATATAAATTGTGTTTTGGTCACGGTCTCCTCATCCAGCCCGGGTTTTTGAGCGCAGGCTGTTCCTTGATGTGTTTGGGCCCATTTCACCTACTAATCTGGGGAGGGGCTTCCATTTCCCTATTTTGTCATCCTTATTTCTCCCTTCTTTCCCTCTCAGGAATATAGAGTGTTGTCTTGCATACAACATGGCTTGGAATAAGACACCCGCTGTATTTTCCAAAGGCAGAACAAAAAAAGACGACCTTGTAGATAGTAACTGAGTAGCCGCAGCCGGGGAGCGGAGCCTGCTTATTGTCCTGTTCTCTGTGGATTGTATGCAGAGTTGCATTTAATTTTGCCAGGCAGAAGCTTAAACGCCAGAAACGGTTACCGTATTTCCTCACTTATAATGTGCACCCCAAGTTGCAGCAGCTGGTTTTTGATTGAAAAAAGGTATGTATTGTATGCAACAAAATATAGTCCCAAGAATTAGATCTTCACTCAGTTGGTAGGTAATGCTTTTCCTCCTTTTTTGACTGAGCAATAAGCTAAAATTCAAGGTCTTTCAGGTGGTTTCAGTTTGGCGAAGGAAAGAATGACTGAGATCCAACATATTTAAAAATACATAGGAAAATTATAAACAGATTGTCCTGTTTCCTTGAACACAGCAAGGGACAGTTTCCTTGCTGACTCTTCCGAGGCTGTGTCAGCTGATGCTGAATCCCAAAGCTCGCGCTCTCACCTTCTTCTCAAGGGTATTCTGCCAGTGCTTTTGGTGCCTGGGGCTTAATTGTTCTTTTCAGTCTCCATTTGTGGTGTATTTCTTTTTCTCATGTATTCCTATACCCATACCTCATTAAAACAATACCCAGTGAAGACGCCCTGCCCACATAGTTCAAATTATTGAGGAGCCTTGCATGTGTCTCTGTGTTTTGGTCAGGGATGTGTGCCTGTGCATGGTTGGAGGCCCCTATTGTTTCACCTAATGTGCTCCATAAGGGAGCCTGATGGCTTCTTACAGCTTTCTTTAATGAAAAGTGACAATTACATCCATTGGTTTCAGTGAGTTTCAACCCAACTTTGTCGTCTCGGTTTCTTTCAACACAGCCTCAGAAGCGGTGCAGTCTATTCCAGCTATCATTGTCACTACAAACCCATAGGTCATACTTACACCTTGGTGTCGTGTTTACTTGCATCCTATGTTAGTCACCAGTGGCTTTGACCTCAACCTCACTTGGCTCGTTAACTTTGTTGCAAGACCTGACGTGAAAGATTGAGATTGGACTCTCAGGGTGCATCCACACATTCAGGCACGTATGCTGCTAGCAGCTCAGACAGCAGCGGCACAAGCTTGTGCCAGAGATTTCTGCCTCCGCGCACATGCCTGAATGTGCACTTAGGTGCAGGGCAAATTGTGCCACTTGGAGCAAACTGACCCTGCCTGGCTCATCTTGGATCTTCAGCCAGGGGGAGCTAGAGGCTGGGGCTAGCACCTGTGCTAGCCCCAGCAGTATAAAAACCTGCCCTGGCCAGCAGCTCAGGGCTACTTGCCCTCAGGAGTTTGAGGCCCAGGCAGTTGGTATCTGGGGACACTACCCCGTGTGCCAGCTAAACTGCTGAAGCAGCCCTAACCTAGAGTGGCACCTGCACCCTGTACCCACTGCAACAGTCTGGCACCCCCAGCCTTTGCAGTCCCCCTGCCTCCAGGTCCCACTAACCTGGGACTGCACTTAGGTCTGGCTCACTGCTGCAGCCTTGACCTGCTCCTGTTTGCAGCGTGCTGGAGCACCAGGGCAAGTGGCAGCCAGAGAGATGCTATAGCCAGCTGCCAAAGCACCCCTCTGGAGGACCCAGCCTCTAGTTGCTTAAGGGCACACTACGAGACCGTGCCCTGCACGTCTTTTTTTCACTGGGGTTTTTTTCTTTTCTTTCTTTCTTTTTATTTTATTTTATTTTTTTTTGGTACCTGGATTTCCAGGTATCAAATTTAGAGCACACACTGCAAATATGCAGTGCGGGGAACATTTTTTGTTCCTGGTGTGCCTCTTGCAGCATTTCAAACTGCTTTGAGATGCTGCAAGAAGCACGTGCTAGCTGGTCTGGATGTCTTGTCTCATGTTTTCCAGCCCTGGAAAGGTTGAGTATGCTGGGGCCACAGAAATCAGCATCATTAGTACACTCCAAAGAACGCTGGCATGGTCTGGTTAGGCCTGGGGGTTATTGGCTGATTTATCATCGATGACTTAATAATGTTGTCCTTTTTCTCCACTCTATGTTTTATTAACAAACAGCTTTTCCTCTAGTCCTCTGCACTCCAGCCATATTTTGACTATGCTCCTGCTGTACACACTAAGGGGCAGTTCCACTTTTTATGCTGAGATTTCTCCTCCAACTTGCCTGCTTCCTTTTGGTGACAGTTTTAAGATTTTGCTTTCTTCTTGCACAGAAGACGCTTGCATGTGGGCCTGACAGGGGTGCGCATTTGCAATAAAATGTTTATACTGATGCACTCTTGCCCATTTTTGAGTAAAATGATGGCTTGCACACTTTTACAAGCCAGGCTGTGTTTGTGTAGCACAGCACTTGTGTTCATTTATCTTCTTGTTACTAAGCATTCTCCTTAGGGAGTTGTTGTAGAGTTTATTTGCCCCCAGATTCGTTTGTTTTACATAACACTTCCTATACAAATTCCAGAGCCCTCTGTTCAACTTCCCCCCACTATTTTGCCGCCTTTTTCTCCCGGAGAGAGGCTGTACGACAAGTTATGCAATATTTGTTTATTCGATGAGCCCTCAGGTCTGTAAAAAATAATGTATAGTGCTTTGCAACTACTACAGCGGCCCTGTGAGGCAGGGAGATAAGGGTTATCCTAGCTTTATAGCTGGTGCAACTTGAGAAAGGGGGGTTGTGGTTTGCCTAAGCCCATTTTACAGGTCAATGTCGGGGCCAGGATAAGAACCCATAGGTCTTGACTCCTAGTTCGACAAAGCTCTCGAGAGCATGCTTAACTTGAAGCATACAAGTAGTCCTGCTGATTTCAGTATTGAGGCGCATTGCTGGATAGGGCCTTAATATCCATAGCTGTGCAGAGGATTAGAGAAAGGGACAGCTGTTGATAGGCACCTTCTCAATAGGAGACTATGTTTTTGCTTTGTTTTTTGTATAAAAGCCCACTGTGGCACTTTGGCTGCCTGTTCACACTGCTTATTTCATTTTGGGGAAAACACATTTGTGTGCTGCTTTTTAAGTGTCTGCTGCCTTTTTTTTTTTTTTAGCTTTGACCATTTCATTTCCCAGGCTTGCTGTGGAGGCTGTACTTGCATTTGATCTAAAATGGGCTTGCAGATCTTGTGTCTGTTGTCAGGCAAATGAAACGTATAGATTCCCTTCTATTTGAATGCAATATATGATGGCCTTTCAGGGGGAGATCAGTCATATGGATGAAGCTCAAGGCCTTCCAAGTAGAATGAGACGTGGGCTGTCAGACTAATCTTGTGCAGAGATTCTGGCGTGATAAGATAACTAGCGTGGTGCAGTTATTTGAAATGATTACTCCAGTAGGGGAGAAGGAAAATACAATGAATGCTACTGTACACAGACTGCCTAAAGCACTATCTAACACTCTCTATATGCACTAGCTATTATTCCCTATCTGGGCTTTTCATTTTCAAGCCCTTTTCTTGCATAGTTTTGGATCCATCTAATTTATCTAATTGATATTTAAAAAATTGGGATTTCTATCACGATTTGGCCCCATACTCCTCAGGAAGAGGCTCCCAGCAAGGGTGGGCAGGGAGAGTTAGTGCCCACGGGCTTTTTTTGCAAGCAGCGAGTGCTTCCCTTGGGAATTGGTGGGAGTTTTCCCGTAGTGAGGACCGCAGGATTGGACCCATCAAATTAATTCTCGTTAGAGACTCAGAAGTGTTTGGAGCGGAGGGACGGAAGCAGCAGACGAGACATAATTTCACAAAGGACTGAAGGCTGTGCTGGTCATGCTGAGTGACACAATGTGAACATCAGAAGAGGAGGAGGCTAGAAATCCCGGGTACAAGATTTCAGCTGGAGTAGCCAGCGTATGCAATAACTGGCAGGGTACTGTAAGGAGACGGGGAGCGATGGGATTAAATGAAAATGCAACAACAGAGGAGAGTGGTACAGAGGTGCAATAAGCCTTTTACGGAGAGAGGTTGTTAAATGGCATTTCTTTGTGTCCGCTTCCCTCTTCCTAGCAGGTACTCTGTAATTAGAAGTGATTGCTACCACTGTAGCGTAGGAGCATGTGACTGTAAAACTGAGAGGTCTTCAGCAGGCTAGTCCTGAGTTGAATAAAGGCACGGTTGGATGTTTTGCGGTGAGATCAGGGCATATTGTTTGCATGTCTTTGAGTATTTCAAAGCAAATGCTTTTGATTAGTACCTATAACCTATATTCCAGTTTATCTGGTTTTGTTAAAGTGACAATGTATGGTCTGTCTTTTTCTGCAGTACCTGTATAAGCATCTACCCTGCAGTCGTCACAACAGAGGCCGCATTTTAGCTATGCAGCCAGTGCTCTGCTTAGGCATTATTATTCAGTAGCTTGGAAACCTCCAATGTGATATCCAAGTAGACAGACTGACAGCCTTATTATCTTTTAATCTTGCAGTGTAATTCCTTCTCCCCTTATGTATTTACATGACCTCTTAGGCCTATTTTATTAAATATTTAGTTAAAAAAAACAACAATTAGACTATGGTTTCACCAGAAATCTCTGGGAGCCAGGATTTTGTAAAGAAAAGGATGAAGCAAAATATGTCTTTTAATGCGTTACAACCGAACCACCAAGCTTCGTGTATTTAAAATATTCCACGAGCTGTCGCCAAAGCATGAAGGGAAGAGATTTGGACCCCGGTACAAGGAGGAAAGAGGGAACTGTTCAGTCTTTTGTAGATTTTTGAGAAGAAAGGCGGGGGGAAGGTGTGTGTTTGTGCAATACAAACAGGTAGTGTATACTGCTTAGTGTGCCTGGCTTTTAATATTTGGTACTTACATGTTATGAATCGGATGATGAGAAGGTTTGTTGCATTGTAGAGCCCTGCAGCAGCGGGAGATTGCCGATGCGATCAAGGGAAGGGTTATTTTTGTTTGACTGTTTCTAAATGCTGTAAAAAGTGCCTAATTATGCTAGACATTTTGCAGTACAAATGGGAAGAAATAAAGGACTTGTGTAGGTATCCCACAGCTTTTGCAAGACTCCCACCCACGGGGGTTTAGAAAATCAGTTGCTCTTTGTCGGTCTTCAAGCACTACCTCAAGCTGACCACGTGGGCTGCCGCGGCCTTTGCTGGCTCTTTCTGCAAAGTCTGTGCCTCATTTTCAGGCTTGTGCTGCACCATTTTCACTGCATCATTTTCCTTTCTGGTCCTCACTCGTTCTTCTGTCACCCCCTAAAAATCCTCGCTGTTTGGCTGAAAATAGATGCTGGGACAAAACCTTTTATTCTGGAATCCTACCAGCATGCAAGCCCGTTGTCCCACTTTACCTATGAAGTACCAAGATAACACATGACTGTCTCTCGCCTGGTTTGATGGGAGTCAGAGCCCGGGATAGTGAGACCCAGGATAAATCTGACCTGTATTTTTCAGCCTGAGTTCGGCAACCTCCTTTTACGCTAGTGGCCATCAATCCTAACCTGTTGCTTTCCCAGCCAGAGAACTGAGAAAGAAACAATTCTGTTTGGTCCAAAAAAGAGTTTGGATTTTATTTTTATTTATTCTGTGTTTATACATCAAAGTAACCGTGCCCCCTTACATTGGTTTCATTCACCTAAGGATAGTTGCAGTGCAGGCCACTTGCAAGAAAAACCAGAGAAAACAAAAGGCCAAAATAACAAAACTGAGGGCATGGGTCTCTCCTTTTCATCCAGGGTTTGAGCCACTCACCCAAGTTATGGGAGAATCAGATTCAGGTTCCTCCACTGCTTGGAGGATTTTACCTTCCATCTCCTCCTTCCCAGGACAGTTCCTCAACCAAACGGCTGAAGGGTGTTTAGGGCGCCATCAAACCATCCTATTAATCCCATTACACTTAATACTAATACTTGCACATTATTCCACATCCTAATTCTCTGGCTCAGTGACTCTGCCTGAATTTAACACACGGTAGAAGAGTAGCGACTGGAAGGATGGAGACGCATTTTGGGATACCTTATAGCAAGGTGGCTAGGGTATCTTCTTGAGAGGTGGGAGACTTTGATCCAACTTCATGTCCTTAACCAGGCTGAGTATGTTTCAATTTGTGTTTCCCCTCTCCCAGGTGAGTGCTCTACGCCTTGAGATTATACGTACAAGAGAGAGACACCTGCCATGTCCTCCAGTGCTTTGAATCTAGCCCCTCAATTTTTTTCCAGCTGAAATTTTTCAGAGATGCTGAGCAATTTTGAGGATGAGCAAAAAACCGCACTCTTTTTTTTTTTTTTGCTTGCCTTCTTACTCTCTTTCTTTCTTGCTGAATCTCTCCTCAGTTTTCTCTTCTCCAA
>NW_017728988.1:66278-69675 GCF_001723915.1 Gavialis gangeticus
GAATCTCTTTCTTTCGCTCTCTTTTCCTTTTCAGTTTTCTCTTTGAAGAAGTTTATCCTCACTCAATTCCCGACTCTTACAGCATATTGAGAGTGTTGTGCTATTCAGTGCTTTAGTCTAAGCACTGGTTCCTGGAGTCATGTTATTCTATGGGCCTTTCAGCTTTCTTTAAAAAAAAAAAAAAAAAAAAAAAATAATTGCTAGGGTTTATGTTTGGGTAGAAAAGCCCAACAGCGTGAGTGCATGTTCCCTAAAGGCTCAAAAATCAGAAGAGAAACCTTAAATAAACCTAATTTAATATCTTTAAAAAAAATTTTTTTTTTAAACAGGTCTCATTTTGAATGCTTGGAGTTGGCAAGACTGAATTAGTGGTTGCTGCTAGACCTGCTGCCTGTAGAAAAGGTCGTTACACCACTGCAGAACATATGCCTTTTAACTAATTGTTTTCCCTGCTGCAGCAACATAAGAGCAATCTATCTTGCATACTCCCAGTCACCATAATAGGAGTGCCAGGGACCTGCCCAGGAGATTTGGGACTTCGAGCGTAATAGGTATGGTTAGGAAGCCCCATTGGAATAAGCCTAGATTTCAGCTGTGCAGGCTCTCAAATAGAGAAACTAAGGCCTTCAAGCTAGCAGCTTCTTTTATGCTGCTACTCCTCTCGCCAGCCGGTGGAGTGTAATGTTTAACAATTAGTCATGGCTGCTGTGACCTTGGAATTGTAGTTCTCTCTCAACTCCGACCACATGTGTAAAAATCAAGCTGGCAGTATTAAATTAAGTAATGTCGATGGCTTCTGCCTAGTCAGCACCCTGGAGCATTTGTTCCCCCTGGCTGAGAAGCAGCGCAGAAGCCTTGTGTATTGTGTCATGTAAAAACCATTTGTGTTTCCATTTTAAAAGGGAAATCCACAATATTCAGCAGATGCATCTGATCTGCTTTGTCACCCAGGACATCTTTCTTCTTGCTCCTGTGCCATCAATTAGGCTTCCTTCTATCTGTTTCTGCAGTTTGTGATTTCCCCTCCACCCCCTCTGTCATAGGTTATGTGCACAGAAGTTCAAAAATCTTCCCAACTCCATACTGAGCTCTCCTGTTGCTCTGGGTCGGCGAAGGTATGCCCACAGCACTGTTTGGAAATGGGCCTGTGACAGTTACTGCCGCTTGTGAAGTGGGCGTCCCTTGGGTGGGAAACCGACTGCAGCCGTGCCTCATCCTGCAGGGCCTGCCAGCAAGCTGTCCCATACCAGCCACACTCTGCAAGGAGTCTTCAGTCTGGGTGAACAGTGGCACACAGGGCGGGGACCAGGACTGAAGCCGACGCCTAAAGCAAGACCATACTCAGGTGAGGGGAGGTGGAAGGAAGAACATCTTCACCTTCCTCTCAGCTTCTATCGTGACATTTTCCTGCTCTCTAAGCTCCATTGACCAAGGAACGCTGGAGCAGGCAGGGCCTCCTTTGGACACATGGTGGATGGCTCCCCTTCCCCAGGGCATCTCAGTAAGCAAATACAGATTGTGACCACTTTACTAGGGAAGGGAGGAGCTGGGGCACTGCATGCATGGAGTTTTGCTCTCCATCTTTGTCCCTGTAGATCTAGTGGATGAAGGAAGCCTGGGGCTGTTACTCCAGGGTGACAATTCCTCAGGACCCTGAGCTCCTCCAGAAGGTGTTACTGTTAAATGAAGCTGTGTGGCTGCCAGCTGGAGACTCAGAAAAGGAAGCCCAGTTGCTTTCTGTTGCATCCATGGATCCTGAGCTTTTTGGGGCTAGGGACAGACATTCAAAAAGCCTGAGCTTGAATTGATTCAATCTTTGCAGGTTAGTCTAACCTGGCTAGGCTGAACCAGTTTGTAATTGCACAGATATCCCCTAAGGACTGAAAAAATGAAGACACATGCCTGCAGTGGCTCAAGGTACAAGCTGGGGTGGGGGGGCACAAGAGCAGCCCTCCCTTCACTTCATCAGTGCTGACCTGAGGGGGGAAGTGGCCAGACCCCAGCAGGAATTCTGATTAGGGAGGGGTTCCCTGCCCTGCTCCTGACCAGACCAGCAAGGTGTTGGTAACATAGAGTTTATCACCCCTAACTCAGTGTTTATCAGCTCATTAAGGAAACAACACACAGACATTACCGACTACCTGTTGATTCTGCCTTAGTCCTGTCTGCCACAGCACGGACCGTAGCCAGCTAGCTAATGGTCTGCTAGCTAATGCTATGCGTCTGTGTAAGGCAGAGGAGATGCTTAGCAGGGAGTGGGGAGGGAGGGGAAGGCAGGCAGACACCTGCAGTCTCTGCCAGAGCTGCAGCCAGGGAGCAGAGGGGAGGGGCCAGCCCTGCCGTGGAGCAGAGAGCCCTGTCCAGCCCACAGAGCATGCCAGGATGCTGGGGGAGTCTGGTTTAACTTAAACCAGCAAGGGGTCTGGGACAGACATTGCATAAGCCAGTTTTACCTAAATCAGTTAAGTCTGATATACTACATTCAACCAGGTCTATCTCAAACCAGTTTCAGCCATTTTTAAACTGGTTTATGTGTGCTGAACATCGGTTCTGTTACAGGTTTAAGCCAGTTTCTGATCACTTAAACTGGTTTATGTGCAATGTCTGCCCCTAGCCTGCGATTGGGGTCTCTTACTCGTGCGCTTGCATAACACGTGGTATGGAGTTGCTTAGTTCCAGGAAGCGACAGCACAATACGGGTAGTAAGAAAGTCGGTCGTCTTTCCACCCTGAGGGGCAGACTCTGTTGCTTGTATCTACAGTCAGGAGAGGTGACGGATTGCTTTGGGCGTTCTCCGGGATAATCCAGAGACTTTGTGGATGCCCAATTCTTTCCATGTTTCTGTAGACTTACCTGCATCTGTCAGGAAACCAAGGAAAGCGAGGAGCACTGAGGCAGCACTTGGATGTCCTTCGGGGCATCAAAACAGGATTTGCAGGGGCCTCCTCTTGGCTGTCTGCAGCAGGAGTGACCTCAGCTGGGCTCTGTTTAGGCCTAGAAATGGTTCGGTTCCTGAGCTGCCTATGGGAAATCTAGGATGGGCACTCAGATGGTGCAGGACCCGAGAAACCAGGAGGTTCCCTCCCATCCGTGTACCAGATGCCTACCAGCATATATTCCCATAGCTTCAAAAATCCTGTGCTTTATTCTGGATGGAAAGGACGTTTGTGATGCACATCTCTACCATTTGACCTTGTGTTGACTTCCAGCACCTTGAATGATAGCGCGTGGTGTCAATAGGTGCCTCTCCACAGACATTTCATGGATGCAGAGTCCTTGGGACTGATGCCCAGGAAGAAACCGCTTGGTTTTATTAGAGGTGCTTTGATGCATTGCCCTGATTCCAGGCTGAGGGAGGCTTCTTGCTAAGACGTGTGGCTTGGGGGCTGCTTTGTTA
>NW_017728988.1:74675-94779 GCF_001723915.1 Gavialis gangeticus
GTCAATAGGTTCCTCTCCACAGACATTTCATGGATGCAGAGTCCTTGGGACTGATGCCCAGGAAGAAACCGCTTGGTTTTATTAGAGGTGCTTTGATGCATTGCCCTGATTCCAGGCTGAGGGAGGCTTCTTGCTAAGACGTGTGGCTTGGGGGCTGCTTTGTTACATGCCTTTTCTATAAACAGACCCTCAGTCTGAATACTTTTCTTGGGTACTGTATATATGGCTGCATATTTTATAGTTCTGCTATTTATAAGTGCTCAAGTCTGAGGAAGATTTGACTTGAGCTGAGCATAAAAATGGGGCTGTACTTGGCCAAGTGGGAAACCAAGGAGCTGCAGCCTGGACAACCTCTGGCCTTGTCTCTGCAGAAAGGCAATTTGCATGTGAAGTGGAACCAAAATCTTCCTTTCAATCCTTACTGGTGTCTATGTATAAGGGTATTCATCCCATTGCCACCAGCCCTCGGGATCTGAATTTTCATTTATTTATTTTTTTAATTTAAAGGGCCAGTGAGCCCAAAGTTGCTGCAGCTGCTGCAGTTTTGTCAATGGATTCCCACATCTTCTCAAATTCATGGTGGTGAGTCACACTATAGAAACAGGAAAGGAATGGTACCGTCATCTCATGTGAAACACAACCCCATTCATCCCAGTGCTCTCATGACACCATGAGTATGCGGGGACAAGACTCATTCATAACGTTTAGTGTTTGTTTGCTTAGAATCTGTTATTAGCAAAGAAATAAAAGGCTGGGGCTGCTTAAGCATTTGATTTAATTGCAGGCTGAGAGAATAGCAACTGAAAGTGAGGAACGTGGGATGTTGTTGGTCAGAGCTGAGGAGGGTTTTTTTTTAAATTTCCCAGTACAGCCATTCTGCTGAACTGGGAAACCATTTCTGCAGGTAGTCCTTGTCCAAGTGAGCTTTACGGCTCGGCTCTCAGCGCTTGCACTGTGCTGAGATGAAGGGGTGAAGACTGTTTGATTTCCTAGCTCACTTGCAGAATTTTGACTCAAAATCATCACGTCTTTGTGATGACTTTGCCTTGGAGCTGAACAGGCTTGTGCTTCCATTTCCTAATTAAATGACACGCATCACAAGGAGCAAAGCGCAAATCAAAAGAAAGCGAAGATCACGCCTGTTTCCATATCACATCCCAAGTAAATGACTAAAGCAATGCACCATGATGTCTGACCTTGTCTTTAATGTTGCACCAGTCAGCACAGGCACTTCAGAAGGGTTGGCTGTCGCTGCTAAGAGCGCATGTTCTGTGAATAGCTCAAGTGAGGGGGGCATCAGACCATGGCACCCGTGGTCTGATGGAGGCATCAGATCATGCCCCCTGTCTCCCAGATTTCTGTATACAGGCAACCCTCACTTAATGCTGTTTCGCTTTAGTGCTATTTCATTATAACCCTTGATTTACATTGATACCTGATTCCACTTAGCGCTCAGTGAGTTTTGTTATAATGCTCACGGGCATAGGACAGCTGGCAGCAAAGAGTGTATGCTAGTGCATCAGTGGCATGCAGCCTCATTGTGCAATTTATCCTGCCCACACTATATAGCTGCCCGCCTGGCACCTGGGCCAGGTGCAGCAGGGCTATGACTCGCAGTATGATGCATGCTGGGGGAGCCCCGGACACTGTGTCCTGCTCCCACCACC
This sequence comes from Gavialis gangeticus, assembly GCF_001723915.1. Lineage (NCBI taxonomy): Eukaryota > Metazoa > Chordata > Crocodylia > Gavialidae > Gavialis > Gavialis gangeticus. The sequence continues at coordinate 76,343 of NW_017728988.1, forward strand.
TGGAGTGACCGCGACTATCGCCGTGACCGCCCCCCTTGCCTGCTGCCTGGCATGGAGGGAACCAACAGCACTCCCTCCATGGCCCAGGCCTGAGCGGGCAGCAATGGCACGGCACCAGCCAAGCTGGCCCTGAGCTACCAGGTGCTCACGTCATTGTTGCTGGGTGCCCTGGTAACAAATTATATTTATTTACATTAATTCTTATGGGAAAACTGGTTTTGCTTAATGCTATTCTGCTTAACATCCAGTTTTTTGGGAACCAATTAAGAGTGCTAAGTGGGGGTTGCCTGTACCCCCTTTTTTCCTTTTGACTTCCTTTTCATGGATAGGCCGAACGTGAGAAGTCTCGGTCCCTATAATGGTCACATATTAATGAACATTGTGTGCAAGTTACTTGACATGGAGACATGTAATTCTGCTTTTAGGTAAGTAGCATAGTGATTATTGTAATACCTTGTCTACTTTGCAACTTTCCCTGAATTTCCTTGAAAATCCTGGTGATTAAGCAACAAGTTTTGTATCATTGGCCTTCTAGACCCATAATAGATGATTTCTGTCCCATTTATGCAGCCATGATATGGACACTAAACCTTGAGAAGTTAAATTATCTCTAGTCTTTCTTTAACCTAATGAAAAGCCTAATGAATGCCACAAGAGGGTTTTCCAGAAAATTGTGGGAAACCGTATTGAACTTTGGCAAGCTGTCATGCTAATCTTTTGACACACATTGGCTTTTAATTCTCTTCGCTCATTTTTATGAAACACTGAAGGGTCTGTTCCAGCGGTGTTCTCCTGGCATCCCCAACACACTGATTTGTTAAATATGATCAACTGGTATCCTTTATTAAATGGAAGGCGAATCTAATTGAGTTGGAGAAATGGTCACCATTTGGGCAGAAATGAATCAGTCTTTTGAAACCCCTGGGAGTGATCACATGAATAATTAATGTTGTCGCTCCTTTTTCTGAGCTTTCAGTGAGTTTAATGGAAATTGCTGCAATATACTTCAGCAAATCATGTTTGCTTGAACATAGAAGGATTTTTTTTGAATAAGTAATTATACATTCCACTGGGTTTCACTTGTAATGTTGTAATTGTTAGTTCGTCGTGTTTTCTTAATTCATATCCTCCTCTTTTTGAAGAGTTAGTGCACACTAGGAAATGTTCCAGTTTTGCTGTTCTTAAATTGCCTAGATTTTTTTGGGGGGGTGAAAAATTAGCTTAAATGTACATCAGAGACCAAAAGAGTTATCAAAAGAACCGTGCTGGGCATGAGGCGACTTGGCGATCTGTGCTCCAATAGGGTCCCAGTTCAGGAAATCAGTCAAGTATATGCTTTAAATCCATCCCTCTTGAGCTCATAGCATGTATTTTAGGGCAGGGAGGTTTTTTTCTGCATTGGGGTCTTAGTGGAGACTCGAGGAGACTTTACTTATGCAAAAGGTATGAGGGCTGCATCATAGTCATCATCAACATCATCATCAACATCATGTCCCTGAGAATGCGAGCAAACTGTGAATGATTTTTTTAAAATTTAGATTTTCCAGAGCGACTGAAGGATGAATTATTTTTTGCTGCAGTGCCACTGATGTTAGATACTGTTTTCCTAATGAGAAATGGTAAGACTGGTTTTTAAAGGAAGATCTGTTTGGAATAAATGACAAATGAAGCTTTGATACAGGCCCGCACTGGAACTGAAAACATGTCAGCTTATAGAGCTGTGATGCTCCGGGTCACTTTGGTGATGGAGAGCTCTCAGAGAGGAGAGGTGATTTGGTGTAGAGCCCCGCCAGCTGATCTGATCTCTGCTTTCTACCTGCCATTTCTACCATCTTTCATTAGCGCTGCATATCGAATACAGTCATGAGGGGCGACAGGACTGACTGACCTCCCAGAGCCCTTTCTTCTCATCACTAATGATTTGGTGTTATGGAGCTGAGGTACTCATGAATCACAGAAGAGCCACAGTTGATAACCTTTAGTGGGGAACTTTTGCATTTATTAGAAATCTCATCCTGCAGATGAAATCCAATTGTTTTATATAGGACGTAGGAACCCAAGCAGGATCAAAATGGGTAGTTAAGAAGAACCATGTGACATATAACAACCTGCATTTTTTTCCTTTGATGCATTGTGTATAATTGAGAGTTCGTTGAAGTAAAAAACCCATATAATCATCTCCAGTTCATGTCCCCGCCACGCACCGAAACAATCCTAAATGATTTCCAAACCTAATGATTATATTAATTACAAACGACTTCCCGGCCTTCAAAAATAACGAAGAGCTGTGGTTAATATTGTAACCAGGCTGCTCCATGTTGCTTTAGAGAGCAGAAAAGCTACTATAAGTGTGTGAGAAAATTGTTTTGGGTGTGCTTAGACGTGTAAGCTCTCCTTTGAAACTTGGATATTGTTGCATATTCCAGTCAGAGAGCTTGTGTGGTATAAAAGCTCCTTTGCTCTTTTCTTTCCAAACCTTAAGATATCAAACTCATGCTCTAGGTTTGATTCTGCAAGTTTTTTTGTCTGCTCTCCTCTGAGCAGAAATGACCAAGCAGATCCCTGAGGAACAAGTAAAGACACTTAAACTATTTGCTTGTCAGGTCTTAATTTCTTAACTTGGCGTGTAAAGCACCCTTCTCTCCTGCCTGTTACTCTTAAGAAATCATCCTCCCAGGACATTATACCAATTTCCAAAGACGGGTTTATTTGAGCTAATCAGTGAGGCTGCATCCACACGAGCAGGGACACGCATTTGCCGCAGCACAAATTTGTGCGGCTGCTTTGTGCCGCAGCACATGCCTGTGCTTGTGCGCTTTGCAGCAGACCAGGTTGTCCTGCTGCTCCATGTGCTGCCGGGGGGTCTGGCTGGAGCACAGGGTTTCCCAGTGTGGGGCTAGCCAGCAGGCAGCCTCTATTGCTGAGGCACCCTGTGCCCCAACCAGCTGGGTAGTGGGACTTCCTGCTCCCCTGTCTCTGCATGCCACGTGCTCCCCGGCTGGCTGGGGCTCAGAGTGCCAGAGACAGGGGAGCAGGCAAGCCTCAGCTGGCTGCATTGGGGGCTTCACAGTGTGCAGCAACAGGGAAGCAGCCAGCTTTGGACTGCCTCCATGTTTGTCCTGGCACATGCCACTTTGATGCAAAGCACGCCAAAGTGGCACGCCACATTTTTCTTCTGTTTTTGTTTTTTGTTTTTTTGCTACCAGGAAATCCCAGTAGTAAATTTTGCACGCCACATTTTTCTTCTGTTTTTGTTTTTTGTTTTGCTACCAGGAAATCCCAGTAGTAAATTTTGCCCCAGCGCTACAAATTAGCAGTGCTGTGCATGGTTTAACGTGCAGCACATGCGGTTTGTGGTGCAGCAAAGAGGTTTGCGGTGCCACAAATCACACGTGCCTGTTGACCTTGCAGAGGCTTCTTAGGCAAAGCATGCCAGGCTTGTGCATTGATACAGCCCCTTGAGCTGCAGCACCTACACACAGCCTGAGGCCTAGTCTGGCTGCATAGTGCCATGCAAAGTGCACTCGACTCCCGGCAGAGCTGCCTGCAGCGCAGTGTGTAGCAGATGATGCTCCATGTTGTTCTGCCACTGCTTTGGCTTCAGGAATGGCACTCACTGCCCACTTTGGGTTGGGAAGGATTTGATCTTGTTCATGATGAAAGACAGTGCTGTGACTTGCCTCTTCCTTTCAAATGTATTTTATGAAAATGGCAGTGCTGAGATGATTGTTTCTCCAGTCCTGGTGAAGCCTTGGCATGGCACAGAGTGCAGATGAGACAGGTTGACCTGCATTTGCACTGAGCCACAAGTGGACATGGTGATACGCAAGTACGGCTTCCCATCCTTAGGGCAGGGGAATTTGGCATAGATCATAGAGTCATGGGAGGGGTGGCTATGAGCAATGCATTCTGGGTACCTGGAGGACTGGGACATGGCCTGTAGCAAGATGGGTAACAGGCCATGTCCTGTTATATATAGCTACAAAATGTCCTGCTGCCCAGAAGTTCCTGTTTGAGAGATGTAACATTTGTGATGGCTTCACTATTTTTTCAGTACTGCGAATAGCTGGAAGGGCTGCACACTCGCTTTTTGTAGCACTGGAAGTTTATAGGTGCTGCTACAAATGTCACAAGCACCCTGTGGCCTAAGGAAGCTGCAGATGCTTTCAGAAACTGAAACAGAATCGAAGAGGAGGGGGAAAGCATGAAATACTTGGATTTTCTTATCCACTGTGTCCCCCAAAATAAAGTGTGCACCTTGTTTTTGGGAAGGCAAAATGAAGAGATACCAGGAATAGCTACTAGCAACATAGCTGAAGAAAGGATGGCTTGATTAGTACAGCATCAAGTCCATTAAAACAAGGAGAGGTTTATTAACACCTGTGGAGTGAAGAGCACTTAGCAGGTAGATTGCAATGAGCCACAAAGCCAATTGACTCTATGAGCCCTGCCTGAATAGAAGTGCTGGAGCATTAGTACCAGCAGTTTTAAACTTTGTACTCTCAAAGGAGAGTACAGTGGCCCCCTGCAATCTCTTCCCCTGTATGCTTCTATTCTAAGTAGACAATGCAGTTTTCTTGCTTAAGACAGATGCCACATTTTTAGAAGGCTAATCTTTCAGGGAAAGTGAGCGTGGTATAATAGTAAATATAGTAATTAGCAAGGAACAGAGATGTCTGGCCAAAAAGTTGTCCTTCCATAAGTGTGCATCCAGCCCTAGGAAAGTCGGTTCAAGGAACCTGAATGGTGAGAGGTAAAATGTAAGCTGGACATCAGGAGGGACAGGTGGGGCATCTAAGCAGTGAAATGGCAAATAGGGGTTGAACTTGAGTTTACAAAAAACAGTGCCACCAACAGTATCATTTGTGGGGTGGGGAGGGGGTTGGTATTGCTAGAGCTCTGCCTTCATTTATTTATTTCTTATGGCATTTTCTTATCTTCTTTTTGTGCATTTGAAAATAAAATTGCATTCTGGCATGCAATCTATGAAAAAACAGAAGTAAACCCTGTTTATGATGGTCTCATGAAAGGCCGAGACAGAATTCTGTTTCTTTAGACATTTCTCCTTGTTTCACCTCATCTGTTTGGAGCCTGGAACTCATGCTCCTAACAATTCCTGCCTCTGTAACGTCAGAGCTGCTGTCCGCCTAGACCAGCATCCCCAGCAGATGCTTCAGAAGAAGACATAAGGACTAGACAGTAGGCAACGGTAGAGTCGTTTGCCTACACACACCACACACACTGGGTGCATCCAGATGAGCAGGCATGTGGCATGCAGTGCTGCAGACCGCACGTGCCGCACACGTAAGCATTCGCTGTTGTAACAGGGGGCCTTCTTGGGGCTAGTTCACCATTGGCCTGCCCACAGGTTCCTGGGCTAACCGCCTGCCTCGCTCACCTGCCATGCCTTGTTGTTTCTTAATTAGTTTGAATTAGGTGGGAGGCTGCCCATTCTTGCCCCGATGCCAGGGGGAGCTATCTGCAGCTCCGTTCCCCGCCTACACCTCAGCCCAAGCCTCGCAGATGGCATCCACCACTGGTTTGCACTGGGCCATTCATAAAACATACATACAGACAAACAAACACACACTGGGCTCCAAGCCCTCGGCCCCCTCGCTGGGGCTCCACACTGGGGTCTTCCACCCCTTGGGGCTCAGGTGGCCACAGCCCTGCCTGGCCCTAGGGTCTTACACCCCTACACCTTCCCCTCACTGGGGCTCTGCACACTGCCTCTTCACTGGGGCTCACTGGGGTCTGCCGCCCCTTCTGGCTCAGGTAGTCATAGCCGTGTCTGGCCCTCTGCCCTGGGGTATTACACCCTGTGAGGCTCAGGTGGCCATAGCCATGTCTGGCCCCCTCTCAGGGTCCCTGCAGCCACAGGACTCACAAAGAACCTGGGTGTTGCTCCAGGTCCCTCTGCCGACCTGGGCCCTGCCTCAGGACTCGCATGAGCCTTGGCTCCCCCTAAACCGGTTGAACCCACCAGGGATATGGAAGCTGGGGTTATCAAAGTGCCCAGACCCACCTTTCACTGGGGTGGTAACTGGTCTGGTATTTCCTGGGGGCTCCCGCACCACTGGGAGCCCCACCAGGCCACCCGCTCCCAGCAGGACGCAGTTTTATGTCATGCCCAGGACCAGAAGCCTCCTGTCCATCCCCATAAGCTCTTGCCCTTACCTCCTGGGTGGTTCCTGCTGCAGCTCAGCCAGTCTGCAATCAAGCACCTGCTGGCTGTTTGGCTCAGCCCTTAAAGTGGCAGGCACCAACAGTGACCTGCCACAGCTGCACTGCTAATTTGCAGTGCAGCAGGTTTTTTTTGACACCGTGAGAGCTCAGCATCAAGCCTACGCCTGAAAAATATGGGGTGGTGCACATGGTAGTATGCACTACCTGAAACCAGAGCCTGGCTTGCCGGAGCCATGTTCCAGCTGCTGGCCAAGCTCCGCGTGCAGGATTACCACTGTTGGAGCCCCAGGAAGCCCCAAGGACCCCAGATAAGGCTGCTGGGGCCAGCCCAGGTGCTGGCTTCAGCCTTCCCTACCCCACCCAGGGTAACTTGCCATGTGCCAGAATGCATGAGTACAAGCATTCCCTGGGGACAAGTAGCAGCAGCACAGCTATCTGTCTCCAGGAAATGCACATGTGCAGTCATCTGGACTTGCCCATCGGGTCTCACCCTGGTCTCTACTAATTGGAGATTGGTTTAGCATGAGGTTTAATAATCCATTCCACAAATGTTTGTTGCTAGCCTGGATATTTTTTATACCTTTATATCCGATTGAGAGACCAGTCTTGCTGTATTCTTGGCCTCGGTGATTTCCTTTGGCAGCAAGTTCTCCAGTTTAATTACATATTGTGTGAACAAGTATTTGCTTCTGCCAGTTTTGAATTCCCTACTTTTAAGTTTCCTTGAATGCTCCCTTGTCCCTGTGGTATGAGACAAGGAGTTCCCAGTCTGCCTTCTTGAGGCCATTCATCATTTTATGTACTTTTAGCATGGCCTCTTGTTCCTCTCCTTTCTAAAGGAAACAGCCCCGATGTTTGCAGTTTTTCTTTGTGGGAGAGTTTTTCCCAAGCCTTTGATCATTTTTGCTGCTCCTTTTACCTCTGCAAATCCCTTTTAAGGTGGGGTGACTAGTACTGCATGGAGTATCCCAAAGAAGCCATGGCACTGATTTTAAAAAAGCCATTATAATATTGCCTGTGTTCTCAGTTCCATTCTGTAGGCATCAGAAAATCTCACTGGTCTTGTTTGGCTTGAGCTGCAGACTGAAGGGAGGCTTTCATTGATCAGCGATTTGTAGACAGCCCAGTCCCTTTCCTGAGCTGATGCACGTCAGTCAGAACAATGCACGGTGTACACGTATTTTCCTCTAATGCATGTTATTTTGCATCCACTGGATTTCATTTGCTGCCATCTTGCTCATTCCCTATGCTTAGGCTGCTCTGAAATTCCTCGCCGTCATCTCTGTTCCTGCTCATGTGGTTCATGTTGTGTTAGCTGCAGATTTTTGTTCTTCTGAAGTCTCCACATTCCACATCACCAACAGGTCCATCAAACCACTGTCAACTTTTTAAATCAATATTAAGAGTATTTGGGGCTTTCTGGGAATTAACACAAAGAACATGGTAAAGGCTTTGCAGCCAGCTCTACAGCCTAGGAAGGGCTTCAGGTTTGTGTTTGCCTTCCCCAAGTTTCAGCTTCCTTTTTGCCAGCCACAGGTAAAGTTGTAGGAGCCCCTGTGGCTGAGTCAGGCTTTTCCTTCTGAAACAACTTGGTTGTTCCCACAAGGAGATGCTCACCATCTTTATTCAAATGACCATCCCCAGCCTGGCTACAAGCAGCTCCTAGTACAGGGTGACCTCAGAGCCAGGAGGACTCGACCAGCCTTCCCACCGAGTCCTATGGTCGCAGCACCCTTCAACAGCCCGGGGGCGGGGTGGTATAGTACATTTGTTAGAGCACATTTTCATTTCTTGGAGCACATTTTCACCCAGGGAGTGTTATAGTACATTTCTTGGAGCACACTTATAGGACATTTTCTTGGAGTGAGAAGGAGGGAATATCTTGCACCCGTGTCAGTTCAGGGAAGGAGTCAAACTCCTGATTCTTTTTCCCCCACCTTGGAGCAGGCAGTTTTGCTGTACCTGTTAACCAAAGTGCCCAAATAAATGCTGCAGTGAGAACAGCAGTTGGTGTGTTGGAGCAGTTGATAACTGGCATGGTGGGATGGGGAGCAAGGAAAGCAAAGAGGGTGCTGCACTGTGTGCGAGCCAGTTTGTATTGGCTCACTACGCAATATGAACGCGAGGCCTTCAGTTGAGAAGGGAAGTCCTGGTGCCTGAGGATTAAATTCAAGTGCTCTGTCATATCAGTATGAGTGTGTGTGTGTGCGCGTGTGTGTGTGTGGGGGGGTGGTTGCAGTGGTGGTTTCACCTTGCCACGCTGTCTAGCTTCGACTCTCAGCTGGACTAGGTGACTTCCAGAGGGCCCTTCCAGCCGTGCTCCTCTCCATTTCTCTGGATTATTTCTAAGAGATGCATGCAACCTCACAGCTAAGCGGAAAGTCTCAGCACACCATTCTTGTACCGAACCACAAGGCTCCATTTCTTGCAATATTTTGACAGATATAATGCTCTGTCCGTTACCTTTTGTGACTCCCATCCTTAATTTTAAGATAGCCCTTTATTATAAATTGTTAGCACACAATAATGATGAACTTCTGTTTCTGATGAGCAGCTCATTCAGCATATATCGGTGTGACAGAACGTGGCTGTTTTGCAATACCCTGATGACTGTGTGCACCTTGGGTCCTATGTGCAATCATGCACTGGGGTGAAGTGGGTTCACTTTCACCCCGGGCTAGAGGAGGGTGAGGTATTGATTCCTCCTTGTTAGAGTGGAGCCATCAGGAATCACGTTGGGCAGATTGCCTGCGGAAGAAACAGCTTGATCAACAGGATGGATGCCCCAGTCTTTAGTCATTGGCAGTCAAGAGCAAGGAACCCAGTAAAAGTAAACTGGTTTTAAAAAGGACAAGGGAGAGACTGTGTGGACTCCAATGATGTGGCTGGGTTGGCTGCTCCCTTTGGCTTGGACATCCTGAACCGAGGACAGCTGCTTTCCATTCTCCAGTTGACCGATAATGCCCTTTAGGAAGGGTGCCTTACCTATCGCAGTTCACTGCCAGTTGTCCCGCTTCCCTAAAGGGTAATGTCCTCATCAGGAGTTGAGCTAATTTGAGCTCACTGGTGAGGCCACAGAAACCAGAAATACTGTGATTGAAAAGCCCAGTCTCAAAATTCAAGGAGCTCTGGGTTGACTCATTAGAGGCTATGCCTGGGGCTGGCTTCAAGGGGTGCATAGAAGAGTATAAAGTCTGGCGGTCCCAAGGAAGAACACTTGTGAAGTCCATGGCAATTCATATGCCAGTATCCATTTTATTTGCTGTTTCCTTTAAGATGCCTACCTGCACAAAGAGGGTGAATTAACTTCTATAGGAATGGTAAAATCTTCCCTCGTATTCTAATTTACCATCTCATACCAGATACACAAGTGCATGGCAACGTGATGCTCCCCTTCTAAAACATCCAATGCTGTGGGCATCGCTCCTTGGAAAAGGAAACATGCTCCGTAGTTTAGGTTGGACCACAGTTCCAAAAATATTCCCAGCCCTATTAGCATGAGGACTGAATCATGCTCAATTAAAAAAAAAATCCCTGTTTGCCCTATTCTTGCAAAGCTGTTCTTGCTCTAATTGAAAGGAAAAAAAAATGGTTGTATGCCCCTTACTTTATGTATATTTGATACAAATAGTTAATAATAGATAGTGAATTATCGAGTTTTGGAACATGTAACTTAGTTCATGTCCTACTTTTGCTACCTTTTCCCTCCCTTCTTGGCTACTTTTTTGCTGTAGTCAGTCCTGGAGTGTTTCTGCTTATGTTACTTTATTATTTACCTCTTTCCTTTCCTTCTCTTCACCATCCCTCTCTTCCCTTCACTGTGGCTGTCTTCCGCATCCCCCGCATTTCCTGCCGCTTCTCTCCCCCCCCCCACTAACTTTAAACTAAAGTCACCTTCTTACTATGCTGTCTTTTAATACAACTCATCCACCTCTGCTCTTGTCCCCTGTAGGGAAATAGCACTGCATCAGTTAACTGTGGGCTCACATTTGGAAGGCTTTCTTTGTAACCATAAGGGCTGTAGATCTGAAATAGAAAATTTGCTTTCTGCAAATATTTTTGGTGTGCCCACATAAGAAAGGACTCAGGGAGAGGTTGCTAGCTGGGAGTACGAGGTGCCGTAGGAAAATGTGCATAGCTTGGACAGAACAAAGCTGGGAGTCTGTGGAGAGTTATAGTAATGAAGGGGTTTGTAATGTAAAAACCAGGTTTTGGTTAAGGGAAACCAGTGAGCTGGAGCTTGGCCAGAAAGTGGCTATTAAGAGAGAAGCAGTAGCATTGCCACTCAGTGAAGCTCTGGGTTGATCTCTCCTCATCATATAGGTTGTAATGTGGCCCAATTCGTTTTGCCTGATTGTCTCAGCTTCCACTCGATGAGTTCCCAGCAGGGCTTGCTCATGTAGAGGTGCATACACATGCTGCATGTTTAATAAATGCTAAAATTGTTACACGTTAGTAATTTTTGGTCTTAGGCAGCCGTGTGGAAGTGGTATCCACACACACTCCACTTGTCTTCTTCTTTAGGGGATTTCCAAGGGGCTTCAGGCTTTCTCCTCCTCCTCTCTTCCCATACTTCACTGTGGTTTTTTTCCCCATGTGAAAAGTAAGCAGCAGTTAGGTGCAAAAGCCTATGGAAAGCAAGCTGGTGTTTGCCATCTTCAGCACATTTACAGGAACAGCTGGTAGCCATTAGGAGAATCACAGGAATCTTGCAACTTCTGTCAGGGCTAAAAAGTAAATGCATGATTAAGGCAGAACTGACAGTTCCTGTTTCACAACGAATCGTTTGTCGTTACACTTTAATGAGCAGCATCAAATTGAAAATACTTTGCTCAGTGTCACACTGAGAGGAGGGATCAAGTGAACTTTCCCCAGGAGTCTCTCCTGGATCGTGTCCTGTCCAGCATTGCCATGGTTGACTTGGAGAACAGAAATTGAATGGGCTCGGTACACTTGTGGAAGTCGGCAAGCTGGTTGGGGTAGCAGACACTGCTGAGGGCAGGCTTAGCATAAGTTGGTCACGTAAGAGTGATGTAGCCATGGTGGCCCAGATATTGAGAGGCAAAGATTTCTTGGGGTGATCTCTTCTGTTGGACCAACTATGTAGTTGGGATAAAGTTAGACGAGCTTTTGAGTGCAAGACGTTCTTCCTCAGGTCTTTCGGAGAGAGACATTTGCAATAAGGGAGATTTATAGATTCATGGATTCATAGATGCTAGGGTCGGAAGGGACCTCAACAAATTTCATAAGCATTTAGACATTAGTGCTGGAAGGGACCTTGAAGATCATCACGTCCAGCTCCCTGCCTCAGGGGCAGGAAGTCAGATCATTGGGTCTGACCCCCTGCCTAGGCAGAAAAGAGTGATGGGGTCAGATGACCCCAGCCAGATGCCTATCTAGCCTTCTCTTAAAGACCCCCAAGGTAGGGGAGAGCATCACCTCCCTTGGGAGCCCATTCCAAATTTTGGCCACCCTTACCGTGAAGAAGGCATTAGGAAGTACCTTCTCATTTGGATGGGGGTTCAGTCCTGGACCAGTTTCCTAGAGAAGCTACTACTACACTAAAACATCTCTCGGAGACCTAACGAAGAATGTCTTGCATTCAACAGCTTGTCTCGCTACATAGTTGTTCCAATAAAAGAGATCACCCCAAGAAATCCTTGATAAATTGGAAAGATGGTCTGAAATAAATATGATGAAATTCAATAAAGATGTATGCGAAGTGCAACATGGGGTGGAGGGGAGGGAAATGAAACAAATGCACAAATACAAAATGGAGAACAGCTGGCTGGTCGGCGGTATCATGGACAGGAACCCCGGTTGCAGTGGATCACAAGCTGCCTGAAAATCAGCGGCCTATGGTTGCAAACAAAGCTTGTCGGGTGCCAGGATCTGTTAACAGGAGCAGTATAAGAAACTCACAGAAAATGATTCTTCTGTTTTCTTTGGCCCTGGCGAGACGTCACCTGGAGCGCTCGCTAGAGAAGAGAAGAATGATGGCAGGATTTGATCAATGGCGAATAACTGAGTTAGTCTGAAGTCGAGCAGAAGGCAGATTTGATACCAGTCTTCAAGCAGGAAAAGGATTGTTACAAAGAGAAGGGCAATCAGTTATTTTCTGTGTCCTCAGGCACCAGAACAAGAAACCATGAGCTTCAGTTGCAACAAGGGAGATTTAATTTAGATGTTAGGAAGTGCCTTCTCGTTTGGAGAGTGGTTCAGTCCTGGAACAGTTTCCTAGGGAGGCTGTGGGATAGCCATCAATGGAAGTTGTGAAATGTAGGTTAGACAGACATTTGTCTAGGTTGGTTCAGGTGGGAATGATCCTACCTTGAATAGAGGGTTGGACTAGACGACCTCCTGAAATCACTTCCATCTGGGTTTTCCATGGTTGTCTAGTTGGGTATCCAGGTTGTAGCCGTATGGGTCTAGAGGCAAAAGGAATTAGAAGTCGTGGTAGAGGTGATATCTTTTATTAGACCAATTAGATTTTTGCAAAAAAAAAAAAAATTGAATATTAGTCATTATGTACTGTAATGGATACAACTGTTGGTTGGGGACTCTTAGCAGGATGTAGCATGGCTTGCATTTAGTTCCTTCTCTATTGTACTCTTCCTTCATTGTACATGGACGCTTTCCATTTGTTTTACAATGTAAGCTGCATAACCTTGCCTGCTGCGGAAAACAAGCGGTGTTAAATAATCTAGATCATTCATTCCAAGGCAATGTACGGTAACGCATCTGAATGCCAACTTATGCAAGCCCGAGAAACCCAGCCAACATCCTATTGTTGCACCAGTGGTCTTATAAATCATGCCAGCGCTCCCATTTTTATAAAGTGTGATTTCATTAGGTATTTCCCCCCACCAAAAATGAATTTTAACCACGGGAGGTGAAGTGGAGGTGAGGGAGGAATGGAGGGTGGGCGGCTTATATTTCATTTCAGCAAAACCATTGCACTATGAAGCAATCTGGCAGGTTCCCTTTGAATTGTCTGGGTCTTTGGAGTGGCAAATTAAGACTTAATGTGGCATCTGCTACCTATTAAAATTCTTCCCACACCAACTGAAATGTGATCTTGTGTGCTATCTTTAGATTAGTCCAAAGTTTTTTTTTTTTCCTGAAAAATTACGGTTTTTTAACAATGCGCCTCTCCTGATATTTCCTAATATGAAGTCACACTGTTATCTTCCTTCACATCAAAACAGCCTGCATTTCTTATCTTTGTTTGGGCTAAACAGATTTTGAGTTAAGTCTACTTGATTTTAGCTTTCTGACAAAACAGTCAAAAGGTTCAGCCATGCTATTCTCTATCTATCAACATTTACAAGCAGTTAACCTCCCTTGATTGATAAGGTCACGTGCTTTATAAATGCCTCAAAGACCAAGCTGTAAGACACTGATGTATTACATGAATGAGAATAATCTCACAGATGGTAGAAGGCTGGAAGTGAGATAAAAATTACAGTATTAATTTTTTTCTTAATTCTGAAGGACGACAGAACTTCATTATCCAATCTGCTTAAAATTGAACGACCTAATGAAATTTCACACCCACTAAATTTAATCATGGATTACTCATGTGGGATTTGAATCAGATAAGAAGGATGCCTCCGATATTTGGTAGCACTTGCAGAAGGTAATAAAAACTGCAGAGCTCTTGTCCTTTACAGCAAATGTGTATTGCCTGACCTACATTTCTTGCACGCGTTGCCCTCAACCTGCTCCTTCCTCCCAGGCATCAGCAAATATTCAGTACCATATTTTCTTACAAACAGATGGATCCCAAGTAGGTTTCCTCCTGGATGCCATTAACACAGAGTTGATTATTATTAAAACAAATTTTGCCGTATTTTTTTGCAACATTTTAAAAGAACGGCAAAGGAACTGGGAAAATGAGCAAGTGTTTTGGTAGAGGTGGAAAAGGCTTGGTTAGGGAGTGTTTTTGGGTGCTGGGAACAAGTGAGCGCCTGTGCATGTGACTCGCATGGTCTATTTATGCCTCTGCCCGTGACTTGTGATGACTTTGTGCAATTCACCTAACTTCCCTCTGTTGCGGGTTTATCCATCTACGTAGCACTCGCCTCCTTCACGGGAGTGTTCTTGTACTCATGCAGCTCTTTGCAATTTTAACATAAAATAAAATAAGTAAAGAGCTGGCTCTCTGTTTGGTTCTGGATGAGCAGAGCAGCCTTGCCACTGTTGTTAACCTTCACAATGGTGGGTTCAAGCATTTACATTCACGAGAAAGGACAGCTTTGTGGGAAAACAGAGAAGGACTATGTTTCTGTTACACAAGCAGCACTATCTGTTGCATTTGCAAATGGGTAATGGAGGCCATTTGCATGTACTGGTAGCCAGGCAGGCAGACGTGCACTCACAGTGGGGACTCAAACATACACGCCTCGCCTTTTCAAAATCAGGCCACTGCGTTATGACAATGGGTCTCATGGAAAGACTACCAAGGAACTTCATGTAAATTTTGCAAGAGCTCTCTCTAGTCTCTTAAAAAGAGTTATCAGGTTAGAAATTACCATATTGACTCAAATATAAAATGACCTCCCAATAATTAGATTCTGCATATGGAATATTTATACATTTGTTATAATTTTCCAGGTATAGAACCTAGTTATTGGAGGTTTGCCTTGAATTTGTTCCCCTCCCACTGCTACAGCAGGGAAAATAAATGTGGGAGGGTGGCCCCCTTGCCCTTTTTCTCCGAAACGTCTTTCCCTTGCAATATCCCTGCCCTCCCTTGCTTTCAAACCCTGCTCAGGCTCTGTTCCCTCCCCAAGCACAATATGGAAGTGAGGTGCGTGTGATGGCGAGGGGTTGGAAGCGACAGAGCGAGGAGAGCAGAGAACCGATGCGGGTCCGACTCTGGTCCCAACCCCGACTACTGCCAGTTTTAGCACAGGTACTCCAAAAACACACTTTTAAGCACTACTTTTGTACCTGCTTCTCTATAGTACAAACTATGCATGATCTCAGTCCAAAGCCAAAAGGCTCACAATGCACTGTACAGTTCATTAGGCTGGCAACCTTGAAACGGCAGTTGCAATAAGGGAGATTTAATTTAGGCATTAGGGAAGTGCCTTCTTGTGCACTGGCAGAGAAGCGTCAAATGTAGAGGGTACGAGCAGCAATATTTTGCATGTAAGGAAGTGCACAGCCAAACAGTGTTTGAGAACCACTGATCTAGTCCAAACCTCTACTCAAGGAAGGAACATCTCTGCTTGAACCAGCCCAGCCAAGTGTTTGGCTGACCTGTATTTGAAAACTTCCAGTGTCAGAGCTGCTCTAGGGAAGCTGTTCCAGTGCTCCACCACTTTCCAAATTAGAAGTGTCTTTCTAATCTCTTACCTAAATCTCCCACGTTGCAATTTCAGCCTGTGATGACTTGTCCTCTCCCTCGTGGACATGTGATAGGGATAATCAATCACCATACACTTTATAACAAACCTTTATTAAAACCCTCCCCACCTTCTTTTTTTCATACCAAGTAATCCACGGTTCTTCCAAGGTTTCATCATATATCATGTTTTCTAGCCCTCCAGTCATTCTTGTTGTTCTGTTCCGGCCTCTTTTATATTTCTCCATCTGTTTTCAAGTACAGTGCCCAAAGCTGGCCACAGTCCTTAATAGAGTGGAAGAATCACTTCCTGTGACTTGTGTGCTACACTCCCGCAGCATACTGAGATTCATTAATAGGCCTTTTTTTTTCAGCCATGCTATGCTGTTGATCCAGATGCAGTTTGTGGTCCACTCTTAACTCCCAGGTCCTTTTCTGCAGCACTGCATCTTTGCCATCAGTCCTCAGTTTGTGCTTGTACCTTTGATTGTTCTGTCCGAAGTGTAGTGCTTTGTACCAGTTCTTACTGCATTTCATCCCAATTTGTAAACTTGAACTCTCGGTAGAGGGACACGAATTGCAGCAAAGCATCAGCATTGGTGGTTACCAAAGAGGATTCGATGTGCTGCGCATGTCTTCTGGAACGGACCTCTTCTGTTCATCTCCCTTCTACAGTAGGATGCTGATGCTGTAGTTCTGCCTTTTCAAGAAGCTAATTCAACAGTGAAAATAAGAGAGAGTACACACAACCTGTAATAGTTGTCATGTTGCCCCAAGGAAATAACAAACCAAGTATATGGCAAAAGACAACAGATGGATATAGACAGAGAAGAGTACAAAGAAGCAGTGAGCTGATATTGTTTATGATCAGCAGAGGTCTTCAGCAGTAGCGGCAGCGATCCCTCACGGCTGAGGATGATCACTCCCACAGGTCAAGTAAAGGGTTGTAAAGGAGTCCGTTGATGACTAAGAAGGCTGAGACCACAGACTCGGTGGCAAATGCCACAGGTGGTGGTTAAAGGGAGGGTCGGACCACAGATTTCTCGGTCTTGTTTTCTTTCCTTCTGTTTTTCTGCTTCCAGGGAAAGACGTTTTTCCTCAAAGTAAGATGCACCTTTTCTCACAAGGCATCACCATGTAGCCCTGTCCCGTGCTAGTTTTTCCCAATTCGTGATGTCAATGGTACACTTCTTAATCTTCACCTTGAGGGTGTCCTTAAAGCATTTCCTCTGGCCCCCACGTGTCCTTTGTCCTTGGCTGAGTTGGGAGTACCACAGTTGTTTTGGTAAATGTACATCAGGCATGTGCACACAATGCCCCATCCAGGGCAGCTGATGTTGAATAATCAACGCTTCTGTGCTAGTGGCGTTAGCATTGGTGAGGCTGCTGGCATTTGTGTGACGATCCTCCTACTTGACGCCTAGGATCTTCTGGAGGTAGCACTGATGATGTCATTTCAGCCTTTTCAGGTGGTCCCTGCAGGTCACCCAAGCTTTACAGCCATAGAGAAGAGTTGGGACTACCACAGCTTTATATAGCAGGAGTGTTCAAGTCCAGATGTCGTGATCATTGAACACACGATGATTGAGTCTTCTAAAGGAAAAGCTAGCACATTGGACCCTATACTGGAGCTCTTCATTTATGTTGGCCTTTTTTGAGAGATGGCTGCCTAAGTACGCAAAGTGTTCAACATTGTTCAACTCCTGTCCATCAATAAGGATATTTGCTGGGAGAGCAGATTGGCCTGGAGCAGGCTGGTGAAGCACCTTTGTTTTTTCAATGTTAAGGGAAAACATAATCTTAGTTTTCTCTTGGTCTTAGTACATCAGTGGCCTAACCATTGTCCAGCTTTTTGAAGTGTTGAGAAGAGGACAGTTTTCAGGAGGATAATGAGGCAGCTTTGTGGATCCGTGCAGGGAACACCTCCCAGGTAAGAAGGGCAGCATGGAACAAAGCGTGAAGGTCGCAATATCTAACAAGTGACCAAAGGATATAAGACTGGCATCTTGGGATAAACAGAGGCAAGAGTTGACCTCTGAATGCTGAATGAGCCTTAATAGGTATGGCAGTAATAGGCCATGAAGTCTTGGAAATGAAGACAAGTAGCTCATGCTTGATGTGATAGAAAAAGAGGGCTGGAAAGATTTCATGACAAGGTCAAGTGTTCCTTACAGCAGCATTGTACATGGATGTGAGTAGGACAGAGCTGTTTGCTGAGGTCAGAGAGAAATTGTTACCAGTTCTGCCTGGATGGATGTCACGCACAAGAAATCAGCAAAACAGATTCTTGTAGATAGCCTGGGTACAAGAAACTAGAGTGAGGTCATAACTGAAGATGGTGCCCAGATTACAATGCTATATAGCAGGGCTGTCCAACTTCTGAGTGGCAGGGTGCCCCCACCCCAGCACTGTGCGAACACCATGAACGTAGCACTGCACCACATGAAAACCTGCTGTACCATGCCAGCAACCTCACACCCTTGTCAGGTCCCTCTGAGCCCCCCAGCTATGGGCTCCCTCAGCCTTGCCCCATTCCAGGATGGGGACAGGAAGTGGAAGCCAAAGGAGGGAAAGGGAGCCTGGAAATTCCAACAGCAGCAACAGCAGTTAGAGCAACGGGGAAGAGCAGTGCCCAGACCAGTGTTCAGCGGATGTAGCCTGTGGACTACCAGTTGGACAGCCCGGAGGCAAAGGATGGTGCGGATTTCTGAAGTTGTTGAAAAAGGATGTAGGAGGTGTGAAGAAATCCCCCTCTCTCTGCCCTTCGCTTGGGCCTGATGAGGTGACCCCCCTCCCCCCCCACCTCTGTCCTTGATTTCTTTTTGGTTCAGGCTGGTCAACCAGGTGAGCTGGCCAGATAAATTCCTGGGGGGGGGGGGGGGGCTTTTTTCCTGGTAGC
>NW_017728988.1:94895-125450 GCF_001723915.1 Gavialis gangeticus
CTTCCTGGTAGCAGGCATTTTGGAACACCAAAAGCAATATACCTCTGTGATTTCTCTGTAAGTAAAACCCTGGTAACTCTCCAGGAGTTAGGAATTATGTTTAGACCAGTCGCATCTTAAAAGCTTACTATGTCAAATTATCTGTAAAAGACTTACATTGGTTATGTTTTCTCAAAGTGTATTCTGACTTTCTCTTTCTAGCCCCCTCCCCGCCCCTCTGATCAATAAGGTATTGCGTTATAGTGTGCCTTGCTGCGCAACTGTGGGTAGAAAGAGAGGAAGCCTTTTGCTCCCAGCTTGACCAACAGAGTTTGTCTTTTTTATGTTCCCTCTGTTCTACCTGATAATATCTTGGGATGCTTCAGGCTGAAAGAGGCACACAGAAATATTATGGTGGGCAAAGCACCCCCAAGGTTCACAGTGTCTGTGTGCCCCAGGCTGCACAGAGCCCTATCAGAGACCAGTGCCTGGGTGGTGGCAACGTTACCCTAGGCTTGCAGGTGTTCTCCAGGAAGTGGGCCAGCTAGCTGTAGGCTCCCCGAGGGAGACTCCCAAAATGTGGTTTTGGGCCTGGCACAGTGAGGCGGGTGGCTCTGCATAATAGCACCACCTACTATGCCACCACAGCACGGAAGGGCTTTTTATTTTCAGTGTCAAGTCGAGTAGATAGTTCCCCTGGTTTTTTGGTTTCATGCCAAATTATCTTTACCAGAAGAAAGCATTTTACCACCTGATATGCTAACGCCAGGCTCCGGCCATTGTTGGAGTGAATTTGCATCTCACAGAGCACAGAGACACATAGATACCTCACCACAAAAGAGAGTCTTGCCCAGAAGAGCTTTCCAGCTTTCACTCTTCTGTGAAATATGAAACATCATAACCTGAAGGAAATATACTTCTACATCCTGCTTGCCACTAGACAACTTTGAGGTAAAAACGACCATTTCAGCTTTTCTCTGTACTTAACTTGGACAAAATGATTTATTCCAGATAAGAGACTTTACCACACCTTCAGCTCTCCTGTGAAATTTGAATTTTCATTTTTACCTAGGACAACATTTACGATCTCTGCTCTCTCCTATGCCTGATGAAGGGTGTGTGCTCCTGAAACCTTGCAAATAAATAAAATATTTTGTTTGCAAATATCTAGTTGGTTTAGTAAAACATATCACCTCTTGTATGAGTTTTGATTCCTTTTGCCTCTAGGTCACATTTTAGTGTAGATTTTTACTCATCCATCATTGTTCTTACTGCTTATTGTGGATCTTGCTGGAAAGTGTACCTTTAATGGGGCTTGGAAAGGTGTTCTGGGTGTTTAGTGTGGAAGACTTCATGTCACAGCAGTGTGAGGACAATGTCAACTGCATCAGTGATTATATGAACAAGATCCAGGATCCAGGCAGCCTTGAAAACAAGGATGTCCAGTTGAGTGTGAGACCAGCCACTATCTTCTTAGGGGAGAGGGACCTGGCCTAACTAGAGATGGAGACTTTAGCAGCTGCCCTTTGGCATGCCCTGAGCAGTAACCCCAGAAGGGTTGAACACAAGTTCAGACTTGAAATCTATTTCTGAGTCTAAAACATTGGGTAAGGCATGCAGAATTGCTCCTGTCATGTTTGCTTATCTCATTCACTTTCCTGGGCCTGTTTGTTCATTTTTGCCTGCCCCTGGTAAAACTGAATTTGGGCAAACAAGGGATCTCAATACAACACTGACAGTCCTAACCAGTGTTCCTCTTTTCCAAGGTAATTGTTGAAGATTTCCTCTCTCTCCTGACCATGAGCTACTGTCCTGAACAATATGCATCCAACACATTTGATCACCAGGGAAGGATTGAGGAGCGTAGCAGTGTGGTCACCCTCCTACCACCACCACTACCACCTTTGGCTGTGCTGCATGGGGCCTGGCTGGAGCCCTTCCTCTCACATAGCTCTGGAGCCCAGCCAGCGAGCATCATTGCCACAGCCATCACCATTCATCCACTCTTTCTCTCTGCTGCTGAGTCCAGCTTGGGGAGGGGAGGATGAAAAGGAGCAGCATTCAGGCCCTGCGCTCTGGAGTAGTATAAAGGCAGGGCTCCAGCCTGGCCACCCATGTTCATCGGTGAGCTCGCTGCTCCCATGGAGCTCTGGCCACAGCCCACGCTGACCAGGCAGTGGGCTCAGAGCTCACCGTACATGCACAGCACAGCCAAAGTGAGGGGGCTGCACCCCCCCCCTTGCCCCATGCCTGGATCATTCATTGCCATCATTGCATAAGTCCTGGGAACTTGTCAGCACAGCGGAAACATGGGAACTTGCCCGTTGTCTTCTGCCTCGGAAGTCCTTGGGCTGAGTTGAGGTTGTGTGAGAAGTCAACAGATGAATAACTGCACGACGTGAGTAGCTTCCCTGATACATGCCTCTTGGTGATATGGAAAGCAAATTAGTTTCCCTTCCTTCAAAATGTCCCGGCCCTTCTCAGGGAGTGGGTGAGATTCACTTTATCAAGGAGTTGAGAACAAACAGAAGATTCACTGACTTCCTGTGCTACGTTTTTTAATAAACTATGGAGGCAGCATCTCTGAGCTTCTTCTCACCTTGCTATTTATATTCTAGCCAGGGAAGGCTATAAGATACAGCAGAAGGGCATGTCAGCATACCTGACTGCTGAGAAAAGGTGTCCCATCCCTCAGCATAAAAGAGAATACTGGAATTTGTGTTGGGAAAATATTATTTTGTGAAATGATAGTGAGGATTGGGCAAAACACCTAGAGGAGGCCGTGCCAGTATAGGCCTGGGCATGATGAAAGACAAAATATTTCCCTTGCCTAAAAAAATGCATCTCACCAGGCAACTTCTGGAGATGCAAACACACGCATAGATTTGGTACTCAAACCTGTTAAATTTTCATAAAGGCTGTCCTTGTGTGTCAGTCTCTTCATGTTGCTCGTGGGTGTGAATGGCACAGGGTAAAATCTGCTATGCTTTTAAAGCATAACCCTTTTTCCTCTTAATGGTGTTTTAGACAGTCTCTCCTGTTTGAATACGGCATTTCTAAAACCCATCAGAATAAATATATATAACAATTACACAAGTGGGTAACCATTGAACAAGAAAGTGCCGGGGTAAGTGTCTTTTTTCCTAGCATATACAGTTGAACCTTTGACTTCGCAAGAGCCATTTCCACATTTCTCATGTCTAAATGAATTTTTAATGCAAAATGCTAGCTTTTCTGTGCCTCCCACTCCAATCACTTTGTGTCTTTGGACTAAATAGCCTACTCTCCCACATCTTGTCATTTTAACGCACTGCAGCTTGGCCCAGCCAGTCCTTCAGGGCTTTCTGTCCTTACTCAAAGCCATTTGATTCCTGTATCAGCTTGAAAGTAGATAAAGGGTTTCAAGATAAAATACAGCTGGCTCCTTTTTACTTCTCTATAGTACACATAGTAAATGCCTTTGTTTCTAGGCTTAACAGAAGAACTGAAATTCCATTTGAAAACTCCATTAATCTGATGCCTCCATTGATAAAGCAAGAAAATACAATACGTCCCATCATTCCCCTTGTATAGACTTCGTTTTATTTAGCTTATGCCTACAGAGCTATCATGAAATGGCTTCAGAAAAAAAAAAAACTACACAGAGGTGTTTAAAATTGCTCAGGCTAAACTTGTCAGAAAGCTTCCTTTCCCCCAACCCCCTTCATCTGCTCTTTTCTGCAGGTTATGCATGCTGTATTTATACAAAAAAAAATTGGCTACAAGTATAGTCCATTTTCAGGTTTCACCACCCACTTGCAAACACAGTGAGCAAAACTCCTATCACTGAACTACCATTTTCAGCCCACCGTTATTGCACACCCTCCCGTGGCTAGAAATGCTTTACTGCAGATACAGTCTAATTCAGGCTTTGGATGAAATCTTTGATCCGCTGCAGTCAGTGGGGCTTGTTCCATTGATTTCACTGGAGCCAGGATTTTGCTTTCTATTTTGTGTCCCGTTAAGTCCCAACTTTACGTGATTTCTCAGCTCTTGTGTGCTCATTGATTTAGGGCACCGATTCTCAACTGGGGGGCTGTGAGTTTCTTTAAGGGTGCCGCAAGGTGCCGCACAAGCTTAACACTGTTAGGTGTGCAAACATCTGCATGACAAACCCAGACAAACGAGACGAACCCAGAGTTTTCAAATAGGGTTTCTGCCCTGTTGTGGACTTCCTGAGTTTGCAACCAAAAAATTACTCTAGTATTTTTCTGCGGGGGAAATTTTTTTTTTAAAAGGTGAAAGCCAAAAGCTGGCAATTTCTGAGAGGTGCATTGAGCCTAAAATGTTTGAGAGCCACTGATTTAGGGGGGAGAGTTTCTCCACCCTAGTCCCATCTTATGCTGAAAAACTGTTATCCGTTTTGTCCTTCTGGAAGTGCGTCTTGAGAGAGACCATAAATATTAAACTACAATACTGAGCTTTTGGCTTAATTTAAGACCTAAGCTATTTTGTGCATCTATGGCAGTCTACTATGCACTGCCTCGTTTGCCTATGTTATACACAAAGTTTGAGAAGAGGTGCCTTGTATTTAGAAGATGAATTCGTGGAGCTGCAATCTGCATCCGTCTCTATCACAACAAGTTTGCCAGAATTGGGAAGTGCCCACGTTGACTCTTGTAGCACTGGAAATGGCAGACAGAATTAGAGCATGTAGATCTATGATCTCAAACCTGGGCTGAAATTTTACTCCTATACGTTGCCCTTCCAACCTATGAGCCGCAAAGTTTTGAAGCGTTTCAAAGAATACGGGTTAGAAAATCTACCCTTAAGTAATAGATGAGATGTGCTCAACCTCCCTTCTCTGAGATCCTTTGGCTGATGTGAATAAAAGTAGTTGAATTCTACCATGGCCTTCAGCTCCACACGTTAGACTTCCTCACTTGAGAAAACATGCCCTTCAAGAAGCAAAAGTTGAAGCAGGAAACAAATTCAGCCATTCAACTTTGGAATCCATATTCCCACGCTGTAGATCCGTTATCACACGTTCAATAAATTAGCCTTTGCTGCTTGTAGAAATTAAAACTGTTCTGTTGAACCCTTTTGTAACTGTATACAGCTTGCCATCAAAATAGTTTTTCTTAGTGCGTTTTGCTCAGCTTCGAGGACTTAGTGAGCTTCAAGCCCTCACTTATTACTCTTCAGATTTTTAATTCCCTGAAGATAAAGAAGTATTAAGAACAGTCCCCAATTTTCTCTTGAAAGTAATTTCTGATTTCCATATTAATCAAAAATAGCTTTACCTTCATTCTCCCCTAATCCTAGTAACAACAAGGAAAGAAGATTACATCCGGTAGATGTTAGAAAAGCAATTTAAATTTGCACATATGAAGTGCAGGAAGGGAGGGAGGAATACCACCTCTCTGCTTTCTGCCAGCCATATAAAGAAGTACCTTAGCCTCCACATATTTTTTTGTTTCTTTTGGGATCCATTGCTTTAGGAATATATGGTACAAAAATCTAAGCCCTCATGCCAATCCATGTGTTGGTTGGTTTTCCATGATGGCACGTCATAAACAGAAACTTCAAGCCAGTTGCTCATTTATGCATTATTGCTCTTGTGCAGATTTCTGTTCTTTGCTGGGAACAACAGATTTGCTAAAGCAAACTTGGACTGTGAAGATTACATGAACTCCTCTGGGACAGAGAAGGCATAACTTTGCAAAGAGAGTTGAAAGTCTGGGTGGTGGTCATCCAGACCTTGTTCTGTGCCTGTGAATCATAGTCAGCCTACAGCCCTTGTCAAGAAGTTGAAGCATTTCACTAGGTTGTCCGAGAAGGCTAATGAAAAGAAGATGGCAAGATAAAATCCTAAATATTGAAGTCACCCGGTGAGCAAAAAGCTAAGTGTAAGTACTGTGATTGTGAAGGAACAGCTAAGATGGTCTGGCCATATAGTAGGGTTACTATATTTCCAGTTTCAAAAAAGAGGACACCTGTCAGGGAGGGTTGGGGGTAATATGCCCATGTCCTACCCCTGCCCCTTACTCCCAAGCCACAGCACCCCCAGCCCTGCTGCTGCCCCTCACTTCTGAGCCGCGGTCCCCTGCCCCCCAGACCATGCTGGTTCCCCTCACTCCTAACCCGCAGCCCCCCATCCCTGCTGCTGCCCCTCACTCCTGACTTGCAGCCCCTGGCACTGCCTGTTCCCTGTGCTTCTGACCTGGAGTCCCCACCCCTCACTTCCAAACCACAGCCCTACCAGTACCCATCACTCCTGGCCCACAGCCCCTTTCCCCCCCTCCCCAGCCCTGCTAGTGACCCTCACTCCTGACCCACAGCCCCCTGCCCCAGCCCTGCTGGTGCCCCTTACTCCCAACCCGCAGCCCCCTGCTCCCCCAACCCCTGCAAGTGTCTCCCACCTGCCCTGCCCCCGTGACGTATGGTAACCCTACCATATAGTTAAGATGCCTGAGAAGTGGCTTTCCAAGAAAGTCCTTTATGAATAACTGTTCTCTGGCAGACACCCATGTGATGTGCAAACAGAAGAAGATGTAAAGAGCATGTCGATACACTAGCAAGGATTGTGTAATTACACAATCCTAGCTGGGAAGAAGTAGTCCAGGAGCACAAAACAGGGTGCATGTCGATCTGTGACGATGTAATGAGCTTTGGCCATCAACGCGAGCGTCTGCAGTGAAAGACTTAGCATCAGGGTCTGCTCAACTCGTCTCCAACATCTGCTGTCATGTGTCCAGTCTTCATCTGTTCGTTCTAGGCAAGAGCTGCGCTTGCCAGAGAATCCATCATTAAATTCCTCAATAGTGGGATAAAAAGCAATCTTCTTTGCCTACAAAGGGCATCAACAACAGCAGACCTGTTGGGAAAGTTTTCAGCAGATACAATGGCATTTGTATTTAACTGAGGCTTGTACTTGTCAGGTGTTTCGCCATCTCTTTGTTAATTGAGGTTTGTCCATAACCTTTGCTCATCATGGTCCTCACCAGCCCGCACGTTTCATTCTTCCAGGTAAAGAAGGCAACCTGCCATGTTCCCTTATTCCAGGGCATAGAAAGCCCCCTTCATCTCACCGTCTATCTCTTGAGGTCAAAACTGATGAGAGTCATCGGCATCCCTGATTCGGTTTAGTTCAAACAAAAGCAAATGTTTACTTGTCAAGACACAAATCCAAAAGACTACAAATTCTGCTTGGGACTTTTCATTTACTGGAATTGTTGTAACCCCTTTGAGCTGTTATTAGAGACTGATTGCGCTAACCTCTGTGAAAACACAGATCAAAGAAGGATCCCTGTTCCAAAAAGCTCACAGTCTTGGGATAAGACAGGGCCAACAGATAGCCACAGACTGATTAAGGTGCAAAAGGCAACAGTGGGGCAATGCTGGCTTGCAACTTTGAGGACTTTGAAGGAGAACAGTGTGGTAGTCTTGTACTTGTTTACTGGGAGCATCTGCCAAATGCGAGGGGCAGCTTTGGGTGGGAGCATGTATGTAGGGCCTTGCTGAAACGCTAACCATTGGGTAATGACATTGGCATCATGGGCTGTTTAGAGGCAGGACATGATCTCTTAGGCTAGGTGCAGATATTCAAAAAGCCTAAGACAGAATCAGTCTAAGTTATGCAGTTTTCTGTAAACTGCATAGTTTCGATTGGTAGCGAACAGAGCATGCATTCGCCTTTGGTGGCAGAGGGGCAAATCTTAGACCAGTTTCCACCATTTTAAACCAGTTTACACATGCTGAACTTCTGTTCTGTTATGAGTAGAGACCGATTTTTGTGCGCCAAACTTCTGTTTTGTTATGGGTATATTTTAGTTTCCAATCATTTATATTGGTAGAAGTGTAACATCTGTACCTGGCCTTAGTAGTTTTGGACACAGTAGTCCTGTGTCCAGTTGTGGGCCCCCCACTACAGAAAGGATGTGGACAAATTGGAGAGAGTCCAATGGAGGGCAGCAAAAATGGTTTGGGGACTGGGGGACATGACTTATGAGGACAGGCTGAGGGAACTGGGCTTATTTAGTTTAGAGAAGAAGAGACTGAGAGGGGGTTGAATTAAGGTTAGAGAGGAAAAGACTGAGGGGGGACTGAATAGCAGCCTTCAACTACCTGAAAGTGGGGAAACACCATGACCATGCGGGTGGTTTTATACTTAATGTATCTGGGTGCGTGAAGGCAGTTTTCCTTAAGTGTCCAGGAGATAACTGCTCTTCTGGTGTGGTTTAATACCTGCCGAGGTGTTGGGGCTTTAAGCCCACTCTATGGAAATGGAAGGCTCCCTCCTAGCTTGTTCCTGAGGCCTTATGGCTGAGGGCAAGCAAAAGTTGGGGGCATCCGAACCCCAAGCCTCTGGGCTTGGGCCTGCAAGTAGGGTGCCCACCAAAAGACGTTGGAAACATCGGAAGCCCCTGGTGGGGGTAGAGGATGTTTGCTGGTTGTAGGGTCACATATGGTTCTGGACTGACTCATGGATTTGGACTTGATTTGGCTTGGAACATGAAAAATTTCATTTAGAAAAAAAGAAGGGGAGAGGTTCAAAAGAGGATGGAGCTGGATTGTTCCCAGTGGTGGCAGATGACAGAACAAGAAACAATGGGCTCACGTTGCAGCAAGGGAAGTTTAGGTTGGAAATTAGGAAGTATTTTCTCACTAGGAGGGTAGTAAAACACTAGAACAGGCTTCCCAGAGAGGTGGTGCAGTCTCCATCCTTGGAGGTTTTCAAGACCCAGCTAGACAAAGCCTTGGCTGGGATGATGTAGTGTCATAGTTTCATAGTTGTTAGGGGCTGGAAGGGACCTTACAGATTGAGGCTGGTCCTGCTTGGAGCAGGGGGTTGGACTAGATGTGACCTCCTGAGGTCCCTTCCCACCCTCATTGTCTATGATTCAGTGCTCAGTGCAGTAGAGAATACTAGATGGTGATGGAAATGATGAGCTAGGAAGAAGACCTTGGCAGTAGCGTTCTGGATGGACATGTAGGGCAAGGCTGCATTGGTCACAGGCGGAGAAAAGGGTGTTGCAGTAATGGGAACGCGAGATGAAAGAGGAGTAAGAAAGGCCATGTTTGAAGAACTTATTCAGAAAGAACCTGCCAATCTTTGACCTAGCCTGCATACAAGGCTGTATGGACAAGTTCCTGTCTTAGGTGATGCACACGGGTATGCCATATATCAGAGTGACATGTAGGATGGTGGTGATGTTCACAGTGATGGAGAAGAAAATAATGGGGAAAGCGATCTATTCTAAAACAAGAAAACAGGTTTTCTAGGTCGGGCTCAGAGTTTAAGGTGGTTAAAGTTAAACTGCTCCTAGGTATGAGGTGTGATTTCACTGTAAGGACTTATTTCATAGTCCAGCTCATTAGCAGGGCTTTTGTTTGTATTTTGATAGTGAGTGGGATCCTTTGGGATCCGTCTGGATTTTTTGATGCTTCTGGTGTCACTTCTTAGTTTCTCTCTGATGGGGAGATCTCCTGTAAAAAGGGAAGGTGTTCTTCGTGCATGTTTCACTGAGCTTTGGCAGGCGGACACTCGAGAGGAACGTTAAACCTTATTTAACCAGAGCTGTGAGAGTGGCAAACTGGCCTTGGGTCATTTCTGCTCCTTGACATTTGCAAGTCAGGCAGCTGAAGAGCTGTAGAGATCTGTACATAGCTGCACTGCCCTAGTGCTATGTCAGGATGGGCCTTGAAATTTCATTAACTATTGTGTTGCTGGCAAAATCCAGCATTGCCTGAGTTGTTTTCTTTCAGGAACGTCTCTGCTATTTTGATGTTGTTTCCATGTTAAGTTATATTTTAGTGCTCGTTCAAGGGAACAAAGCTAAGCATGTGTGAGAGAGACTGTGTGTTTTGTCCCTTAGTCATTTGTAAGATCCCAATGTACTCTACAAGTTAGCATACAGTAATTTTTATATTGACCTTTGATGGGAGACTTTCCGTTCTATATTGGCTGCATCAAAGCTACAGGACATATTATCACCAGAAGTGATGAATAATATATATCCAACTAAAAGTTCTCTACATATGTAATAGCCTGGTTATCTGAAAAATTGAAACATCAAATTTTGCCCAGTCAAAGCTAGTTTGTGCCCAAGTCCATGCAGCTGGTTAGTAGTTGGACTGCTTGAAGTCAGATGAATTTGTTTCTCTTGACTTTTGGTAACCCTTAATATTTGGTTCTCATTTTTTTCATGGCTGCTTTTTGTCTTGTTTTGAGTATGAAACAAAAACCGCAGTTCCAGATATTTCTGAGACCATTACAGGAAGTGGAAAGCACAGACTCTTCATGGTACTTTCAATCCTCCTACCTGGCGCATCAGCAGAAAGGCTTCAGGTGCCACCTGTTGCAGAACATACTGGCTCTTTAATTAGAGAGTAACAGAGCAATAATACTGAGCAACCCGGTGAAGTAATAGTGGGAAACAAAGTAGACATGCATTTGGAGCACGATAGGCACCCAGAAAACGGTCAACTTGTAGCTTGCAGAAGCCCAGGGTACTGTACCACACTTTAGAGCGCCTCTGTAGAGCTTCATTGTGTTGCCTCTGGGAACAGCTTCTGGATCATTAGTCCCAAAAAAATACTGATGGTTTACAGGATGAGAGGGGAATTAGGAGGGAAGTGCATATGTTTGGCTAAGCAACAGCTAAGTGGAGGACAGAAGGATGGACCTGTATTTTGAGAGTTAAAATGGCCTGGAAAGCGGAAGATTATTTAGGGTGATACAAGGGGGTGTCGTAAAGAATAATGGTGTGACATTAAGAAAAGAGGAATTTAAGCGGATATCAGAAATATTCATGATGATGACATTTTAAGCTGTCCCTTGTCTCCAAAAGGAGACTGCTGGAGGACACTTGGGATCCTTAAAGCAAGGCCTGATGATGCTCGGGGTGGATCCAGAGGGGATGCACTGGTACAGCTGCACCCCCCTTTTGGGGAGTCCCAGGAAGTCCCTAAAGCAGGCAACAATCCCCACTCCCTTCCCCTTCCTGTTCAGAAGTAGAGCCGCTCTCTGCCACTTGCCTCCCTACTCCCCTGCCTGATTTTCCCTGCTGTCCCAGGGGCAGGGAAGCCAGAGCCCTTGCTACCTGCTGCAGGGGGCTGGGCTCAACTGGGGATGGGGACAAGGGCGGCAGGAATGGATGGGGGGGGTCTCCTTCCCTGTGCCTTCTTCAGACAGGGTGGGGGGAACTACTTTCCCACCACGCTGTTGCTGCTGTCTGCTCCTTGGGTAATCCCCCAGGCCCCATTGAGCCCAGTTGGCTCTGGAGCTTCCTGGCCTGGAGCAGTGGAGAGAGCAGAAATGGGGGGCAGGGAAGCTGGAGGAGGAAAGGAAGAAGAGATGGGGAGGAAGCATGCCTCTGAGCAGGATGATGAAGGGAGGGAGGATATTCACCTGCTTTAGGGACTTTAAAAGTCTGCTTGCACAGGTGGGGGCAGAGGAATCTAGGAGCAGGGGGTGCAGCCACCCCTGTGCGGTGGGCTGCTGTTCCTGCACTCCCTTTGGGAAAATCTGCCCCTGATGGACCCCCAGGGGGTCTTCCATGCCAGGTCACTAAACCACCTGGACTGAAATCATCATCATGATATCTCCCCATGATGGCTTCTAGAGGTAGCTTCCAAAAACTTGTCTGTCATTCCTGAGTTGAGGGTCCTCTCCAGTCATGGTGAGCACTAACCCTGTCATCAGTCTTTACCTGATGTGTTCCTACAGCATCAGTACTCTTATAACTTCTCCAGTGGCAGAAGGGAGAGCCCACACACATGAACCCAATTCACGTAGCCTCTTGTACCCAAACTGTTAAAAAGCAATTAAAACATATTAACGCAGCCAAAACAAGCACAAACAGTTTCCCACTCTGTGAAGCATGCATACCCATGGAGCTATGCAGGTAAGGGACACAGTTCTCAACAGTTGGACCCTGCATATTGGTGGGGGTATGCAGGTAAGCACCACAAAGTGGTTGTCATGCAGAAAACAGATTTTTTCACAGGGTTACAGAAAATAGACCAGTAGTTCTCAAACTTTTTAGACTCTAGGCACGCCTTCCCTAACTTTTGTATATTGAGTGGCACCCCACTTCAAAAAATAATTTATTACAGTATTTACCTCCTTCAGAGGGTCCAATGAGTGGCCAGGCAGGGACAAGCCTGATTGGAAACCCTCCAGCTCTGGAGCATCGGTACACAGTACAGGGTTCAATCCTCATTAAATTAAATAGGTTTATAAAATGTAAACTTGTTTATTTTGGAGCACTGCATCAGTGTTTGCACGCACTAGGTTTTCGAATGAATTAAGCTTTGAAGCGTCACAGCAGTGTTTGCACACACTAGATTTTCAAACAAATTAAGCCCACTCCCTGGCCAATGTCTCAGGAGAACGGGACACTCCAGTGCTGCCCCCCCGGCCTGGGACCTCCCAGCCTGTTCCCTGCCACACAGCTGTGGAAGCAGGGAGCTGGCAAATGGCACAAGGAAAAAAAAAGTGGAAGCAATTCAAAAGTGAAAGCAATTCAAAGGGGTGCACTACAAAAAAGTCTCAGGGCCATCTGGTGGACAAAGAGGCTCATTACACGTCTTTGTGTGCCTTTGTGTTTGCATGCAACAAATCCATGGACATGGATTCGTGACAAGGCAAACTAAACTACAACCAAGGAGTTTTACTTCAGTGCTCCAGAAAGACTTTTAAAACATCCGGAAAACCCACTTGTGCAAACAGTCATGCTGTTACAGCACAAGAAACAGCAAAAAGCATGGCGTGTACAAATGCCCCTGCACCTCTGAGGCAGAAACTGTTGGCACTGTGTTTGGGATAGGGCTGAGGTAGAAGGGATGTGGTAGGTGGTGTTTCCAAGTGACTACAGAAATAGTCACAAAAGAACCTTGCAGTTGAAAGGAGGTTAAATGCTGGCTCTCGGTTTTAAAAAGTTTCAGAGAGAGAGGTATAAATTTGGTTTAGGACTGGGTGCAAACAGCTGTTATACGGAGTCAAATTTCCAGCTGCATTTTTGTTTGGCTGTGAAGTTTGCAAGGATGCAAGACTATGTGAATGACTGCCATTCTTTTGTCTAATTGCAGAGATATGGTTCATTATAATTTCTGCTGCCTAGAGACAGGTACCCCGATTAAGATTTATGCAGCAGTAATTTAGGCAGCATGTCTCCATAATTTTTCTCTTACACCTCTCTGGGATTTACTATTGTTTTTTCATGAGAGAAACTGGATTATGGATTTCCTAATTATTCTGGTTGTAATTCTTCTGACCATGGCATTTGCTTTCGACTGAGCTAGTTTAGGCATGAATCCCATATGTACAGATGTGGGTAAGTTTGAGCATCCAGGTAGCCTTGTTAAAGACAGCTAGATGGCTCGCATATGTTTGTAGGTTTGAGGAGTTGAATTTGATTTAAAATAATCTCCTTCTATGTTTCCTTAGTACTGTAAGCTTTACACTAGTAATAGCTACCATGTTATTTTATAGAGCTCCCATTAATGTGCTGCGATAGAAGCAGGAAACTGCAAGGTTACTCTTCCATCTTCCTTATATTCTGATCTTTTTATACTGCCATATCACCACGTGTTTATTTCTGAAAACCTTTTTCAGAGCTTGAGTTTCCTTTATGTCAGTAAAATTCCCAGCTAGGCCATCTGGCTCCGGAGTTTAATTGTTTGTTAAATTTGGTACTGAAAAGATGGAGCAGTGACGCAATTGCAATTTCAGGGTATTTTCAGGCCATCTTTGTGTTGAGGACTAAAGCATCCAGCTCTTCCAGCTTTCACAGCAACACTCATCATTTTAGTTCGAAGCTGACGATTTCTCAAAAGACCTTATGAAATCCTGGCGTGAAGAAGCTGCTAAGCCTCACCACTTGGGTTTTCAGCGCATGCTCTGGAGCGCTGCTTCGTCCCAGGCCTGTTCTGCTCTTTAAATACCAATAGACACAGAGTGGGTTGGGGGCAGAGCAACTCTTTCTGGATGGTCAATAAACATCTAAGGACAGCCAGCATTGCCTTGGGAGGTAGCGGCTGAGTCCAGCTTGATCCATTGGCTCCGGAAAGGAGCAGGAGGGCTCTTGCTGGCTTCTGTGAGTGTTGGACCAGCGATCCAAAGCGTGGGACTTTTCTGATGACGACAGCCACGGTTTAGCTCAGAGCCAATGTTGACACATGGGTTTAGGACATACAAATCAGGTGTCAGAAGTTCTTTTCTCCCACGGTTGTCTACTGCCCAGTGCTGTTTTAAGAAGCCACCTCAGTGCAAATGAATGAGAGTGATTTGGCTTGGCGTTTAGAAAGCTAAAACTTGTTAGTATTATGGGAACTAGGCTGATACAAGGGGTAGCTGTTCTGCTACCCAATAGCTGTTTGCTCAGAATAAAGCACATGACCAGTATCCAAATTAATCCTAACGTGCAGGGTGCTTTCAACATATCTGACATGCTACGGGCTGGAGAGAATAGCCTGAAAAGCAAGGGCCCGGGATGACTGAGTATGGCTGTGACCCAGTTATCAGCGTGCAGTAGGCTGTTCTTGTAACGGGACCTGATAGTCGTGTTCTCCAGCGCCCAGGGAAGGCGAGGGACTCTCTTAAGGACTTTTGTCTTCAGGAACATATCAGTGAGAGACCGCATGTCTTGTCTGTTGGAAGGAGTCAGATCCCCATCGGAAATTTGACTGTTAATCACAAGCTTTCTGGAATGAATGATGGATAGTCAAAATCCTCTGTACAAGAGACCTTCTTTATGACCTTCAGTCAGACAGGGGAATGCACATCCAGGCCCATAGACACAGTGCTAGTTCTTGTCAGGATTATTCATTTGGTGTCGACAAAACTTCTCATCGTTTGTAATAATTGTTCTGACTTCGTGGACAATCTTATTTGCATTCCTGTGGATTTAAAGGGAAATTCTCTGTAGACTTTGAAACTCTACTGCTGCTGCTTTCACTTGGTTACCAAGATATTGATTTTACCAAGGCTTGTCAAAAATTGAAATGGCCTTTCAATTACAGTGCTTGTCTATATTGAGGGAGAGAGGGAGGAAATCTGCTTTAAAACTGCATCGGGTAACTAGTTTTGGTAAAGCTATAGGAAGACAACACACTGGGGAAATAATTTATAGCGTGAGGGTTTTTTACTGTGCAACTTGTCACCATATAAAATTTTACCTCCTTCATAAAAGGATTTTCTGGCTTGACACACATTAATTATTTATTGACTAGTATGCGTTTATAGGAGCACCTTGCATTTTTCAAGACTCTTGTGAAACTTTAATGATCAACAGGCACTCGGCATTACTTGGAGAAGTCCTGAGCACTCGGTACATCTCCATCTTCCCCTCAGCAGGGAAAGCCTTTTAAAGGCGCTTGTAAAAGGAGCAGGTCAGATCCCCTCCGCGGGAGTGCCGAAGCCCTCTGTAATCAGGCTGAAGGGAGGGACACCCCTGCCTTGCATTTTGATCCTGTAATTCACAGCTGTTGTTGAATCCCTGCTTCCCGGACATAAGGCAAGGGACAGGTTTGCAGCAGGGAATGGTTAGCATGGGACTTGCTCTCTCCTTCATTAGCCTCTCCTGGGTCATTTCCTTTCTCTCGGTCTTCCAGCTGAGCCTGCAGTTGATCAGCCTTACCCCACTTCTCCCCCGTCCTTCTTTCCAGCATCTGTTTAAAGTTTCTTACCACTTGGTCAGCTGCACCCCATCTTCCCGTCGTGGCACTCTGTCTCGCCGTTCCTGACATTTCCATCCCATGCCTTGAGTTGCCAACCCATCCCGCTCCATCATATCTAGATCCCATGTCCGTCTTCACCGTTGCAGAGTACGCGCTCCCCAGTTTGTTTGCCAATTGGCCTTTTATCCTTCAACCAGTTGCCCATATGTCCATAATTTCACATCAGATACAGCCCCATGCTGAAGCCATGAGCCAGCCTGGAGGGGTTATTCAAACAGCTTTATTCAAGCAGCTTTTTAATGATTTTTTTTCAGCGGTGAAACTGCAAGGGTAGGTGATCATAATATTTTATACCCCAAAGTGTTTTGAATGATTAAAAAGGTTCTTGGAATATAGGTTTTTCTCTTCTTTTTTTTTTTTTTTTTAATAGCCTTTATTCAGTAGAGTACCTGACATGTTCAAACACCCCTCGCAGAGCGAGACCGGCTTGTATAGAGTTCAGTGGATGACATGAGGTGGAATGCAAGTCAGGGATCCACAGCTGGATTTAGAGATCTAAGGAGAAAATGCCACTTCGGTTCATTCTGTAATATCCCAATGGCTGATTGGAACTTTTTTCTACCCATACTGTAAGTGAGGCAAATTTTAACTTCAAAAAAAAAAAAAATGCAGTGACACGTAAGGGCTTATCACATTTCAGATATTTTTCCAGACTTCATAGTAGGACTTCAGCCTACCCTTAGTGCTGGAAATGATTATACCTGCATATATGCAAAACACCAGATGGAAAGACGTTATGATTTTTGGTTCTTTTGGCAGGTTTGCTATTCACAGAAGACCATGGTGCAGGAGCATCTGCATTTCACAAATCTTTCCCAGCACGCAGAAATTGCCATTAGTTCATTATGAACATCTGGAATAGAAATGTGTGTGGCTCCTGGCAGGCTTTCCTCATCAGTGCTCCCATCCCTGCAGCTCATGGCTTCAGGTAGCGACCATCATTTTCACCCAGAGCAACTGCGTGTACTGCCTCTGTGCCATGCCTGGCCGGCCCCCTCGTGCCCACACACCAGCTCCTGGGCAGCCTGTCCCCCAGTGCTGCTCTCAGGCTCTGCATCACGGGTGTTTCTCTGGGCAGGAGCAAATGGGCAGGGTGGGTTCCTCAGCACCTTTCCTGGGCGCATGGCTCAGAGAAGCCCTCTGAGGGCAGTTTCCTGCCTTAAAAAAGGGGCTGAGCAACTTTCTGAAGAATGACGACAGAGGAGCATGTTCACAGTGGCATCCTGCACTCGTGGCCGCATCGTTTGGATTTCTATAGTACATTTCTCAGGTGTCCCAGATGGAGCCTGCCTTTCTGTGCCCCCAGGGTAGAGAGAAGATGGTCGTGCTGTAGTGTCCCCCGTTTCTGCATGTACTCTGCCCAAGGCCATGGGAACACCTGCGTGCCATCTGCATGCTGTCCTGTAGCCCATGGGTGCCATCTCACCGGGTCCCTCCAGTGTGGGGTGAGCAGTGGCAGCACACTGGACAGGTGGCACAAGGGTTAACACAGCAATTGCTTGCCCTGGCATCACCAATACATGTCCCCAGTGGAGCTCTGTACCATGCATGTTGGCAGTGGGCCCTGGCCCCTCCGGGAACCCTGTGGGCCCCATGGGATGGCTCCATGGACCGTCTTTGATACCCCTGCTGTAGCCTGTTTAGGATGCCAGGAAGCTGGCTTGATTTGTGGCACCAATATCAGCCAAAGATGCTGCTTATTTTCCTGCTGGAGAAGAAGCGTTTCTCTATTACCCATCAGCATGAGCAGCTAGATGCCAAGATGGTGCCAGCAGCAGCCTGCCGTGCTCAGCAGACACCACACAGTTGCTGACAAATCAGCGACATAAGGAGAGAGATTTGCCGCAGTCCTGTCCAGGTTGCTTGGCCAATGATTGAAAAGCACTGCTGCTTGAGACAGGCCACAGAAAAACCAAGCCTTTGGCCATTAGGATGGCGTTGATGTTTTTGAATGCCCCTCTGCTGAGAAGAGTCACAGCGCTGGCATTTCACATTATAGGGACTCTCACTCCAGAGCAAAACAGCCTGCAAGGCACTGCAGGAAATTTTCACAGCTTCTCATACTGAATCCCACGCGCCTCCAATATTAAAAATAATTTAAAGGGTATTTTTCCCTCCGTCTCTGTTTATTGCATCTTCTGGGGAGGTGAGTTAATGGAAGCTGTCTGTCATTACTGACTCTTTTCCGCACCGGTATTTTCTGTAGATGCCGTGCGAGAGACTCGTCGTATAACACTGCGATGGAAAAACGCCATGCTGAGCGGGCTCTGCCGGTGAACCGAATGCATGGGACTAGGTTGTTTCCCAACATGTAGCTAGTTCCTTTCCATATTTTAATTTCCTTACTCAGCGGCTGATGCCGTAGGAGAAGATTGGCACTAAACACCTGCTTTTATTTTGCTTGCCGCAACTGCCTTTCATCGCTCAGAAGCGAGCGTGTGGGGGGGGGTTTGTCTTTTTCCTCAAAGCCTGGTCCTGTCCACGAGGATGAGCTCCTGGTTTTTTCAGGGCAAGCCATCAGAAGTGGTATTTTTAAAACAGCTGGCAGCGCAGTGAATCAGTCTAGAGCCCTGCTAGTCTCAGGGCTCCCCTACCGGTTCGGTAGAGACCCGTCACTCCTAGGCATTAGTTCTTGAGGATCTATTTAAAGTCCAGCTTGAAGGCGGGGGATCCGGGATTCACAGACCCTTTCCTGCCATCCCGTTCAGCTGTTTTCCAGCCCAGACGTGGCCTCCCACAAGGGAATCTGCTGCCAGCCAAGTGAGTGGTTGGCTCAGCTAGAGAGATCTGGCAGGAGCATGCTCGAGCCAACTCTGAATAAAAGGGCTCATTTTCCAGAAACCCTGTTCCTCTAACCAATGCAATCCACAAAAATGTATCTCCGAAAACTGGTGAAAACACCGGTGACAGAAAATGCCAGTGCTGGGATCCAGGCTGGCCTCAAAGTAGCTTTTAGAGAGTAAAAAACAAGCTATGATAGGAATAAGAAGCAATTCTCCTGCACTGGGACTCGATCTGATCTTGTCACCTTGGATGCCTGAAGCCCTGGATTGCTAGGGGATGTGTCTCTTCCTGAGCCCCTGCCTATAGGGGAAGGGAGCTGAGCTGCAGGGTCATCTGCTGTTCCCCCGGGACTTGGTGCAGGACCCTTCCTTCCTGCCACCGTGCCCTATAAGATCATGTTATTTAGATGATCAGGACTCATAGTAGAGATGGTATCTTTTATTAGATCAACAAGATTTTTGCAAAAAAAAATGATTTTATTGCAATTCTTTAATTGTTATTTTGATGGGCAGTTCCTTCCTGTGGTTTGTAGAGAACTTGCTGGTGATTCTCATGGAGCTAACAAGCTGCAAGTTGCTGTCTCCCTTGTTTCAGGGCCAAAGGGCATTATTCCAGCCTTTCCCCCCACCCATTGCCTTGTGCATTTAGATCAGGGCTGTCCAACTTCTAAGTCCCGCATGGGCCACACAGATGCTTTTCCTTCCCCATACCACATCTGCATGAGGTCTCCCCCACCCCTGCAGTGTAAGGCCACATGAGCAACATCTCCCACTGCTGCACCTTGCCCTCCACCCCTGACACAGTTCTGGACCTAACCTCAGCTCCCCTCACTGTCCCACTCTCTGGGACAGAGGCAGGAAGCAGCAGCGAAAGGACGAGGGGGACCTGGAGTCTTTAGCAGCAATATGGGGGGTGAGGGAGGCAGGTAGATGGGAGCCTGGGGGCTTCATGCTAACCCCACGTGGGTGCACAGACAGCCCTGATTTAGATCATAAGCTCTTTGATGCAGAGCTGCTCTATTGCTATGTGTTTTATGGCATCCCCCCAAGGGTCGGTCCTGGGATCAGTTTTATTCAGTATTATCATCAGTGACTTGGAAGATGGGATGGAGTGCACGCTCAGCTAATTTGCAGATGACACCAAGCTGGGGGGAGTAGTAGATACACTGGAGGGTAGGGCTAGGATTCAGAGTGACCTAGACAAATTGAAGGATTGGGCCACAAAAAATCTCATGAGGTTCAACAAGGACAAGTGCAAAGTCCTGCACTGAGAAGGGAACAGTCCCATGCACCGGTGCTGGCTGGGGCTGACGGGCTGGGCAGCAGCTCTGCAGACAAGGACCTGGGGGTGACAGTGGATAGTAAGCTGAACAGGAGGCAGCAGTGCACCCTTGCTGCCAAGAAGGCTAATGGCATCCTGGGCTGCACTGGTAGGAGCGTTGCCAGCAGATAGAGGGAAGCGATTCTTTCCCTCTGTTTGGCACAGGTGAGGCCACATCTGTGTCCAGTTTTGGGGCCCCCACTACAGAAAGGATGTGGACAAACTGGAGAGAGTCCAGTGGAGGGCAACGAAAATGGTTAGGGCTGGGACACATGAGATATGGTTGGGGGGCTGGGGCACGTGACTTACGAGGACAGGCTGAGGAAACTGGCCTTATTTAGTCTGGAAATGAGGGAACTGGTTTTACTTAGTCTGGAGAAAAGAAGACTTAAAGGAGATTTAATAGGAGCCTTCACCTCCCTGCAGGGGGTTGCAGAGATGATGGAGCTGGGCTGTTCTCGGTGCAGGCAATTGACAGGACAAGGAGCAATGGGCTCAAGCTGCAGCAAGGGAAGTTGAGGTTGGATATTAGAAAAAACTCTCCCTAGGAGCATGAACGACACGTGCCCCTGGCGACTGGCTGGGCATGGTGGTGTCGGGAGTGCAGAGGCAGTAAGCAGGGGAGCTCCCGCAGATGCCACCGGTAGTGTCAGCGGTGGGGGGGGCGGCGAGCGCTGACCAGGGGTCGACGACCACCCACAGACACCGCTAGCAGCATCAACGGCAGCCCACAGACACTGCCAGCTGTGTCGGCAGTGGGGTGGCAAGCAGCAATCGCCCTCAGGCACTGCCAACAGTGTTGGCGGTGCCTTTTTGTCGGGGGTGCACTGCCACGCTCAGGGGGTGCACGTGCACCTGCGTGCACCCCGTACACATTGCCCCTGACTAGGAGGGTAGTAAAACACTGCGACAGGTTACCCAGAGAGGTGGTGGACTCTCCATCCATGGCGGCTTTGAAAACCTGGCTAGTCCAAGCCTTGGCTGGGATGATGTACCTGGGGCTGGTTCTGTTTTGAGCAAAGGGTTGAACTAGATGTGACCTCCTGATGTCACTTCCAACCATAATTTTCTATGATTTAGGGCAATGGAGCTTTCTCCCAGCAGGAGTCTGTTAGGCTATACCTCCACAGCATGATATGGTGCCCAAGGTAGCTTTGAAGAAGGTAGATCAGGCACGCGAGAAGCAATGCATCCATGCTAGCATAGTGCCCTGCCCCAGCTAATTAACCCAGTTGAGAAGCTTGGTCTATTGGCCTAGGCTGGGGAATACAGTTAGGTTTAGGGATCTGCACACTGCTGAATTGTAGATATGTAGACACTAGACATACCCTTAAGTGCTGCTATTATATTACAAATAATAGTGCTAGAAGCTAGAAACGCATTAAACGCTTTCTCAGCCTTACTTTTTCATGTCAGCGGTTGCTTTTATTGTCACAGCAAGTCGCAAGCAATTCTTCCATGCACTTCCATCATATGTTTGCCTGCTCCGTCTGCACGTAAGGATTAAAATAAGGTTTAAAATGCTTAAAAACAAAACCGAAATGAGTACACAGTCACTTCAAAATTCCTCTCATTTGTGGCTAAAAAGGTAACAGAATGAAGGGGAAATGGTCTGGGAAAGCAACAGTCAGATTCCTTGTTAATGAGCTTGATTTGATCCCCTTTAATAAAGTTAGAACAGGGTTCCAGGCTTTGGCTTGCACTTTTCAAACCTTTCCCCCTTCTGTAGATGGCTGCAAGGAATGCAGAAGGGAAACAGCTGGTTTTGAGGACATTGGAATTAGAGAATTGGACATTTGGAAAGAGGCTTATTTTGGCCCATGTCAGCAAGAGGGCCAGCTTCTCAAGTGCCGCGCGTATAGTGGAGTCTGTTTCTAATGCATTACCCCGAAAGCCTTCCTTCTGCCAGAGAGCCACACATCCAGCTAAAGTCGTGCGGGAGTTCTGCCTATAGATGACACCGCAGCCCAGGCATGTGATATTCTGGCGTTGGTGGTACCCTGTAGCTATCTGCAGTGCTTTGTGAAACACAAAGAAACCAGGTCTGTGCTCCACTGAGCTTTCAGTCCAGTGTGGACACACAATAAACAGGACCATAATTTATGCATAGTGAGGCTGCTTCTGATCCGTTGGGGTTTGGGTCTGCATGGCAAGGTACTGCAAGAATCTGAATAACAGATTACTGCACAGAAACAGGAATGCTGGTCACTGCTGCTTGTGCTTGCCATATGATCTGGGGGATACACGGGTGTCATCCATATACATCTCCCACCTCTGCAGAGAACACATGTATCACCTATTTGAAAGGGCTCATTGTGTATTTTATAAATATTTAAAAATATGTGGGGCTAAATCCCTCCTTTTCTTGCCTATGGACCAGAGGGACTCATTTCATGGCACAATTGGTTGTGGTCAAGTACAATGGTCCCTGGCTAAGGTCCATCTTGGCAATTGATGGAGAGCCGGCTGTTTGCAGGGAGCTGATTCCTTGTGTCGGCTGATTAAATTCGTTTGGAAAATGTTTTGTTTCTCAATACCATTTACACTCTTGCTCTCCCATATCAACAGCTCCTGTAGTTGCCACAGTGCTGTCATGCAATACAAGGAGAAGGGAGCATGTGGGCATGAGGCGATCCAGGACTCGCTTTTATTAAGAGGTGGGCCTCAGTGAGGGAAACGTACAGGAGCCGCTAGTATGCTGATGACTGAGAGCATGTGAGTGGGTACCAGAGCCTGGATTTCTCATAGAGAAGTAAGGCTGGAAGGAACCTTAAGAGACCATCTAGTCCAGGGGTGGGCAAAATACAGCCCACAAGTCTTTGTCTGGCTCACAGCAGGTCCCTCAGTCCTACCTAGCTCAGACACAGTCCAGCCATGGTGTGTCCTGCCACCCCTGAGCATGCAGAGCGGCTGGGGTGGCTCCACAGTGGGACTGCCTTTCTAGGCAGCTCTGTGCTGGCACCATTGCCCTGTGGGACATCCTGGAGGTAGCAGTGATGCAGCGGAGACACAGAGTAGCCCCTCACAGGAAATACTGGCAGTGGGAGGGGGCACTTTCCCCCCCATGCGGAACAACAGCTTTTGTCCCGTGCCGCTACTGCTGAGCCTGGGTGGGCAAGCCTGGAGTGGGCGCAGGGCACACAGTGTCAAGGCTGTGGAGTGCAGGTCCCTGCCAGTACTGTGGGGCTAGGGCCAGCAGTGGCAGCAGCCGGACAGAGCCGCCTGCCACCTGGGCTGGCTAGAAAGCCTGTTCCGCCACAGAGCTGCTACAGAGCCGCCCCAGCCCTGCTGTGTGCCCAGGGGGTGGCAGGACGCACCACCGGCAGGCAGCGCGGAGCAGACGTGGTGCGGCAGGGTTGGGGGGGAAGACTGGGGCTGTGTGTGGGTTCTGGCTGATCCACTCCGGCAGAGGTGAGTTTGGAGTGGGTGCGGGCCGCCCTGGGGCTGCACGCTGTTGGCAGTGGTGGGGAGGTGCCCCGGGTGTGCAGGCTCCGGGCTGTTGCAGGGTGGGAGCGGGTGCTGACCAGCTTAGGGGGCCTATTATGCAATTGCCTCTATTTACACCACACCACCCACAAATCAGGACAAAAATAGTTTTAAAAATAAAATTAAAATATGTTATTGTCAATGTTTGATTTTTAGTATATAATTTGTTTTTTTTTCTGGTTTTAAGATGGCAACCCCCCTTCCCAAAATTAGCACTTCTGGGAGCAAAGGGAGGGACTTCCAGTGGCAAAGGTCAGGGGCTAGGGGACAGGACTTCTGGTCCCAAGATGGTGACCAGGGGGCAGGACACTCATTAAGGAGTGAGGCTACCCTTGCAGCCCTTGACAACTTGCTAAAGCTCATTAAGCAGCCCTCCACCCAAGGTAATTGCCTGCCCCAGTCTAGTCCAGCCTACAACCTTGGTGTTACTAGTACCATGCTCTAACCACTGAGCCTTGCTCTGAGCTCTTCAGGATGTTGCTTTGTATCTCCATGCCTAAGGCTGTACACTTGGTAAAGGCAGAGGAGCAGGATCATTGTGAGAAACTTCTGAAAGGCTTTATATGCATGGTCACCTGGGACAGGGGAAGTGGGCCTAGTGACAGCGATGGTCCCTTCCAACCTTAGGCTCCTTATATGTGGGTAACCTGCTTTAAGATAGTTCAGGGAATTTGTACACCAAGTGCATCACTGCGGTGAGAGTGCAAAGCCAGGTTTCTCCGCTGTGCCAGCAGCAAACAACTAGCGCACAGCAGGAGAGCGCCGCAGATTTATCACCTCTCTGCTGGAGTCCGCGGGAGGGTGCGCCTCTCTCAGAAACCGAAATCCACATCATTAGCAACAACTGCTTGTTAAAGTTTGATTTTCATACACCACTGTACTCTATGGCAACCAGATAAAAATAGCCCCTTTGCCAAGGCAAGGTCCTGGTGTCATCTGCTAGCTTTTGTATCGGTGCTTTTGCAGTTTCTTCTGTGGTAGAAGTCAGATTTTGCAAGTAGTAAAATATTTAAAAGACAGATTTTAAAACTCCACTTTAGGACCAGACTAGGAGCCTTGCTGGAATGGCTGAGTAATGAAGGCACTGGCTTAATTGAGTTTCTGTTTTAGGAAAAGGAATACGGGTGCAAGGATTTTCTTTTTTTCAAAGATCCATCTTCTGAAACACAAATGCTTGATTGACACAGGCCAGCTTTTATCTCACATGACCACATGTTTTAACTATAGCACAAGAAGCTGTTTCAGTGTCCTGGCTGGTGTCAGTACTAGCTATTTTTGCGCCCTCTCAAAATCAATGACTGGGGCTGGTGCCGTGATCGCCCACCCCTAATTACTTTCCTATGTTTTCATTACTATTCTCCGCCCTCCATTTCAGCTCCTTGTTCTCCTGTTTTCCTGTCCTTAATCCCGAGTTCTTTGGGGGAAGTGAACACATCTCCCCGTGTGATGGTTGAATACTCAACACAATGCTACTTAGAAGCTGTTCGGGGACTTCGTTTGCTCTGGGAATATAAATAAGGACACCAACTATCGTGGGCCGGCTACATTTTCCCTGCCCTATGAAAAACACTTTAACACCTTCCAGTCCGTGGTATCCGACTATATTTGTGCTGGATTCTTTTTCAGAAGCAGCTGTGTAGTCTTGCCAGTTCAAATATTGTGTATTCCCAGCTTCCCTCAAGCATCATTTGAATCTAATCTCCTGGCCCAAACACGAGAGAAACCCATTAAGCCCTCTAACACTCAAAAACTGGTTTTGTTAATATTCTGTGTGAGCTCCATCTGCTTTTGTGTTTGTCTAAGGCAAATGTATTTGAGAGCAATTCACTCTGTTGGTACAAGTCCAAAATGTCCAAAATACCATGTGGACTTTTTAAAGTTGATTAGCATTTAAAAATTAAGCACATCAAGTGTAAGGGTGATCCGAACCTGAAACCTTTCAGCCTTCCT
This sequence comes from Gavialis gangeticus, assembly GCF_001723915.1. NCBI lineage: Eukaryota > Metazoa > Chordata > Crocodylia > Gavialidae > Gavialis > Gavialis gangeticus. The sequence continues at coordinate 120,138 of NW_017728988.1, forward strand.
CGATCGAGTTCAAGACTAACCTGCTCTTACAGCTCAAGAGATTTTATAATTGTCAACTTTTCTCTAGGAGAAGGCTGGCAAGTGAAGAACGTAACTGTATTCCCTGCCAGACTGGCAGTTGCACGCGTAACTTTGGAGACTCTGCTGGTTTCCCACAGCCAACCCATATGGCATACTGATACGCTAAATAGCTGTTGCAGAGCACTTTTACTCAAGCAGCCTGGTTTTTATTAGACATGTGCCACTCCAGGAAAGACTACCTGTGACTTGGCTGGGCCTGCTCCATTATCAGTTCCTCTGTACGTCTTCACCCTTCTCCTTTTATTCCTTTTGACCTAGAGTAAGTATTTTGAGAAAGGTGTCTATAAGGGAAGACCTTGGTCCACCTTCTGGAGATGTAGAATGGTGTCAGTTCGTTAGCATCTATCCTGCATGGTGACGGGTGGCTTAGAGGTGCGGCTCACTAGATTTGATTGAATACAAACTCCACAGTCCCAAGTGCTCTTGTTTAAATATATAAAATATTCAGTGCAAAAATCTGAAGCATTCATTTGGATTTGGAAGATTTCTGGGCCCAGGTTCCCTTTGGCACTTAAACTGGTGTAAATCAGGATTAGCTCCATTGCAATCAGCGGAATGATGCCAACGTAAAATTGATGCTCGAAGAGAATCAGGCCGCATTAGGAAGCAAGGCAGGTGCATGCCCCCCAGGCAGGAGGCTTGGCTACCGATACTGCTTGGCAATTCTTGTTGCATATTCAAATTAATTTCACATGCTCTAGGGATGCATGAATCAGAGCTCAGTGCGCTGCGTCCTGCCGAGCACAGCGAACTCGGGGCCAGATTGGCATCAGACCTGTGAAGCACCGTTTGAAGTAGATGGGGCGAATTTCAAATGCAGTTGGGTTCAAGGACTTCAATCCAAGCACATTACAATAAGTAAGGAAAATAAAATGCAGGGCACGCCCCGAAAGTCATCTTCAGCGATTGCTTCTCCTTGCAGTGGCCAGCCAGGCTTTAGACCAGTGGTTCTCAGCCTTTTTAGATTTAGAGTGCCTTCTACAACATCTTTTTATTTTGTGGCAACCAGTTGAGACCACTAGTTTGCTGCCTTCATGGTTCTCAACTGGGTGTTGCCACTGCTGCCAGGTAAAAGTTCCCGCACTCCTCGCCCACAGCCAGACCGGGAAGGGCTGTAGCTCATTTGTACTCCTGTCTGCATTAAGTTAGCTGATAAACAGGGATCCAGGTTTTCCGTTTGCCACAGAAAAACATGGTAAAATGCGGATTATCTCATTTTAAGGAGAAAAACACAGATTTTTCTCTTTTAAAGGAGAAAAAGTGGGAAACAGCAGGTTACCCCTTGCAGTCTGGCGGAGTTCCTGCCTGCAAGGGGCTGGAGGGAGTGGAAGGAGGGCCATCAGGCAGGAGGCACCATGTGCATGTGCGCATGTATGCGTGCTCTTGGCAGCCAGGCAGCATGAGAGCAGCTTCCCGCAGGTAAGTCGGGGGGACAAAGCCAAGGGTGGCTCATCCGGGGCAGTGTGGGGGGGCCTGGCTCCCCACCACTGCACACACTCCCAGGCGGGGCATGGGGGGCACATGCCCCCCAGATTTGTGCACGGAGCAAGGGTGAATGCAGGCTGCCTGCTACAGGCTCCGGGCTCCCTGCCCTACTTTCCTTCCCCCAGGGCCTCCACAGCAGAGTGGGCAGGACCCAGCAGGGAGCTTAGTGCCACCATGGTGAGGTGCACCCTGCCTGCCCCCCCAGCCCACACAGCCCTGTGCCACCTCCCTCACTTCTGCCAGGTGGGCAGGGGGTGCCTTGCCATGGTGGCGCAGGGTTCCTGGCGGTGGCACTGACCCTTTCTGCCCCGCTCTTCTGTGCCGCAACAGGTCCTGCCCCTGGGTTGTGGAGGCCCCAGGGGGAGGGCAGCAGGGTGGGGAGCCCTGAGCCTGCAGCTGCCAGCCAGCATTGCCCTCCCCCCCAGGCTCAGCTCCAGCCATGCCACCTGTGGGGCAGGAGGAGCTGTGCTCTGCTCTGCTGCAGCAGCTGCTGCCTCCTCTCTTGGGTTGCAGCCAGGCTTGGGCACTGCTGGGGAGGGGCAGGGGCCTGAGGACCCAGTTGCCTAGCCTTGTAGCCCTGGCAGCTGGAGGCCCCTTCCAGCAGGGCTAGAAGGTGCAAGGGGCTGTTGGTGCAGAAGCAAGGCAACATGACGCTGGAGTCCAATCCATTTTAAAAAGCCCTCACAAAAAACTATAAGGCGTAAGCCATAAATGCCAAGGACAGCCTACAACATGTCATAGGGAACAACAGGGGAAATGAGTGCCCTACCACTGCAACAGCAAGGAACTAGCTGGGTAATATATGTTAGACCCCAAGCCCATGCGGCGCCCAACGACTAGGGAGTCCATGATCCAATTGCTCATGGATCCTGTTACTCATTAGCCAGAGCAAGCAGGGAGCAAACACCAGCACACCTCGCTCACAACAGCTTTATTCACAATGGAGACGGCTTTGGGCCAGGTCCTTCACAGACACACAGCCTGTGAACCAGGGGACCTGCGCTGAACATTAGTTCTTTCACGTTTTATACACCTTGGTTCATGCGCATTAACATTTACTCCACCTTCGCCCCTCCTTTGGTTCCACCCATATGTCCTCCTATTTCAAGCCCCACCCCTGTTTACTGTTTACTTCATTAGCATGGGATTGCCTATGCATTTCATTCATGTACATGCCTTTTTGCTATCAGCGCATGCGTAAGACCATGAACCTGGTTTCTCCCGGTCACTTGCTGGTTCTTTCTGGTTTCTTGCTGATTCCTTCTTCATCTCCAAGGTCTTGCTTCTGCTTTATCTCTTGATGATAGCTGGTGGGCTGCATCTTGCTCTTCTTACACCATATGTCCTACACACTACCCCACTGTTAGAAAACTGCTTACCTAAACATTTGCAAAGTTACTTTTAATATATCATTCTGCTTTGTGACCAGCAGCTTTTGCTGAGACACAGATTAAAGCCTTGTATTTAGCTGCAAATCCAGTGCTCCCCAAGATCCAAATACAGTCACCCTAACAATGTTCAGGGGATCCTAAAAGTACCACACTCCACAATGCAGATTTCAAGGCTGGATGTGCAATAGTCTTTTTCACATTCGCACATCACATTGCAGGGGTGTAACATCCTAGCTGGTAGCTTGTTTGACAGGAGAGGGGCCTGGCCAGTGGATTATCTGTAGGCCTATAGTGGCAAGGCTCTGTTTGCTGGAGGGAAGAACCTGCTGCTGCAGAAAATGTACAAGCATCTTGGTTGTGAAGTGTTGTCCTTTAAAACCCTGCAGCTGAAGCCATGAGAAGCAGAAGGATTGTTTTGTGCTTAAGACACTGGATTGAGGCGCAGCAGACTTGGTTTCAATTCCCAGCTCTGTCCCAAGACTTCTTGTGTGACCCTTGCCCAGAAGCAAGGCAACATAACACTGGATAGAGCTATTGAGTCCAGTCCATGTAGGATGACTGTAGTCTGCTAGCAAATCATAGCCATCCTACAGTTTTCTGGTACATCAAGGTCCCGGTCTTCATCAGTTGTCTCCAACGTATGTGCCCTCATCTTATAGTCACGTTATTTGCCCCTAAGTGCATGCCCTTGCATTTCCTAGCATGTGTAATGCTCCATTCCACAAGAGTATCTAAATCTTTTGTATAACCATCTGGTCCTTTCCCATATAAGCAACACCCCTCCGCCCCCCAGCTTCATCATCTGGAAATCTAGTTCTAATAGCAAGGTTACTGATAAAAATATTAAATAGGATAGGTCCTAAGACCCATTGCTGAGGAACACCAATGGTAACCACCCCCCAGCCAAATCACTTGCCTTTCAACATAACCCATGGTGGGCTCCCATTGAGCCAGCTCCTGATCCACCTGCTGTAGATCCAACGATCCCCAGCTTTTCTGGTTTGGCCAGTAATTTTCCATGACTCACAGCATTGAAAATGTTGCTTTAGGTAAGTCACTATTACCTAGATTAGTCATTTAATCTCTCTCCGGATCAGAATCCAAAGTGTAAAATGGGAATAATACTTCCTTTCTCCTGTCTGTGGTCTTATCTCATTACATTATATACTCTTTGGGCCAGGACTGTCCACTGTTTTTATAGCACCTGGCACCGTATGGCTCCATACTTGTTTGGGGCCATAGAGGTTGCTGCAATCGGACTGGTGAATATTTTCAGGCCCATCCATCACAAGTATAAAGTGGACAGATCAGAAAATAGAAAGTGGTCAGTAGAAAACCAGCACTTACTAATTCCCCGTTACCAATTAAAAGTGAGCCTAGGATTTAAGATTGCAACTTTCCTGTAATGGTTTGAACTGATGAGGTGCAGGCTTATATTACGCTGGGAAGAGAAATGATCTGTCGAGACCTGCAATTGTTTCTTCTTGGGGTGGCAGCCGGCTAGGCAAAGTTAGCAGGAAGATTTGTGAGCAGAGCTGAACCTGACGAATTGAAAATTAGCCAGATGAACAAATACATTTTAAGCAAATCCCAGAGGAGTGTTTTCTGAACAGTTATTATGAATGCACTGTCATAACCTATAACCGGAGGGCACAAAGACGATGGAATCGCTCTCACACGAGGAAGCACGCCGGACTGAATTTACATTACAAACTACTCCAGAAAGAGCAGAACAGAAATACTTCCATCCAAGACTATCAATAGAGTTGCTATGGAAACTTTCCCAGCATGGTTGGTAAAGCACAAGGTTAACGAGGAATGCTTGCTTCTGAAAGCCATGGTGATGTTGTAGCTGTATCAGAGGCTTGTAAAGAGCCTGGTAAATGAATTACAGGTAATCACCTGCACTTCTATAGCAGCGAGTATCTCAAAGGTCCAAAAACGAGTGTCTTATGCCTCGCAAACACTGGTGAGGGTTGGACGGCAGGGGGAATTGTTGCCATTTTACAGATGGAAAAACTCAAGCAATGCAGGCAACTGCTTTTTCATTTTCTTTGCCCCCCATTCAAATTTCAGGTCAAGAAAGCTTTCTTTCCTGAAGGAGGTCTCCCCTCACTGGGCATCCCTTGATGAGAGCTAACTCCCAAGGCAGACAGGAGGCGAATTTTAGGGAAAGGAATTCCTTAAAGCGTCTCACCTCATTAGCTTTTGGATTGATTGGAAGAAGAGTGAGGAATTACAGACTGGAAAAATGCTAGAAAAATTGTCATTTGCTAGGTCTTACGTAGCATTTGACTGAAGTGCATCTGTATTAATATCACCGTGGGATACCACTTTTCAACAAGAATAGGCCTTT
>NW_017728988.1:130450-132925 GCF_001723915.1 Gavialis gangeticus
GATTGATTGGAAGAAGAGTGAGGAATTACAGACTGGAAAAATGCTAGAAAAATTGTCATTTGCTAGGTCTTACGTAGCATTTGACTGAAGTGCATCTGTATTAATATCACCGTGGGATACCACTTTTCAACAAGAATAGGCCTTTCCACCTGATGTGAGCAATGGATGCCCTCCATGGAGAACTTAGTTGTTAATCCAGTTGCTGGTGCACAAATCCCTGCTGACTCTTCAGGGCTAAGGGGAATGAAGCGCCACACAAAGCAGGCTATTGGAGACCCTTGCAGACTTCACTTCGAGTTCACGCAGCCAGCAGGCCCCTAGAGAAAGAACGGCATCCACCCACTTTTCTGACCATTGCTTCACCCCAAGTGGGTAATATAATGGGTGATTACAGTGTGTGCCCTGCTCTGCAGCAAGTTCCCACTGGAGCTTGACTCATGGTAACTGGTTTGAGATGTCCATATCCCAACCGGTTATCATTTTCCAGGCATAGAATTGGAGGGTCATCTTAAATTCATCTCTCTCCACTGCTGCTGGCCCTCTTGCCCTCTGCCCCCTCTTCTTCCCCCTACAGCCTTTCTGCCCCTCCCACTGGCACCCCCCTCCCATGCCCAGCTCACCACAACCCCTGCCCCTCCTTCTTCACTTTGTCAGACACTGCTCCTGGGCACAGGACATAGAAACTCAGCCCTTGCTGGGCTGTGCAGCAGTGGATTGGCCATGCAAGGGGGCAGTTTCCATGTCCTCCATGGCCGGCAGGGAACCCAGCCCAAGCCAGAGCTGAGCTCTGCCTGACAGTAAAGGCATGGGGGCAGGAAGGAAGGGGGCAGAAGGTGCAATAGAGGGCAAGGGTGGGGGGAAGGAAGGGCGCAGGAGGCTGCTGTGGGTCAGACTCTAGTCCCAACCTGGGCTCAGGACCAGAGTCGGAGCCAGAGCTGGCACCTGCCCCCCCATGCAAATCTAAGATGAGGGGCTTCCCCCCCCATGCTGAATAGGGGAGATCCAAGTAAATACAATACTTGTAACCTGGCAAAACAGGGCTGACTTTACAAATCTTGTTCTTCTTCCAAGTTAAGATGCTACCGAGAAAACACAAGAAAATCTGCCTAGCAGAACTCGTGTCTCCTCTCGAGAGGGGAGACTTCGCTTCTAGCCCTTTGAACAATGGCGGCTGGATTTTGCACCACAGAAAGAAATCCATACAAATTCAAGAAACGTCCCCTTTAAACACAAGAGGCCAGATTTCATTCTGGGGCTAAGTGAAACCTGGAGGATATGTGCCCGAGGCCTCAGTGCTAAACAAGATCCAACACTTGGCATGGAGGCTGCTGCTTGCCAATAAGTAATAGCAAATAGGTCGAGATGTCTAACCCTTTCTGCTGCAAAGTCCCGTCAGATGGAGTTTTTAGCAAGTCTCTTGGCCTACTCGAGTGTCAGTGCAACTAACTGAGAAAGGAATTGGGAGACAGGCTCCAAGATGAGCAAGTCACTCGTGACCAAGGGGCTGCCCCCGTTGTGTCCATGCAGACCTCCTGGGAGCAGCACTGGGTTGTGCACTCACAACCCTTTTAAGCCATCTATGCTGCTTAATCGCTGGGGTTGGCTGCACGCAGAGCTGGAGCAAGTGGGCGTATAGATGTTAAGGCTTGAATTCTTGCCCCCCATCTCCCAGCTGCACTTTCCCAGCACAGAGCTGAGCTGTTGAAACGACTCCCTGGGACAGCTCCCAGCAAAGGGCAGGGCACACCCAGTGTCCAAGTCCTCAGCTGCATGGAGCATGAAAATGGAAGAAACCTCGTCGCCCCAGACGGGGAAAGATCCTGGTATAATGAGAGAACGGTGTCTGCACAGACTCTCGGATCACCATCATTTCCTTAATGTAACAGCCGTTCTGCTCTGGAGACTTGGCTTCAAACGCAGAATTAGTTCACAGATGTCCTTATCAGCGATTTTCTCCATATCCCCAAATCGTTGCATAATTAGGTGCATTCTTTGTGCTTTCAATACTGCCAGCAATCAGCGCTCAAGAAGAGTGTTGTTACAGGTGGAGATTAGGGAGGATTTTGGCAGGGCTGTGTGAGGGAGCCTGCATGGCGTCTGCTCTGTAATTTCACTGTTCTATGGTAATTTCTCAAGTACCAGATTCACACCCTCATTTCACAAAATGTGAGGCTTTGCATGCATAAATCCTCAATCAGTATGAAGGGAAGGGGGGCGACATATTTCGGAAGCGCCTAAAGATGTGCCGCTGTTTCCTGTGGCCCGAAGAGCGCAGCAAACATGCGCTGCCTTTTAAATCCTGTAATCCTTAGGCAGATCTAGAAAATGAAAGAACCCGTACTGGCAGAGGATCCTCTGGACGTAAAAGGCAGGTAACTTGGATGTGAAAAGCTGTGTACAGGAGGGACAGGATAGGAAAGAGAGGGAGAGGAGTAGCACTGTATATCAAGGAGGAATACACGTCCTCGCTAATTA
>NW_017728989.1:0-1855 GCF_001723915.1 Gavialis gangeticus
CCCCCCCCAACAGATACACCCGAGCCTGAGCCTGGGCCAGGCCACAACGGTGGAGCTCTTCCTGACGGTGCAGTTTGTGCTCTGCATCTTTGCTACCTACGACGAGCGGCGCAATGGGCGCGTGGGCTCCGTGGCCCTGGCTGTGGGGCTCTCACTCACCCTAGGCCACCTTTTTGGGGTAAGGCTTGCATCTACACACGTGCACGTGCACACGCACACATGCACACGCATGCTGAGGCACTGTGCCCCCCCATCCCCATGGTTTGGTGCCTTTATGCAAAGCCCCCTGGCTTTATTTGCATATGCATTGATCACACCCTCTCATTTGCATAACCCCTCCCCCAACTGCCCAACCATCCCTGCACCCACCCAGAGGGTCCCCCACCCAAGCCAGGACCATGGATGGCGGGGTAGAGTGACCCCCTGCCCCTCAGCCAGCTCTCTGGAGCCAGGGGAGGGGTCCCGGGGACAATCTAGGTTGGGTCTCTATGCCGGAGGTCCTGGGAGTCCTGTCTCACAGCAGCTGTCCCCCACAGATGTACTACACAGGCGCCGGCATGAACCCTGCGCGCTCCTTCGCGCCTGCCATCCTTACTCGCAACTTCACCAACCACTGGGTAAGTGGGGGCAGCAGGGGGCGCTCTGCTGTCCGGGGAGTGGGGGGACTGGGGGTCCTGTTGCACCCCAGAACCAGCTGCATTTCACAACTGGGGGGGAGCTATCCCTGCCCCATTGCACCCCAGAGCCAGCTGCATTTCAGAGCTGGGGGGTGCGATCCTTGCCCTGTCGCACCGCGGAGCCAGCTGCGTTTCCACAGCAGAAAGGGACTGTGGACAAGCCTCCACTCTCCCACGTGTCCTGGGCCCTGTAGCGCTCACTTGGAATCGATCACCCTGGTGCTTTTCTTGCCCGCCCTCACCCATGGCTCTGACCACTCTCCTGCCCGCAGGTGTACTGGGTGGGCCCAGTGATTGGCGGCGCTGTGGGCGGCCTGCTCTACGACTTCGTCCTGTTCCCGCGCCCGCGGGGCATGGCCGAGCGCCTGGCCATCCTCAAGGGCGAGAAACCCGCGGAGGCCGACTCGCCCCCGGAGCCACCCGGGGAGCCCCTGGAGCTGAAGACGCAGGCGCTGTGAGCTGCACCCAAGCAGTGCCCCACGCACACACCTGCCCCCCGCCTGGAGGGGGCCCAGCCTGGGCCCTGGAGGACTGTGGGGAAGAGGGGCCAGAGCCAGCTCCTGGGGGGCATCTGTGCCCAGGAGGGGGTGGTTGGGGTGGGGGGGGTCTCTACCCTCTCCTTGTCCCTTTCTTTCTGTTCTCCCTCTTTGCCATGCTGACCCCAACTCACGCGGGGGAAACTGAGGCATGGAAGCCCGTGTGTGTGCGTGTGCGTGCGTGTGTGTGTGCGTGCGTGCGTGCGTGGAGACCCCAGGGGAGGGAAGGAAGTGGGGGTCGTTGTCCCCCCCATGTCACTGCCCCCTATGTGAGGCCAGTTCTCTTCAGCAGAGCAATGGAAGTAGCAGGGTGTAGTGGTTAGCGTGGGGGGGCAGGACTCCTGGGTTCCTTTTCCAGGCCCGGGAGAGCAGCGGGGTCTGGGGGGGCCCCGTGGGAGGAGTAGGGGGCCAGACACCCGGACTTCTGGGTTCTGCCCCTGCTGGGGGGAGGGGAGTTGGGGCTCCAGGATTTGTGCCCCAGGCCCAGGGAAGCAGGCAGGTCTAGTGGCTAGAGCGGCTAGAGTCTCTCGGCAACCCACTTCACCCCTCTCCGTGCCTCAGTTTCCCCTGCCCAGGGCTGGGCCGAGGGTCCCCCCGGGCTGGTGCTGCCCCCCGAAGTCTCCAGCCAGGGGCGCGGGCCGG
>NW_017728989.1:6855-9731 GCF_001723915.1 Gavialis gangeticus
GGTCCCCCCGGACTGGTGCTGCCCCCCGAAGTCTCCAGCCAGGGGCGCGGGCCGGATCCTGAGAGCCGTGCCATCGGAGCTGTACCCCCCCAACCTCCAGAATTGGGGCCCTGCGGCCAGGATCGGGCCCCGCCGCCTCTTTGCCGTGTGCCCCCGGCCCCACTGCTGGGGGGTCCGCCCCTGTACCCCCCCTTGATCTCATTAAACGTTGTATTTTATTTTTGGTAAGAGCTCTGGACCGGGGGTCGCTGGGGGGCGGGGGGGCGGACGCCTGAGGTCTCTCCCCCGGAGGCCCCAGGGATCGGGGTCTCCACCCCAGAAGCAGCTGCATCTTCATGCCGGAGCGAACCATTCCCGGAGCGGGGGTGTTCCCCCACGCCCTCCGCTGCTGCCACAGTTGGTTCGCTCCGCTCGGGCGGCTCTTAAAGGGGCCGTGTACCCTAGTGCGGAGTATGCATCCCAAGCCCTCCCCCCCACCTCGCCCCACGCTGCAAGTGGGGGGTGAGGCAGGACGTCTGGGCTCTCAACTCTGATCGGTGCCAGCCCGTGTCTCGGTTTCCCCAGCAGTGCTGGCTAGCTGCGCCCCGTGGTGCTCACGGGGTCGCGGCCCCTTTAAGACCCCGGGGGGGGCGGGGCCTGAGGGTTTTGGCGGGAGCTGCGCTGCTGGTAACGGTGGGGTCCGCGGGGCGCCCCTAGGCCGGTGCGTGCGGGGCTGGATCGGGGCCGTCCATGGCCGGGGGGGGGTGCAGAATCCGGATCGGGGCTCTGCAGTGAGGGGGTTTGGGGGCTGGATCGGGGCCAGGGTCGCCCCAAGGTCGTCCCAAGCCCCCTGGAAGCGGCCCCTGGGGTTGGGGTGGGGGGGCTGATCCCGGCCCCTCTGCCCCCCCCGGCCCTAACACCCCCCCCAGCTAGGACTCCTGGGTGCCCGGCTCTGCAGTCTGTAGCTGACCTTTGACCCCAGGTATCCAGGACCGAGTTAGCTTCGGGGGTGCATTACCCCCCCCCAAATGCAGGGCCAGGCGGTGCCCCCTGCTCCCCCCAGGCTTTGCAGGTGTGGGGGCAGTTGCTTGGCTCTGCCCAGACACCTGGGCTTCCTCCCCTCCAGCCCTGGGAGCGGAGCAGGGGCAGAAAGGGGCCTGGGGTCCCTCTGGGGGGCCTGCAGCCCACATCCCCGGGTCCCTGCATGGTGGGACGGGTGGTCCAATGTGGGGGCTGGGAGCCTGGGTCCCTGGATACATGGCATCAGCAACCTGCCCCATTGGCTCAGAAGGAAGCAGGGTCCATGTTGCTTAGGAACCCCCCCCATTTCCATAGTGACCAGGGAAAAGGGGGTTCTTGGGACAGGGGCATCTGGGGAGCCCCAGGAGAAGCCGCATTTCTGCTGGGAGAGGGGAGGGGTCTCTGATGGGTCATGGGAGGTGGATGTGAAGCCCAGGCGCCTGGGCTCTCCCCGGTTTGGGAGGAGGGATCACAGCGCTGGGCGGGGGGGGGGAGCCGGGCTCAGCCCTGGCAGGGGCTGGACATGGGGTCTCAATGTCTCTGCCCCCCCAGGGCAAAATGAACTGCGAGCTTCTGGCCACATGCAGCGCCCTTGGGTGCCTGGAGGGCGACACCTACCACAAGGAACCCGACTGCCTTGGTAGGGCCCCAATCCGGGGCTGGTGCTGGGGGGGCTGCCCCATCCCTCCACAGGGCTCCAAGCAAGGTGCCGGTGCCCAGGACCCCTGGCTTCCCCCCGTGCCCTGCTGGGTCCTGTGGCGGGGTGGGGGGGTCTCATGCTCTTCCTCCCCCCACCCCACAGAGAGCGTGAAGGACCTGATCCGGTTTCTGCGCCATGAGGACGAGACGCGTGACGTGCGGCAGCAGCTGGGGGCCGCCCAGATCCTGCAGAACGACCTGCTGCCCCTGCTCGTGCAGCATGCCAGTGATGCCCAGCTCTTCGACGCCGTCATCAGGTGCCCCCCCTCCCTAGCATGCGCCGGGGCTTGGATTGTCCCACAACCCCCCCACCCCAAAGCCTAGTGGGGTCCAACCCTGCAGCCCAGGCGGAGACCCCGGCCCTGCCTCCTCTCTGCTCAGGTAATGGGTCCTGGATGCCTGGGTCCCACCTCTGCTGGAAGCAGAGATTCGGGGCCTGGCAATCCCTTGCCCTCACCCCCACCCCGTGACCTCTACCTCTGTGACCTCTGCCCCCCCAGGCTGCTGGTGAACCTGACCCAGCCAGCCCTGCTGTGCTTCGGGAAGGTGCCCAAGGACCCTGGCGAGCGGCACCACTTCCTCCAGGTCACGTCGCACCTGCAGGCCTACAAGGAGGTGAGTCTCGTGGGGTGAGGGTGCATGGGGGGCTCTCTGGGTCCCCCCCCATGACCAGGCTTCCTCCCCCACTGCAGGCATTTGCTAATGAGAAGGTTTTTGGGGTCCTCAGCGAGAAGCTCTATGACCTGCTGCAGCTGGTGAGTCCTGCCCACCCCCCCATCACCTCCCCATAACCTGAGCTGGGGGTGGATCCAGAGGGGCCTGCATGGATCATGCCCTTTGTTCCCAAGGGGGGCCGGGGCAAGGTGGGGTGTCTCTGCCCCCAGCCCCCATGGCTGAGCCCACCTGACACCCCCAGGACTGGGAGCAGCGGCAGGAGGAGGACGCGCTGCTCATCGAGCGCATCCTGCTGCTGGTGCGCAACGTGCTGCATGTCCCAGCCGAGCCCACGGAGGAGAAGGTGTGTGGTGGGGGGGAGCAACTGGAGAGGAGCCTGAGGGGTGGTCTCTGCTCTTGTCGGGGGGGTCTGACTCCATTCTGGAGCTGGTGCCTAGAGCCTGAGGGGCCCTGCCCTGGGTCTGGGGTGCCCTGCCCCCCCCCCACATGCCCTCAGGTCTGTG
>NW_017728989.1:9799-10242 GCF_001723915.1 Gavialis gangeticus
CATGCCCTCAGGTCTGTGCCCCCCCTGCCCTGGCAGAGCGTGGATGATGATGCCAGTGCCCATGACCGGGTGCTCTGGGCAGTGCACCTCAGCGGCATGGATGACCTGCTCCAGTTCCTGGCCTGTGCCACCAGTGAGGCCCAGTGGGCCTTGCACGTCCTTGAGGTCATCGCCCTCATGCTGCGCGACCAGGTCAGCTGGGGGGGTGGGGGGCTGCAGGTTGGGAGTGAGGGGCATCGGTGGGGCAGGCAGCTGCGGGTTGGGAGTGAGGGGCATTGGTAGGGCTGGGGCTGGGAGAGGGCTCTGGGTCAGCGGCACCGTGCCTGGGGCATGCACCCTCTTGCAGCCATGTGGAGGGTCCACTGCCCTGCACAGCCCCCAGCCCTGGGGAGCACGGCATGCTGGGATATGGCGCAGCACAGGTAGGAGGAAGGTAGCTGCTG
>NW_017728989.1:10476-13743 GCF_001723915.1 Gavialis gangeticus
AGCTGCTGCAATCCCAAGGGGTTGTGACCACCTCATGCCCCACCCCCCCAGACACCGGAGCAGCTGGCAGCCACGGGCCAGCCCCGCATAGCGGCACAGCAGGATGAGGACGCCCGGGAGCTGGAGGCCCTGAGGCAGCGGGAGATGGCAGAGCGCAGGAGCCGCCTGCGGCAGCGTGGCACTAGGTGAGGCAGGGCTGCAGATTGGGAGTGAGGGGCACTGGGGGGAAGGGGGCTGTGGGTTGGGAGTGAGGGGCACTGGGGGACAGGGGCTGGTGCTAGCCTTGTTGCTTGTCACCCACCCCTAAATGACGTTCATCTCTCTGCCTCCCCAGGCACTCGCGCTTCGGCGGCTCCTACATCATCCAGGGCCTGAAGTCGATCGGAGACAGAGACGTCGTGTTTCACAAGGGGCTGCACAACGTGAGTGATCCCAGGAGAGGGCTGAGGTCTGTGGTTCAGGAGTAAGGGGCACTGGGGCTGAGGGGGTTCACAGGACTGGGGGAGATCCCAAGCGGGAGATGGGAGCTGACATGTCGTCTCACCCCACCCCAGGTGCGTCACTACAGCTCAGACCTGGGCAAGCCAGGGGCCCGGGTGCCACGGCACCGGCAGCCCCCTCCCGATCCGACCCCGCGGCGCCGTTCAGCCCGGAACGTGCGGCTCTTCCTGCGCGGCTTCTGCGAGGATTTTCTGCGCTCTGGCTTCAACCGCCTCATGGCCCTTGTCAAGGTGCAGGGCTGTGGGTTCGGAATAAGGGGCACTGGGTGTGTGGGTGGGGGGAGCAGGGGGCTGCGGGTTGGGAGTGAGGGGCACCAGCAGGGCTCAAGATGCAGGGAAGGGCAAAGGGGAGCTGGCAGGAGCTGGAGGGGGGTCTGTGGGCAGGACCTGGGGGGACCATCCCTGTCCCTCAGCGCCCGCTGTACTATCCCCTGCCCCCCACAGGAGCAGCTGGGGCGGGCACGGGCGGAGGATCACGATGAGACCTTCTACCTCTGGGCCCTGAGCTTCTTCCTGGGCTTCTCGCGGGCACACGGATTCCGGGCTGAGTTGGTGTCAGAGGCGCTCAGCGTTAGTGCCTTCCACACCGTGGAGCAGCAGCTGCGCCTCTGCTATGAGATGATGCTGATAGACAAGCCCCAGATCCCTGCCTGGGCCCGCAGGTGGGTGCCACCTAGATGCTGGGATTCCCTCCAGCTCTAGGAGGAGGGCCAAGGCTGTGGGGTTGGGAGCAGGGGGGCTGGGAGCCCAGATGCCTGGGTTCTCTCCCCATCCCCTTGAGGGGGTCTCAGGAGCTGGCATCTCCCCCCTGCAGGATGCACCTGGCGCTCAAGGCCTACCAGGAGCTGCTGCTGAGCCTGCAGGAGATGGACCAGGCACCCGACCCAGCCGTGCGCCGCGGCAGCCACGTCCTCAAGAGTGAGTGCCCCCCACCTTCCCCTCCCTTGCCCCCAGCCGGGGGCATGGGGGCCCTGGTGCTGATGCCCCCCTGCTGCCCCCAGACAACATCTTCTACGTGCTGGAGTTCCGCGAGCTCTTCCTCACGCTCTTCCGCAAGTTCAACGCAGCGCAGCAGCCCCGTGCCTTCCTGCGGGACCTGGCTGGGGCCACGCACCTCTTCCTGCGCCTGCTCGAGCGCTTCTGCCGCCAGCGCCGCAGCCTTGTCGTCCAGGTGTCTGGGGGGGTGGAGGTAGGATTGAGGGGCAGGAGGGATGGTTCTGCTCTCCCCGGTCTTACTGTCCGTCCTGCAGAACAAGAAGCAGCGCCGGAGGAAGAAGCCCCGGGCACGCCCGACCCCGGCCTCCCCCAGCCCCACCGAGCTGGATGCTCTGTGGCCCAGGCTCGAGGCCCAGCTCCAGGTCTGCGCCCAGGTAAGGGGACACCTGGCTGGCGGGGGCTGTACTCAGAGTTTGGGGTCCGAAGGGAAGAGAATCCCCTCTTTGGACAGGAGGGGCCTGGTCGTGCCCTCGCCCACTGCCCCTGGCCACGCCTGTGCCTGCAGGAGCTGCCAGAGGAGGTGCCAGTGCCCTTTGATGCTGCAGCTGAGACGCCAGTGGAGGAGCAGCGGGCGCAGGCCCTGGCGCGGATCCAAACTGGGCTGGTGGCCGGTGATGCTCCCCATGCCCTGGCCCTCCTCCGCGCCTCCAGGTACAGCTTCCTGCTCCCCCCGCCCAGGGGTCTGCCCTGGGAGGGCCCATGCCCCCCACCTCTGACCTTTGCCCTGTACCTCCAGGGAGGTGTGGCCCGAAGGTGATGTGTTTGGGGTCCCTGACGCCAGCCTGGATGACGAGATCCAGCTGCTGCAGCAGATCCTCTCTGCTCCGCTGCCACGTGAGTCCCCCTGGCTATGCCTGCAGGCGGGGGTCGGGAGTGGGGGCATCCATCCCCTCTGCCCTTCCAGGCTTAGCCCCCACGTGCCTAGGCTGTGCCCGGGTTGGGAGTCCCGTGCGCACACGTGGGCTGACCCCCTCCCCATGCAGGGCCAGCGGAGGCCGAAGTGGAGGAGCCGGAGGGAGGTGAGGACGAGGAGGAGGATGAAGATGAGGAGCTGGAGGCTGTCCGCGTGTCGGAGAAGGAGTTCAGCTTTCAGGACTACTTAAAGCGGTGAGTAGGGGGGCAGGTGGGCTGGGGTATCTCATGATGCCCTACTCACTCAGTGCAGGGCACCAGGGGGAGCAAGGGGCTGCAGATTGGGAGGGAAGGTGTGCTGGGGGCCAGTGGGGCAGAGCTATCCCATGGTGCTTTGCTCATGGCGGCTGGTGTGGTGTGGTGGGGCCATCCCACAATACTTTGTTCAGGGGGGTGTCAGGGTAGGAGTCGAGCACAGAGCTATCCCAGAATGCTTTGCTCATTTATGTCAGGGCAGGGCCAGGGCTATCCTTGGATGCCTTGTTCAGGGCTAGGTGGTGCTTGAGGGACAGAGATATCCCAAGATGGTCTTGCTCATGGCGGCGGGACTGGAGGTGTGGGGCTATCCCAGGATGCCTGGCTCATGGCATTTGGGGGGTGGCAGGTTCGCGTGCGTGCCGGTGCTGCGCGCCTACGGGCTGCTGCTGCGGGACTACGAGTGCAACGGGCCGCGCACCAACCACTACGTGGCGCGGATGCTGCAGCGCCTGGCGCGAGGCCTGGGCATGCCCGGCCTGCTTTGCCAGCTCTCGCTCTTCAGCACCTTCCGCCGTCTGCTGCACGACCCAGCTGCCCCCCAGGTCAGTGCCCCCAATGCTGCCTGACCCCAAACCCCATGTCAGTGCCTCCTGACCCCCCT
>NW_017728989.1:14091-14861 GCF_001723915.1 Gavialis gangeticus
CCTGACCCCCCTGATCCCCCTCCCCCGCTGCCCCCCAGGTCATTTCCCCCCTCCTGCCCCCCAGGTCCCTGATTGCCTGACTCCTGACCCTTCCCTGATCCCACCTGATTTCTGAACCCTCCCCAGGTCAGTGCGTCCTGTCACCTCCTGCCATCCCGCAGGTCAGTGACCTCTGACCCCCTCCTAACCCCCACCACTTCCCAGGTCAATACATCTGACACTGCTGGTTTCCCAGGACAGTCCCCCCTGGTCCCTCGAACCCCTCCCAGCACCCCCAGGTCAGACCCAGCTTGTGCCTCCACCCCTGTCCTGTGGAGTGGGTGGCAGCTGGGTGTGGTGACCTCTGATCCCCCAGGAGCTAGTGACCCTGGCCAAGTACGTGGTGGGGAAGTTCTTTGCGCTGGTGGCTGCCAACCAGAAGGCCTTCGTGGAGCTGCTGTTCTGGAAGGGCGTGGGCGCCGTGCGGGAGATGACTGAGGGCTACGGCACCCATGAACCCCAGGGGTGAGACCTGGGGGTGGGCTTTGCTTGGCATGGGGCAGCCTGGGAGCAGCCCTGGGTCGCCCAAACCCAGAATGCTTTGCTCTGCCCCTTGCCAGGGGCGTGGCTGGCAGGGGCGGGGGCTGGAGGGTCATGACCAGCATCTCCCCCCAGCTCCAGTGCCCGACGCGGCCCCATCTGGTCAGAGGAGGAGGAGGAGCAGCTGCGCCAGCTGTACCTGGAGGTCAAGAAGAGGAAAGGTACCAGCCAGCCCCCCCCCCCCCCCCCAC
>NW_017728989.1:14871-22641 GCF_001723915.1 Gavialis gangeticus
CCCCCCCCCCCCCCCCCCACACACACACTTGGCAGGGCCTGGGGGGAGTCTGGGCACCTGAGTCCCCTCCCCAGCTCTGGGTCCCATGGCTAGAGCAGGGAGCTGGCACCCTTGAGTCCCTGTGGCCCTTATGCCTCAGTTCCCACCCCCCAGTGCTGCAGGAGCTTCCCTGCCCCCTGAGCAGTTTGGGCAGGGGGGGGTCAAATGCTCCTCTGTTCCCTCCCAGACGACGATGTCATCGGCCACATTCTGTCCCATCTGCCCGGCCCTGCCCGCACCCGCAAGCAGGTGGTGAAGCACCTGGTGCAGCTAGGGCTGGCCCACAGTGCCCACGACTTTCCCCCACCCAGGTGAGCACGGGGGTTGGGGGAGCAGGGCAGTCCTACCATGGTGCTGGCTCCTGCAGCAGCCCCCAGGCCTAGGGGTTACAGGAGCAGAGAGCCCGGCCTGGACGCCTGGGTTTTCTCCCTGTGGTGGGAGGGGAGTGAGGCCTGGGGGGTTAGAGCAGGGGGAGGCTGGGACCCTGGATGCCTGGGTTCTCTCCCAGCTCCATTGCTGTCTCTGTGGGTGCAGCCCCCTCCTCATGCCCTTGCTCAGTTGGGGTGGGGGACAGACACTGGATAGACAGATGAACCCCCTGGCTTGGCAGGAAGGGGACAAACATAGTGCTGTGGACAGAGGAGCAAGAGCTGGAGCTACAGCGGCTCTTTGAGGAGTTTCAGGGCACGGATGGTGAGTGTGGGGTGGGGGGTGGCAGGGGCTGGGGTAGGGACCCTCCTCTCATGCCTCCCTGCCTCCTAGATATTCTGGGCAACATCCTGCGGCACCTCACAGCCAGGCGGTCCCGGGCCCGCGTCATGGACAAGCTGCTGAGCCTGGGGCTGGTGTCGGAGCGCAAAGAGCTCTACAAGAAACGCCGGAGGAAGCCAGGCCCAGTACGTGTGTGTGCACATGCGTGTGTGAGACATGTAGCACCTAGGATGATGGACAAGGGGAGTGGGGGGGTGTCATGTCCTGGACCACATGTATGGCCTGCTATGAAGACCAGCAGTACGTGTGCACACATGGCATGACACATTCATGGCATGGCTGCCTTGAGTGGGTGTGCAAGGTGCCCTGGTACAGGTGACATATGGTCCAAGATGTGCGTGAGGTAGCTGGCTGCATTGGTGCGTGACCCAGTGCGTCTGGAGGGTGGTTGACAGGGGCGCGCTGCGTGGGCTGCCTGACTTACGTGTACGTGTGCTGGGACGTGCGAGTCCTTGAAAAGCTTGGTGGGGACAGTGCCTGTGGCCATGCGCTTGTGCACACACTTGTGTGTATTGCAGAACATGCGGCTCTAACAAAGACACCCCACTCCCCCAGGGCCTGGACGAGCGCCCCCAGGATGTAACTGTGGCTGGACGCCAGGAGGACGAGGATGAGGAGGGCAACATGGGCGAAGAGGAGGAGGAGGAGGAGGAAGGCCGCATGGAGGCAGAGGTCGGGGAGCTGGTGCCCACAGGGGAAGCCCCGGAGCTGGCGCAGAGCCTGCAGCAGGATGGTGAGTGGGGGGGGCAGGATTGGGGAATGGGGGGCTGCATCTCCCTCCCTCACCCCTACCTTTGCCCCCAGGCTTGACCGGGCCCCTACTGTGGCTCATGACCTGCCTGCGCCGAGCTGCCACCGACCGCCAGCAGGCCCGTGAGTCAGGGTCTCCATGTTGGGGGAGGATCAGGGGTCCTGCTGTCCTGGCCCCCCCTGGGGCTGGGGGTGCTACACTGACCCGCTCTCCCTGGCCCAGGCCTGGCTCAGCCAGTGCCGCTGGTGCCGCTTTCGGAGGAGAATGAAGACGCCATGGAGGAGCCACGGTTCCAACGTCTGCTGCGTGCTCTGGGCCTGAGGCCCCCAGCCAGTGAGCAGGTAGGGCCCTCCCCCCTGCTGCAGGGAGGCAGCATAGGCAGAGCCCCGCCACTCAGGCCTGGCACTGACTGCCCCATTCCCTTCCCAGGAGTCTTTCTGGCGCATCCCAGCGGCACTGAGTCCCCTGCAGCTGCGCCAGGCGGCCGCCTCCATTGCCCAGGGGGACACCAGGGGGCTGGAGCCCGCAGAGGAGGAGGAGGAGGAGGCTGTGGGGGACATGGAGCAGCGAGCCCAAGCCATGTGCACCCTGCAGCTGGCCCAGAGCAAGCAGCTGGCACCAGGTGAGGGGCTGGAGGTGTCGGGGGGCTCCCTGGGATCTATGCCCCCCTGCCCTGCCCTGACCCCCCTCCGTGTTGCAGGGGCCACGTCGTCCAGCCCGGAGCAGTCACCTGGGTCCGATTCTGAGTGGTGAGAATCGGGCGCAGGGCCCTGGATGCCTGCGTTCCCTCCTGGTCTGGCTGAGGGTGGGGGCTGGGAGCAGCATGAAGGGCAGTGGGGAGCCGAGACGCCTGGGTCCCTTTCCTGACACCAGTGTGGGGGGCCCTGGTGCCTGCTCCCCCTGCTCCTACCTCTGTCACTGTCTGCTCCCTTGCCCTTGGGCCCATGTCTCAGTTTCCTGCTTGCACCTGGAGCTTTGCCCACAGTGGGGGGTGGGGGGGAAGTGGCTCCTCCTTAATCTCTTCCTATCTGTGCAGGGAAGACCCTGGCCCCTCTCAGCCCCAACCCAAGCGCAGGCGCTGGCTGGACAGTGAGGAGGAGGACGACCTAGGCAGCCCAGGTCAGCTGGAACGGCACCGCACCCCTCCACAGATCTGCCCCCTCCCCTGAGCCCGCAGAAGGGGGGCCGCTGCTGCTCTGGGGCTGGTCAGATGCTGGGCTGGAGGGAGGAGGGGCAGGTGTCACACCCCCCTGACGGCCCTCCCACCCCTGGGTCTCCTTGCAGCTGCAGAGCCGGCCTGGGGGGACCCCAGGGAGCAGGAGCCGGCATCCGGCAGGAGGAAGCACCTGCACATCGAGGATGAGGATGAAGACTGAGGGCTCTGCCCCCACCCTTTACTGTCAGTTTTTTATTCTGTTTTTATTCCAGAGACTATTTGATAAGTCCTGTTTTTTCTCCATGTTCATAGTTAAATAAACCCATGTTGGAGCAGCCCTGGGTCTGTCTGCCCAGCAGGGTAGGGGGGGCTGCTGGGAAGTGGTGTCGCAATGGGTGATAACAGGTCAGTGCTCCCCCCCACCCCCCATATAACCAGGGCTGCCAGGGGCAGCGCCACACGGCCCAGCTCGGCACCAACACCAGCGCATGACAGCTGAGAGGTGAGCTGGGGACGAGACCGCCTCCCACCTACCCCCACCCCATGCCAGCCGGGGCCGGGACCCCCTTCCGTATCCCACCCACACCCTGAAGCAGCCGGTGGAAATGCAACTGGGCCGGGCCCCACAGCGCGCTGGGTGACTTGCTACGGCCGTGCTGGTGCGCCATGTGCATGAGGGCTTCACACAAGGGTTTAGGGGGAGACCCCAGCTGTAGCCATGAGCCCTGAGCTGTGCTGGGTGGCAGTCCTGTTCCACGAGTCCCTGGTCTGCCCAGGGCTGGGGGGTATTTAAACCCTGCTTGGCTGGTGGGGTGGGGGTCTTGGCTTTTGGTGCTGTGACCCCTTCCCTCTGCAGGGTGCAAGAGCTGCACAGGGACCCTTCTGCCATGTTGCAGTCACTTCTGCGCCCCCTCCTGCTGCTGCTGCTATGCCACTGCCTCCAGGGCCACGTGCTGCCCAAGTCTGCCCCAGCACAGGGTACCGCTGAGCCCCGCGACCCAGCCAGCACCCCTGTGCCAGCTCCCTCCGACTCCCCCCAGGCCGCAGCCCGGTTGCTCCTCGCCTCCCTCTCGCAGCGGCTGCCCCCACAGAGGAGGCTTGCAGCCATGGGAGTCTCCTGCAGCAACATGCTGCCCCACACCCTGCGGGGCTCCACGGAGATGCCCCCGCTGCCCCGGGCCCTGGCTAGCGCCGCCCTGGCTCTAGCCCTGCATGGCGCCGGCTGTGCCCCTGAAGCTGAAGCCTTGGTGCTGGAGCTGTATGCGATGCTGGAGGTGCCCGATGCTGATGCCCTCCTCATGAGCATGGCCGAGCTGCCCCACGTGGGCTGGACCCCCCTGCTCTCCCTGCTGGGGCAGCTGTGGAGCGCGGCGCCTGCGCGCTGCTCCGGGCTAGTTCCTCTGGCTGGCGTCCAGCTCCAGGGCCCTGCTGGCCGTGTCCACCTCACCTTCCCAGGCGCCACTGCCGCCTGCAGCCGCCTGGGCCCCGCATGTGCTGGCGTGGCCCCCTACGGCACCACCGCCTATCGTGTTGTGGGGCCACAAGGTGCCTCTTTTGTGGCCACCCCTGGGGCCCGGGCCTGGCTGCATCAGTGCCAGCGGGCAGGCAGGCACCGGGTGCGACGTGAGGCCTGTGATGGGGAAACAGAGCCGCAGGTCCACGCCGTGGTGTCGTGGCTGCCCGTGGTCAGCACCTTCTACAACATGGGCACGGGGTTGTACTACGCCTACAACAGCTGCATGCTGCGAGCCGAGGAGCGCGCCGTGGACCTGGCCTGGGACCTGGGCTTCGACACCATCGCACTGCTCACGGGCGGCACCAGCGGCTTTGTGGCCAACGTGGTGCTGGGCTCGGGGCTCAAGGCCGGGGTCCGCGCGCTGGTCAGCCACTTCACCCAGGACGTGGCACTGACCCCCAGCCCCAGCCTGAGCCCCGTGACCTTTTCCTACGATAGCGCCTTCTACTCCAGGAAATAAACGTGGCCTGGTCGGTACCTGGCGTGGGCTGTGTGTTCGGGTGGGGGGGGGCATGGAGCTGTTGTTGCCCCCACTCCAGGCCTGCCAGGGTCACCACGACCTGGGTCACCCAGTGCTGGGAAGACAAGGGCACGAAGGGCAGCCGGACTCTGGCGTGGCACTTGGGGCAGCTGTCCTGTCCTCCCCACCATGTGTCCCGCCACCCTGCCCCGCTGTGGGCACTGCCCCCAGACTCCTGCGTTTTCCTACCCACGGGGGGGGTGGCACCACAACTTTGTGTGCCCTGACTCCTGGGTCCTCTCGCTGGGTGGCACCATAGGAGGGGGGCAAAGGTGGGAGCCGGGCTCCTGGGTTCTCGTCTGCTCCAGGGTGCACCGCTGGGGGTGACGGGGGCTTTGGGCGCCCGGAGCCCGGGGCTCCCGGGCCGCGAGGGCGCGGCCTGTGGATGAACAGAAAAATTTAAAAAGCGGGGGTGGTGCTGGGCCTTTAAGCGCCGGGCCCGCCCCCTCCGGTAGGCTCCGCCCCTACCCCATCCAGACCCCGCCCCGCTCACGTCATTTCTGAGAAGCCGGCTGCGCGCCTGGCTGTTGCTCTTCCCTCCCACCGCTGCACCTCCCCCCGCCGCCGCGCCGAGGGGGCGTGGCCGGCCTCGCCTGCCAGCCAATCCCCGGGCCCGGGAGCCGGGGCAGTGGCGGGAGGGCCGCGTACAGCCGGCACGGCGCCTTAAAGGGGCCTCGTCCGGGAGCGGCGGTGGTGGGCTGCGCGGGGCAGGTAAGGTGAAGGGTGGGGCTTGTACGGGCAGGGGGCGCGGTTCGGGGTCACGTGGGGATGCAGGGGGCCCCGGCCCGGGGGGTGCGGTGCAGGGGGCTCCAGGCTCCTGCCCCCCACAGCCCTGGGGGCGGGTCATTGCGGGGGGGGCTGCCCCTGGAGGGGGGGATCAACTTTGCACGGAGCAGCCGTCCACCCCGGGCAGTGGAGAGGGGAGTCTGCCCGCACAGTGCCCGCGGGGGGGGCTAGGCCTGTGCTTTCGGTTTCCATTCCTGCAGCCGCTGGAAGACCTGCCCGCCACAGCTGGCCCCCTTGACCCCCCCGGCTGGCTGCAGGGGGTTTCTCCCCTTCCCGCCCCTGGCCCTGTCCTTTGCTCTGCACCCCTCGCCCCCGCTTCCCCTTGCCCACGGAGGCCCAGCGGTGAGGAGGTGGGGGCACGGAGGGGCCAGGCTGCGAGGGTTGTGGTCTCTCCCAGGTCGTGCCCCAGCAGTGGGTGGGAGGTCAGAGCCCCCCAGTGCAGGGACAGGGGTGGGGGTGGTGGAAGGGGTTGGACCACTGGCTGTCTCCCCCAGCAGATGAACCTACGTGTCTGGGACAGGCCTGGGGGGGGGCTTTGGCCTCCCAGCTCTGCAGGGGCGACCAGCCAGGTCCTGCAGCCCTCATGCCCCTTGATGCCCTCAGTTCCCCCCTAGGAAGGGAAGCAAGGCCAAGCCAGGGGTGCAAACGGAGGCATTGGTGGGGGCTGATAAACCTGCCAGACAACGGGACGTGCTGGGGGGGACCTGAAAGGCCTGGGGCAGTAGTGAGTGGCGGGTCCCCGGGCTCCGTGCAGTTTGGAGGCACTGATGGGGCAAGCGGGCGCCTGCGCAGCAGCTATTGGCGCAGCAAGTATCACTCGCCCTGGGCGGCTGCACCTTGGTTTATTGCTCGTGGCTCTGGAAACAGACAGAAGAGCCGGGAAAGGTCCTCATAACGAGGGCTTGAATGCATTGAGAGTTGAAAGCTCAGCTGGAGCCGCCGGGCGCCGGGGAGAGGGGTCGCAGGGGGCGCGAGTTGGGACGTTTTGGACCTGACATGGCTGCACGTGGTGGAGGAACGGGAAAAACCCCTTCCCATGGCCCACAGGATTCAGCTGGGCACTCTAATATTGTCTGCTGGTTGCACATTCTCCTGCCCCTGCTCCTGGCTTGGGGACCGGGCCTGGCAGCATGCAGCCATGGCAGCCTGGGTGGGGGGCAGGCAGTGGGGCAAGACTTGCCATGCATGCCCTGCTCCAGGTTCAAGGACCCACGTGTGGCTCTGCCAGATGCCCAGGGGTGTGGGGGAGATGAGGAGGGGCTTGCCCTGGCTCTGGAGCATATCTAGCCCACTCCAGTCCCCCCCAACCCACCCTCAGGCTGCTCCTTGGGACCAGGTGCAGCGCTCTGAGCACCTCCCCCCTGGCTCCCCTTGCAGATATCCCCCCCAGCCATGGCACAGTGGGAGAAGGTGCAGGAGCTGGGCAGAACCCACCTGGAGCAGGTGCTTCAGCTGTATCGCAGCGACCTGCTGCCCATGGAGGTGCGGCATTGCCTGGCCGCCTGGATCGAGGACCAGGCCTGGTAACTGCCCCCCACCGTGGCCAGGGGAGGGTTAATGGAGGGGAGTAGATGCAGGTGCAGTGCCCCTCTCCTGCAGGGCTCCCCCCCCATGCGTGCCCCTCATGCTGCACCCCCAGGCAGCAGGCAGCAGAGCCGGGCTCATCGCAGGCACGTATGCTGCTGTATGCACTGCTGGCAAAACTGGATGAGCAGTATGGGCGCTGCAACACTGAGGCTGATGGCTTTGTGCTGCAGCACAACCTGCGCAAGGCCAAACACGATCTGCAGGTATGGGGGGTGGGGGGGAACACAAGAGGGGCTGGGGGAGTCTGTGTGCCCAGGGCACTAACCCCTGCCCTCGCCCCCCCTCTTGCCGTCTGCCAGGCCAGGTATGAGGAGTGCCCCGAGGAGCTGGCCAACGTTATTGCCAACCTGCTGCGGGAGGAGAAGAGGATCCTGAGCCTGGGGCTTGAGGCCCAGCAGGCAAGTGGTGGGGAGAGTCGGGAGTGAGGGAAACTGTGGGGGCAGCGGCTGTGGGTCAGGTGTGCGGCACACTGGCAGGGCGGGGGGATCAGGGGGCTGCAGGTGGGGAGTGAGGGGCACTGGCAGATGCCTCGTATGCCTTTCTCCCCCTACCCCCCCAGCACCACATCCCTAGGGCAGGTGTGGGGGGACGGCAACTTAACCCCTGCCCCCTCCCAGCAGGCAGGAGACAGCCCCCCGACCACC
>NW_017728989.1:22716-22956 GCF_001723915.1 Gavialis gangeticus
CAGCAGAAGATAGAGCAGCGCCTGAACGAGATGCAGGAGTCCATGCAGGTGAGACCCCCACTTATTCCCTGCAGGGGGTGCCCTCCGTGTTCCCCCCCGGGATTTGAACCTGGAGCTCCGGGGTCTTTCCTGGCCCCCAGAACCTGGAACGCTCGGTGCGGCACCTGGAAGAACTGCAGGACACCTTTGACTTTGTCTACAAGATAAACCAGGCACACAGTAAGAGGGGGTTTAATGGGA
>NW_017728989.1:23395-27429 GCF_001723915.1 Gavialis gangeticus
CCAAGGTCAGCTATCAGCACGACCCGCTGGAGACGGAGCCGGGGCTGCTGGAGCGCCGCATCCGTGAACAGCTTGCCAGCCTCCTGCGCAGGTGGGGAGGGGTCTCGGGGCCAGGTGGGGAGGGGTTAGGGGGCCAGGCAAAGGCTCGGGCTCACACTATTTTCCATCCTCCAGTGCCTTTGTGGTGGAGGAACAGCCGGCCATGCCCCATCCCAGCCGGCGCCAGCTGGTGCTCAGGACCAACCAGAAGTTTTCCACCTGCATCAGGTGAGCCATGCCCCCATTTTCTAGGCTCCACCCCCCAACAGGGGCACCGGGCTCCCAGCATTACCCCCCAGCTGATCCCTGCCCCCCTCCAGGCTCCTGGTGAAGCTGCAGGACCGGAACCAGCAGTTGGTGGTGAAGATGGAGTGTGACAAGTGAGTCCCATTGCCCCCTCCCATAGCCCTCCAGCACCAGTTGGGGGTGGTAGGGAATGGGTGGAGGGAGGTGCAAAATATGAGTGGGGGGGGAAAGAGTCCTGGGGAGGTGGGGGGTCTTCATCTTCCTGACCTTTGCTTGTTCTTCCTCCAGGGATCCCCCAAATGTGAAGGGGTAAGAGCTGCAGGGGGCATGGCAGGTGGTGGGGGGACTGGTGTATGTTCAGGGGAAGGGGAGAGATCTCCTGTGGCAGGGGGGCATCCTCCAGGGACCCTCCCCAGGCCTGGACCAGGCTGCGGGGCCCCAGAGCCAGGCCAGGGTGGGGATACGTGCCCCCCCCGTCACTAACCATTACCTACCCCAGGTTCCGGCGCTTCAATATCCTGACATCGCCCAACAAGACGCTGATGCTGGACGAGAGGCATCGCAAAGGGCTGGTCTGCGACTTCCGCCATGTGGTGCGGCACCACCTGGCCTGGACACCTGGGTTCCCTCCCAGTTATGGTGGGGGGGGGTGAAAACACCTGGGTTCCTCATGAGAGGATTGCTGACCTGAAGGGCGGCTCAGAGCCCTGCTGGGCCACTGGGTTGGGGGGCTTGATCTTGACCTTGATCTTCTCCTGACAGACGCTGAAGGAGCAGAAGGCTGTGGGCTCTGGCAAGGGCAGCAAAGGTGCCAGTGAGGTATGCCCCCCTGCTCCTCCCCTCAGAAACAACCCAGGTGGGGTCTGGCCCCTGCTGCTGGGGGGGCCCTGACCTCTTTCTCCCCCCCCACCCCCCTTCAGGGCCTGCTACCGGTAACGGAGGAGCTGCACCTCATCACCTTCACGTTAGACTACAAGTACCAGGATGTGGAGCTGCAGCTGCAGGTGAGAGGGGGCAGGGCACTCCTAGACACATGGGTTCAGCCCTTCAATATGTGTGTGGGGGGGACGGGACAGGTCTCGGGGGAGAAAGGGGAGGAGTGGTGCAACTGGACTCCTGGATGCCTGATTTCCTTTTTCCTTAGCATGGGGTCTGGGAGGTAGGAAGGGGGACAGCAGCTGCAGCCCAGGGGTGGGGGGGGGTGTCTGGGACCCAGACATCCTACTGCCCCCCTAACTCCCCCTTGCCCCCAGACATCCACTCTGCCCGTGGTGGTCATCTCCAATGTCTGCCAGGCCTCAGCTGCCTGGGCCTCCATCCTCTGGTTCAACCTACTCAGCCTTAATCCCAAGGTAAGAGCCCCTCTGCCCCCACCATTAACCTTCCCCAGCCTGGTGGGGAACAGGGCAGGGGGTGCCCCCTGGTGCTCAGACTTGAGCACTGCGGAGGAGGGTTGGGGGCCAGGATCTTGCCCCCCTGCAGCTTTCATCCCATCCCTCTCCCTCCCCAGGACCAGCTGTTCTTCCAGACGCCCCCCCCTGCTCCCTGGCCTGTGCTGGCCGAGGCGCTGAGCTGGCAGTTCATGGCTGCTGCCGGGCGTGGGCTGGACCCCAACCAACTGCACATGCTGGCTGAGAAGCTCTTTGGTATGATGGGGTGGGAGGGCAGGGGTTGGTGCCCCCCACCCCCTCACTGGGGCCTGTGGGTGAAAGCTGGGGCCCGGGTTTGGGGAGGCCTTGGCTCTGCCAAATAGGGTCCCTGGACACTTGTGTCCTGTGGAGGGGGGAACCCCTCAGTTCTTCCCCTGCTGTTAGGTAGTAAAATGGGATCCCGGACTAGTATTAAAGAATTAACATGACACCTCATTGGATAAATGACAGAAGGGCTTTATGCACTTCAAGTATCCTAGGTTAAATGAGTCCAAACGGAAGTAAAGTCCAGTATTTATCTGCAAGGTGATAAATTCTCACCGAACGGAGGCCATCGGATTCTTTTCAGCTTCTCAAGAGCTGGTGCAGCAGCAGTTTCATGTCCAAGATTTCTCACTCTTGTTAGCTGTTTCCTTCCTCTTACCCTTTAGCATCTTCAAAGTGTTCCTGCAGCTGTGTAAATAGAGAGACCCATCCAGTAACTGGCTGGAAAACCCCCTTAATCAAACTGCTCGTTAATGGTTATCAATACTAATTCATTCAAATTGAAACTTTCTAAGTTTGGAACCTATCAAGGAGCTGATTAACAGGGATCCTGGCTTTCTTTGATTGGGGGATGTAGCAGGGCACTAAGTTGCCTGCTCCTCTTAGACCAGAGATAAGAAGAACCGAGGGGCAGGTTGCCAGGACAACCGGTTAAGGAGGGAATTGGTTGCACCTGCACCTGGTCAGTCTGCAGGAGGAGGCAGGGCCCTAGGCCCATATAAACCCTAGGGTGGGGACCAGGCACTGAGTCCCTTACTAGCAGCCAAAGGGGAAAGAGCCTCTATGAGAAGAAAGGGCCTAGAGATGTGGTAGTTGGCAGATATGCTCCCCTTAGAACAAAGGGGATGCCAGGAGCCCATAACGTATCCTTGTCTACTAGGCACCCAGCCTCAGAGAGGGAGTTTTACTCTTTAAAAGGGGCAGAGTATGGTGGTTGGGTGTGTGCTGTCTGATAACAACAGGTGGTTTGGGTGAAGCTGGTTGGGGAAGGAGGAGACCTCATAGGGGCCCACTGCAGCATGGGGACCCTGGCACCAGAGAAGGTGCCACATCTGGGGTGGCATGGACCCTGGCGCCAGAGAGAGCGCTGCACTTGAGACAAGGCCGCAGGGAGCCCAGCGCCAGAGACAGGGCTGCGGAGAGCCCGACGAGGACAAGGAGCTGAATTAATAAGAAGCCTAGGCAAGACGATGCCTGTATCATCTGCAAGGCTTGGGGCATTGTAAAGGGATGGCTGGAGCCATGCGTATGGCCCATAAAGCTGAGAGACTTGGGAAACATCCACAGTGAAGTGGGAGATCAAAGTAGGGTAGAAACAACAGGTTTAATAGGATCTAACCTGACCGTGTCCAAAACTAAAGCTCAAGGGCAGCCTCCCTATATTTATTATACCAACAAGACATGGCAGGTGAGAACAAGGGTGCTTGTAGGGTGAAGGACTGGCATGGTTAAGGACCTGGGGGGTGGTAACATGGCCACCCCTAGGTACCCCACCCTGTTATGGGGGGGGGGGGGAATTGCCACTTTTTGGATACAGCCCCCCCAATCTACACTGTTCTGTGATATTTTTTTAATGAAACCCTACTAATATATACAGGTATCTAGAGAGAGATTATATACAATTAGAGATATAGATAGATAGACAATTATATCTATCTGTTGTTAGTGGTGTTTCATTTTAATAGCAGAAAAATGTGGATTTTGGGTTACATCTTTATATCTGAAAAATGGGGATTTTTTTTTTTTTTTTTTAAATCGGATCCCTGCTGATTTAACAACCAGGAAAAAACCACAAGGGTTTTTTGAGGCGTGTCTTTGGAAGATCAAGGAAGCACTAAAGCAAAATGAGTAGATCGGGAGGAGACAACTATCACACATGGAGAATGGCTCTTCCTGCACCTAAGCAGGAGTTAACTGGAAAAGAAATATTTACCATACTAATTAGTCAAGGACAGACTTTCAGGGGGTTACATAGCAGACAACCAGGAGCCTGCTTAAAATTATCTTGAATAGAGTAAGATAAGAGGGAAGTGAAACCTCCCCTATTTCTTCTTG
>NW_017728989.1:32429-33788 GCF_001723915.1 Gavialis gangeticus
GTTTCTCCCTACAGGACTCCCCTCCCGGCTTCTCCTTCTGGACCTGGCTGGAGGGGATCTTGGAGCTGATCCATAAGTACCTCTCCCTGCTGTGGAAGGATGGGTAGGACTTGTGGGACTGGGAGGCCGGGCTGGGCAGCCCCTGGCTCTGGGGGGCTCATGCCACCCCCCCCTTGGGGCCCCCCCAGGCTGATCTT
Organism: Gavialis gangeticus; assembly: GCF_001723915.1. NCBI lineage: Eukaryota > Metazoa > Chordata > Crocodylia > Gavialidae > Gavialis > Gavialis gangeticus. The sequence continues at coordinate 32,627 of NW_017728989.1, forward strand.
GGGCTTTGTGAGCAAGAAGCGGGAGCGGCAGCTGCTGCGGCGGCGGCAGACTGGGACCTTCCTGTTGCGCTTCAGCGAGAGCTGCCGTGAGGGCGGCATCACCTTCACCTGGGTGGAGCACGGGAGCAGCGGTGAGCCAGGGACCCAGCGTCTGGGCTCCCTGCCCCACTCCCCACCCTGTGCTTGGCCAAGGAACCCAGGCGTCCAGGCTCCCTGCCTTCCTCCTCCTCCTCCTCCTCCTCCTCCTATGACCACCTCCCCTTGAACACCTGGAAGTAGGACCTAGGTGTCCAGGACCCCACCTTGGGGGTGCCAGTTGTGAATGGCTCTGTTCTCTGGGTTGTGGGGGGGGGTCAGGCCCCCCAGACACCTGGGTTCTCTTCTGCACTGACCCCCGCCCCCTCGCAGACCGCCCCGAGTTCTGCTCCGTGGAGCCCTACACCAAGGTGGAGCTGGAGTCACTGCCGCTGGCCGACATCATTCGTGACTACCACATGCTGGCACACAAGAATGTGCCCGAGAACCCGCTCAAACTGCTGTACCCCTCGCAGCCCCGAGACGAGGCCTTTGGGGCCTATTACAGCAACAGCCGCAAAGGTGAGCCCCCCAAAAAAATCGGGGCCCCTCATCCCTGACCCACAGGCCACCAGGGACACTGGTGCCTCTTGCTCCCCATTGCAGCTTTCCCTGCTCCCTGATGTGTAGCCCCCCCCATTCTACCTGCCGTGGCTCCTTACTCCTTACCCAGACCCCGCCCTTGGACACCGCCACTCATTCCCAACCTGCAGCTGCTGTTGGGACCCCTCACTCATAACCCACAACCCCCTTCCTACTGGGGCCCTTCACTCCTGACCTGCACTACCTTTTCCTGCTAGAGGCCCCCTACCAGCGCTAGGGCTCCTCGCTCCCAACCCCCAGCCCGTCCCCATCCCTGTCCCTGACCCTCTCTCCTGTGCCTTTTTCCCACAGTGGATCTGCTGGCCCAGAGGAAGTATCTGAACCGCCGGCTCATCCCAGTCTCCTCTAGGTGAGGGAGCTAGATGCCAGGATCCCCCAGGCGCCCTGTCCTGTCCTACTGGATGCAGCCTGAGGGCACCCCCTGGTGTTGGGGTTGGAAGCAGGGGGGCTCCAGCCCTGTCTTGGTGTGGGGGGGCCCAGTCAT
>NW_017728989.1:39276-41308 GCF_001723915.1 Gavialis gangeticus
TGCCCCCCAGCCTAATGTTTCTCCCTACAGGACTCCCCTCCCGGCTTCTCCTTCTGGACCTGGCTGGAGGGGATCTTGGAGCTGATCCATAAGTACCTCTCCCTGCTGTGGAAGGATGGGTAGGACTTGTGGGACTGGGAGGCCGGGCTGGGCAGCCCCTGGCTCTGGGGGGCTCATGCCACCCCCCCCTTGGGGCCCCCCCAGGCTGATCTTGGGCTTTGTGAGCAAGAAGCGGGAGCGGCAGCTGCTGCGGCGGCGGCAGACTGGGACCTTCCTGTTGCGCTTCAGCGAGAGCTGCCGTGAGGGCGGCATCACCTTCACCTGGGTGGAGCACGGGAGCAGCGGTGAGCCAGGGACCCAGCGTCTGGGCTCCCTGCCCCACTCCCCACCCTGTGCTTGGCCAAGGAACCCAGGCGTCCAGGCTCCCTGCCTTCCTCCTCCTCCTCCTCCTCCTCCTCCTATGACCACCTCCCCTTGAACACCTGGAAGTAGGACCTAGGTGTCCAGGACCCCACCTTGGGGGTGCCAGTTGTGAATGGCTCTGTTCTCTGGGTTGTGGGGGGGGGTCAGGCCCCCCAGACACCTGGGTTCTCTTCTGCACTGACCCCCGCCCCCTCGCAGACCGCCCCGAGTTCTGCTCCGTGGAGCCCTACACCAAGGTGGAGCTGGAGTCACTGCCGCTGGCCGACATCATTCGTGACTACCACATGCTGGCACACAAGAATGTGCCCGAGAACCCGCTCAAACTGCTGTACCCCTCGCAGCCCCGAGACGAGGCCTTTGGGGCCTATTACAGCAACAGCCGCAAAGGTGAGCCCCCCAAAAAAATCGGGGCCCCTCATCCCTGACCCACAGGCCACCAGGGACACTGGTGCCTCTTGCTCCCCATTGCAGCTTTCCCTGCTCCCTGATGTGTAGCCCCCCCCATTCTACCTGCCGTGGCTCCTTACTCCTTACCCAGACCCCGCCCTTGGACACCGCCACTCATTCCCAACCTGCAGCTGCTGTTGGGACCCCTCACTCATAACCCACAACCCCCTTCCTACTGGGGCCCTTCACTCCTGACCTGCACTACCTTTTCCTGCTAGAGGCCCCCTACCAGCGCTAGGGCTCCTCGCTCCCAACCCCCAGCCCGTCCCCATCCCTGTCCCTGACCCTCTCTCCTGTGCCTTTTTCCCACAGTGGATCTGCTGGCCCAGAGGAAGTATCTGAACCGCCGGCTCATCCCAGTCTCCTCTAGGTGAGGGAGCTAGATGCCAGGATCCCCCAGGCGCCCTGTCCTGTCCTACTGGATGCAGCCTGAGGGCACCCCCTGGTGTTGGGGTTGGAAGCAGGGGGGCTCCAGCCCTGTCTTGGTGTGGGGGGGCCCAGTCATCCACCCCCAGCTCCTTGCACTGACCAGGGGTGTTTTGGTCTCAGGCAGGTGGATGACCCCCCCAGCCAGACAGAGGAGGGGGCAGCCCCAGCCCCGGTAGTGGAGCTGGAGCCCAGGGATGTACTGGGGCCAGAGGACCTGGAGCTCATTGAGGGGTTGAGCCTGGAGCCTGGAGCCATGGAGCAGCTGGAGGAAAGCCTGGTGCTGGAAGGTGAGTCTGCCACAGGGCCCTGGGGGGAGATGGGGTGCTAGTGCCCTCCCCAGCCTCGCAGCCCCCTGACCTGCTGTCTCCCTCAGGCATCCTGCCCGATGTGTTGCAGCGGGGGACTGACCCCTACATGCCGACCCCGGACGATGGGGTCCTGCTGGAACCAGGCAGCCCAGAGTCCCTGTTTGCCGAGGCTGGGGACATCCCCCTTCTACAGGTTGACTCCAGGGACTTCCAGTGATGGCAATTTATTGGGGTGGAAATGGATGGGCCTGGGGGCCCCCATGTCCCTGCCAGGAGCCCCCCCAACTTTCATCCATGCCCCTTGTTTTGGGGGGGCTCCACCCCCTGCCCCAGCCTGCGGGGAGCCCTGTGCCTTATCCAGTTAGGATGTCACTAAATAGAACCCAGGAGTCCAGATGGGAAAGACCCCCCCCCCCCCACCCCCT
>NW_017728989.1:41320-41563 GCF_001723915.1 Gavialis gangeticus
CCCCGTCTCCTGCCTGGCATAGTCCTGGTACTGCTGCTGTCCTGGCGGAGCCCTGCTAGCTCAGGACCTCTAGCCTGGTGAATAAACCTGACCTTTCACAGCCACCTGTGGTATTTGGGGGGGGGGATCGAGACCCTTACCGGGAGCCCCTGGCACAGGGCAGAGTTAGGTCCTGCTGCCCTGAGGTGTGACCACCAGGGGCCACCACTGAGCACCCCCCCCCCCCCCCCCCCCCCCCCCAAA
>NW_017728989.1:41674-42608 GCF_001723915.1 Gavialis gangeticus
AATAGCCCATAAATAAACCATAAATAGAGCATGGGGGGGCTCTAGAACAAGCCCCCCATACATAGTCAAGAAAGTGGTCATGCCCCAGGGTGGGGGACACAAGTGGGGAATGCAGGAGGGGGTCTGCCCCCTGTTCTAGAGGCAGCAGCTGCCCATGCCGGGGAGGCTCCAGGTGGCCTAGCGCAGTGTGGCACCATGGGTGAAGACACGGGCAACCATGGCTGAGAAGGCCTGGAGCTGGCGCAGGGTGCGGTGCTGCACGATGCCACGCTCCCAGAGCCGGCTCGGCTCCGGCGTCGATCCCCACTGCTCCGCATCCCCTTCCCCCGGGCGCTGCAAGACAAAGCCCCGGTGGGGTCTGGTCAGCATTGGGCTTGAGCCTATGGGCCTGGGGCTGGCTCCCCCCTCATGCCCTACCCCTGGGGGTCCTCCAGTACCCACTGGGCTTGAGGCTACAGGGATGGGCTGGCACCTTCCCTTCCAGTGCTCTCCCCTGGGTTCCCTACAGTGTCTGCCTGGCCTGATGCCATGCCAACTACTTCCTCGGTGCCTGCTGGGTTGGAGGCCACAGTGATGGGCTGGCAGCTACCCCCCACAGCCCCCAGTGCCTCTCCAGGTATCCCCGAGTGCCCCCCTGGCCTCATGCTATGGTGCTGGGCTGGCAACAGCTCCCTGCCCCCTAGCCTAAGGCAGTCACACTGGGTGCAGGGGGGAGACTCAGCACCCCGCGAGCGCTGTCCCTTGCCATGGGGATGTCCCCATCTGTCTCCTCAGCCCATGCTCACCTGCAGCAGGCGGCTGAGCTGCACCAGGGCATCCTCCAGGTCAGGGGCGCGGGGTCGGCCAGCAAAGAGCTCGGAGCCCAGCAGGGCCCTGTAGTGCTGCAGCCCCTGCCAGATCCGGCCCAGGCAGTGCTGGGGAAGAAAGCAGGGTC
>NW_017728989.1:42786-43028 GCF_001723915.1 Gavialis gangeticus
CCCCTGCATGGGGCCTGTGGGTGCCCCTTCCCTGCTCCCCCTGCCCCACCGCCTAGTCCTAGGGTCCCCCAGAGTCCCTGCCCACTTCATCCCTAAGGCTTTGCCCCTTCAGGTGCCCTCCTGAACTGCCCTTCACCCAGTACCTGGTCCCAGGGACCCTGACCCCAAAGGGCTTTCTGCTTTAAGTGCCCCCCCGTTGCCCCTTCACTACAGAGCCTAGCCAGGGACCCCACAGTGCCCGT
>NW_017728989.1:48460-54037 GCF_001723915.1 Gavialis gangeticus
GCCGCCGCTCTTTATGCCCCGGCGCGGGGCTGCCCCGGGCGCAGGTAGCGGCCGAAAGCAGAAGCGAGACCGGCCCCGCCCCGAAAAGCCCGGGGTGTTTCCTCGCCGAGGGACGGGACCGGGCGTCCGAGCCCCCCCCCCGCCGAGCCCAGGCGTCCGGGCGCCGCACCCCGGGGGCGGAACCAGGCGTCGGGGCTCCCAGCCACCCCCTCCAGCACCCGGGAGTCCGGGACTCCCCCGCTGGGGTCCCCCTTCCTTCTAGTGCCTTCCCGGAGCTGAGGATGGGGCCTGGGCAACCCACCACCCCTGGCTGGTTCCCCTCCCTGCCCAGGGGCTGTTGGAGGGGAAGGGGCAGGAACTGCCCTCTGCTATGGCAGTAATGCCCCTAAACAGCCCCTGCTAAGCTGGGCGGGCATAGGGGGCAGCAGGTTGGGAGTGAGGGGTGCTACTGGTACCACCCCCCCACCAGCCTACGCCAGGCTGCTTCAGCACCTGATACGGGGGGGCGCTGGGTCAATTGAGGCTCCAGCCCCTCCTCAAGTGCCAGCCCCTCGGCAGGGGGTATTTGGCTCATGGATCCTGGGGCAATCCCGGCTCTACCCAATGAAATCTGGCCTGGCCCAGCTGCGTCCCCCCGCACCCCCACCCAGTTGTATTGCAGCGCCGGGTACTGCACGCGCCTCTGCAATCCTCCCACCCGCCCTGTTGCATCACAGCCCACATGGGAGCTGGGGGGGGGAGGGGGGGTGGCAGCTGGGGACTCCTGGGTCCTCTCCCAGGAGGAACCCAGGAGTCTCCTCTACCCCAGGACCTGCTGCTTGGGGTATCAGGGGTCACTGGGGTAGGGGGCTAAGTAGAGCAGAGCCGTGGGGCTCCGTGGCCCTGATCCTGAGCCAAGGACGCCTGGGCCGTGCCCTGCCAGGCAGGTGACACATGGGTCAGCGCCTCGGAGTCCCTCTGTCCCTGGAGTTTCCTGCCTGGGTCAGGCGGGGGATTCCCTTGTTCCTGGGACCCTGCCCGGGCCTGGCCTGGCCTGGAAAATCCAGGCAGCAGGAAGGCTGCAGGCTAAGACTGGCATTCCCACCCCCTGGCACTGGGGTGGCTCCCAGCGCCCCCTCCACCCACCCCTGGAGGCTGCCCCAGGGGAAGAGGAGGAAACACCAGCGGATCCCAGCCTCACCACAACCCGCCGCAGCGCGGTCCCAGAACCGCAGCAGGTGGGAAGGAGGAAGCCATGGGTTATTTGCATGCGCTATTGCTGTGGCCTCTGTGGCCCTTCCATTGACGCCTGGCCCGGATGACAGCCTGGCTTGCGCTGGCCAGGATGTTCCAGGAGCCACGGGCCGGGGTGGGGCAGGCCCTGACCTGGGCATGAGTGTGCTGGCCGAGAGGGCAGAGATTTCCCAGGAATTTCCTCCATGAGCTCAAGTTTCCTTCACCAGGTGCCGGCAAGTGAGTGCGAACGGTTCCCCAGGGCCATGTGTGGGGTCCATGGGGGCAAAGGGCTCCCACCAGTCTGCCCCTTCCCCTGGCTGGTGCCGGATGGTTCAGGCCCCCACGTGCTCAGGATCCCAGTTTGAGGCCATCAGGGAGCCGAGCTGGAACCGCCCCAGTGTGGTCAGGCAACCCCGGGCTGGGGCCACTGCTGGACCCCCAGGGTGGCAAGTCCCATCCCCCAGATTGGCGCAGCCCCCTGGGCGGGGGTAAAGGGGCCAAGCTCATTGGACCCATGTAAATCCGGTCTTTTCTTTTCTGGGGAAGGGGCTGAGTGTGTGGGGTCAAAGCCCAGGGTCAGGCAGGGCCTTGGACCTTCCCCTACTGTGCTTCCAACAGACCCCCGTGTTTGGGCGCACGTTTTAACGGGCCAATCTGGCTGCAAGATCCCAGAGTGGGAAGATCCCGGGGGCACGGAACTGCGTGGGGCGATGGCAGCAGGGTGGATGTCGCTGGCCCTTTAAGTGAACCCAGCTGCTGCCAGGCTCTTCAACATCTCACAGCCGTAATGGGAAGGGCCCCGCGCTTTATGTCCGCTGCTTCTTTCCGTCGTGTGCTCTCGGCTAAGCTTGGCAGAGCCCTCGGCTCGCCCCTGCTTGGATCTGATTGGTCCGCCGTCCCCGAGGCTGGCCTTTCATTGGCCACGGGGCCTGTCACAGGGGAACGGCCGCCGTGGAGTTTGTTCGAGCGCTTGGGGCAGTAGAGGAGCCCACGGGCGGGGGGGAGGATGCGACGGGCGTTGCCATAGCAGCGGCGACGACGGCGGCAGCGGTGGGGAATGGAAAGCAGCTCCGGCCCGGGCAGGGTCGCAGCGGACCGTGGCGGCTGCCGGGGGAGACGGGCGACCCTCGAGCGCAGGGGACTCTGGGTAACGCCGCCGCGCCGCGCGAAGGATTCTGGGTATCGGGCGGGGGGCCTGGGCGAGACGAGGGAGCAGAGGATTCTGGGTAACGGGCCCTGTGCTGGGGCAGAGGATGCTGGGTAGTCCACCCCCCCGCCAGCAGAGGGCAGCGGGTCCCTTGACCACAGCGCAAGGTCTTCTGGATAATAATCTCTGGAGCAGAGGGTTATGGGTAAGCCCCCAAACCAGGTGTCTGTGGTTAATTTGACTATAGAGCAGAGGGTTATGGGTAATAGTTTCTGGAGCAGAGGCTTCTGGGTAACCCCCCACACCAGGATGCTGTGGGTAGCTTATGGGTAGTCCACCAAACTAAGGGGCTTTGGGTAATTTGCCTACAGAGCAGAGGCCTTTGGGTAATCCAAACCAGGAGGCTCTGAGTCACCTGGTCACAGAGCAAAGGCTTTTGGGTAATTTCTCCATACCAGAGGGTTGTGGGTCACTTGGTCACAGAGCAGGGGCTTCTGTGTAATGCTCTCTGGAGCAGAGGCTTCTGGGTAATACAAGCCAGGGGGCTCTGAGTCGCATGGTCACTGAGCAGAGGGTTTCTGGAGGAGAGGCTTCTGGGTTATCCCTCACACCAAGGGGCCATGGGACGTGTGCCCACAGAGCAGAGGCTTCTGGGTAAGGGTGTCTCCCCTATATCCCCAGGCTCAGCTGGGCCAAGGCAGCAGTTGCCCACCTCTGTCCCTGCCCCTGCCAGAGAGGCCCGGCCCTGGCAGCTTGCAGCCTGTTGCAGGGGGCAGCATGAACTGCAAAGTGGGGGTGGTTCTGGGCAGGGTCGTGCCCCACAGCCGGTCTGGCAGGGACAGTGCCTGTGCATGGAGTTGCAGCCGTGCCTGAGGTCCCACAGGCCTGGAGTAGTTGAGGCACAAATGTGGCTCCTGCATCCCTACACGGGCTGGAACCTGCCCAGCTGGCTCCTCCCTAGAGCTGTGGGGCGCCCTTGGGGCATAGTGAGTGCCCCTCTCTCAGGTCCGTGGCCCATGGGCTTGAATTCAGGGGGGGCCCTATGGTGGGGGGGAGCCTGGCAGCCTTTCCCATGGCACCCAGGTCCAGCCCTGCCCTGTCTCATCTTCCAGGGAGACACCCGCGTTCACCATGAACTTTGAAGGCCTGGACCCATCATCACTGGCGGAGTACGCCTCCCCCCTGCACCCCGCCCTGGAGCCTGTGCTGGACCCCCACCTGCCCGCCACCCTGCTGCAGAATGTGGAGCTGGACCCCGATGGTGTGGCCCTAGACGGCATGGCCGTGCCTGAGTCAGTGCACATCATGGAGGGTGTCTACTCGGAGCTGCACACGGCCATGTCCGAAGTGGGCGTCCCTGTCTCAGTTGCCCACTTTGACCTGCATGAGGAAATGCTCTGGGTCGGGAACCACGGGGTAGGTGCTGGGGCATAGTGGGTTTGTGGGCAGGAGCGGTATGGAGGAAAGAGTTCTCTGCGGGTCTGGGATCCAGGGCATGGAGCTGACCCTGCAGGGATGGGCAGTGAAGGCACGTGGGTTCCACAGGGACTGGAGCAGGGTGGGGGCCTTTGTGCCTGGTTGGGTCAGTGCTGGCCTGGCTCTGCTGTGACAGCACAGATCCCCTCCCTGCCCAGCCCTGCACCCCCCCTCCCCGTCTCTGTTGGGGCCACTTGGGTGACTCTCCTACTACGATGCTGCTTGGTCAGATACAGAGCACTGAGGGCAGCCTGGCCTGGTGCCTGTTCCCAGGCTTCCCTAGCACCCTTCCCTGGTCCCCAAGGCCTCTGGCCAGGCCCCCCAACTGTGCTGGGTGAGTACCGATGATCTGCCCCCGGTGCCCACACAGGGCCATGCCACCTCATTCTTCGGGCCCACGTTGGAGCGATACTCCTCCTTCCAAGTGCACGGCAGCGACGACGTTCGCCACATCCAGAGCCTGGAGAATGGCGTCCTCTTCCTCACCAAGACCAACCTTAAGTACATGTCCCGAGGTGGCCTCATCATTTTCGACTACCTGTGAGTCCCCACGGGGCTCTGGGGGCTGGGTGGGCCAGGCAGCAGCTTGGGGTGGGGGCTGCTGACAGTGGGGGGACCTGGGCTTTGCAGAGGCCCAGCGATTGCCTTTGCCTGGGGGCTGAGCAGAGCTGGCTTCATCTCGGGTGAGGGCACATCAGGGCCCAGGAAGGGGGAGGGGGCTGTGGCAAGCTTCATAGTTTCTAGGGTCGGAAGGGACCTGAGCAGATCATCTAGTCCAACCCCCTGTCATGGCAGGAAAGAGTACTGGGGTCAGACGACCCCAGCAAGGTGTTCATCCAGCCTCCTCTTAAAGACCCCCAGGGTAGGAGCCAGCACCACCTCTCTTGGAAGTTGGTTCCAGATCTTAGCTGTCCTGACCGTGAAGTAACGCCTCCTGATATCTAGCTTAAACCTACCTTCTGCCAGCTTGTGACCGTTATTTCTGGTCACTCCTGGCAGTGCACGGGGGAATAGTGACTCCCCCAGTGCCTGCTGATCCCCCCTGACTAGTTTATAACGGGCCATTAGATCCCCCTCTCAGCCTTCTCTTTTGGAGGCTGAACAGGTTCAGGTCCCGTAGCCTCTCCTCATAGGGCCTGCCCTGGTGCCCCCTGATCATGCGAGTGGCCCTCCTCTGGACCCTCTCCATGTTGTCCACATCCCTCTTGAAGTGCGGCTTCCTAGACCCTGGGGGTGTGAGCTCACTCCTGTCCCGCATCCCCCCCTCCCAGCATGGATGAGAGTGAGGACATGCACAGCCTCCTGCTGACAGACCCCAGCACGCTGTTGGTCGGCGGCCTGCAAAACCATGTCATTGAGATCGATCTCAACACGGTCCAGGAGACTCAGAAGGTGCGGCAACTGGGCCCCGTCCTTGTGGGGGGCAGCAGGACTCTGAAAGCCCTGACCTCCCAGGAGCTGGTGGGCTAGGATGTAACCCAAGAGTCTGGGCCCCATGCAGCCAGCGGGCAGTTGCCCTCTGCTCCGTGCTCACCCCACCTCTTCCCCTGCAGTACACGGTGGAGGTGCCCGGCATCACCATCATGCGCCAGTCCAATCGCTTCTTCTTTTGCGGACACACATCAGGAAAGGTAGCACAGTCCGGGCCTTACCCATGGGACCCCCCTGCCTGTCCGCCCCCGCCCCCACCCCCAATGCAGCCCCGTCATGACCCCTCCCTGCCTCCAGGTGTCAGTGCG
>NW_017728989.1:54652-60213 GCF_001723915.1 Gavialis gangeticus
GTGCACGTGGACCCCGCCTTCCTGCGCTTCGTCCCCACTTACACCTCCCGCCTCGCCATCGTCTCCCAGACTGGTAGGGCCCAGCCAGATCCCTGCCCCTACACCTACCCAGGCCCTGACAGGCTATGGAGTCAGGTTGCCCGGACTCACTAGCCCCTCTGCCAGTCTTGGGGAGGTCCCTGTTGTGGATTTTCCAGACTTGGTACAATCCAGGGATGGCAGGTGGGGGGCAAGAAGCAGCATGGGCAGGGGTGGTGGAAGCTATGTGGGAGCAGGGGTCTGGGCAGGTATGGAGCAGAAGGGGGAGTGTGGGCATGGGCTGGTTCCAGGGCTCTACCCTGCACTTCCAGGCTCCAGCTGGGGCAGGGATCTGGGGCTGTGGTTCCCATAAGGTGACAGGCCACCCCCCAAGGTCCATAGAGTGGGGCTTGGATGACCTTTCTCCTCCAGTCCAAGGGGCCATGGCACTGCCCAGCCTGGAGCCCTCCTGGGCTAGGAGCTCCCTGCGGCACCCCTGCTTGCACTGGGCACCCCGCAGAGCTGGGGGGATGTGCTTCTCTTGCCTGAGGGCTGGGACATAGGGGTCGGGAGGCTCTCCACGTTTTGGCGCCCCCACCCCCCCATCTCCAGCCCTGTCCTGTCATCCACACAGGCCAGGGCCAGTTCTGTGAACCCACGGGCCTGGCCAACCCAGCCGATATCTTCCATGTCACCACGGTGGGGCAGCTGCTGATGACATTTGATGTGTCGGGCACCAAGCAGGCACTGGCCTTTGGTGACTCAGAGGGCTGTGTTCACCTCTGGGCTGACTCGCCCGAGGCCACATTCAATGCTTTCTCCCGGGAGACCGACTTCGCCCTGCCCTGCATCGTGGACTCCCTGCCCCACCTGGACTGGGGCCAGGACCTCGTACCCCTCTCGCTCATCCCAGTGCCCCTCACCAGCGAGACCCTGCTGTCCGACTGGCCCGCCGCCAACTCGGTGCCCGCCCCCCGGTGAGAGCCGACCCAGTGGCACCTGGAAGGGCCCAGGGCATGGTGTTGGTGGGGGGGGGCTGGGCTCTGACTCACTGCCCTCGGGAAGGATGAGCTGGAGGCCTGACCGCGCTGCGGACGCTGGGGAAATCCCCCGGCGCTTCCCCAAGAGTCGGCTGCACCCTGGGCTCTGTGGTTGGACTCTTGCACTCACAGTTTCATCCAGTGCCTTCCTCAGCCCAGCTGTGGGTTCTTGCACTGCATCAGAGCCTCTGCTACAGTTGCTTCCTCCCCCTTAGAGCCCCCCCCCGCACCAGCACTGAGCTGATAGGTCCTGGGGTTGGCTCCACTGTCCTCAGAAGCCCAAAGCTGGGCTCAGAGCCCAAAGGACCAGTGCGTTTCAGGGGCTGAGCCACACTGTGTGCCACAGGCGGGCGCCACCCGTGGACCCCGAGATCCTGCGCACCATGAAGAAGGTGGGCTTCATTGGCTATGCCCCAAACCCCCGCACCAAGCTTCGCAACCAGGTCAGTGCAGACCCTGGGGAAGAGCCAGGAGGACTGCGGGGCAGGGCTGTGTATGTGTGGGGTTGGGGGTACACAGCACAAAGTAACAAGGCTGTTGTCCCCACCCCCAGATCCCATACCGGCTCAAGGAGATGGACAACGAGTTTGACAGCTTCAGCCAAGTGCCTGAGTCTCCCATTGGCCGTGAGGAGGAGCCACATCTCTACATGGTGGCCAAGAAGTACAGGAAGGTCTGACCTGGTACCTGGTGGTGAGGGACAGGCAGCCAACTCTGGCCTACAGGGTCTGCCAGCAGTAGTGGGAGGCAGCATGGGACCTCCAGCCATAACGGTGCCAGGGGCCTTGCCCCATGGTGTGTGTGGGGGGGAGCTGCTGTGTCATAGGGCTGCACCATGGCCCAGCCCGGGTTTGGGGGTCACAGCTGGGAGGTCCCACACTGGTGACTGGCACCTGCCCAGGTCACCATCAAGTACTCAAAGCTGGGGCTGGAGGACTTCGACTTCAAGCACTACAACAAGACGCTGTTCGCGGGGCTGGAACCCCATATCCCCAATGCCTACTGCAACTGCATGATCCAGGTGAGGCTGCCCCCCTGCCCTCCTGCCCCCCTGCCCCAGCCGTGTCCAGCCTCCCTGATCCAGTGCCCCTGCAGGTGCTTTACTTCCTGGAGCCTGTGCGCTGTCTGGTGCAGAACCACCTGTGCCAGAAGGAGTTCTGCCTGGGCTGTGAGCTCGGCTTCCTCTTCCACATGCTGGACCTGTCCCGTGGGGACCCCTGCCAGGTGAGCTGGGCTTGGATCTGTACATGGCATGCAGTTGGGGCCCCAGCTCTTGGCATGGAGCTAAGAACCCCCCTGATGCCCCCACCCAGGGCAGCAACTTCTTGCGCGCCTTCCGCACCATCCCGGAAGCCTCAGCACTGGGTCTGATCCTGGCTGACTCAGATGAAGCCACAGGGAAGGTGAACCTGGGCCGCCTAATCCAAAGCTGGAACCGCTTCATCCTCACGCAGCTGCACCAAGAGACCCAGGAGCAGGAGGGGCCACAGGCCTATCGGGGCGCTGGTGGCAGGTAATACTGTGCTCACCCCCATGCACATAGCCTCCATCCTGGGCCACCCACATGAGCCCTGAGTGGTGCAGGCTGTCCACTGCCCCCAAGGGTCTCTGTGGCAGCCTTGGGCCCCAGGCTGCGGGGGAGGGGGCACCTGGTCTCTGGCCACAGGCAGCACTCAGCCCTGGCTCTTCTCGCCCAGCAGCTTCGCCTCAGCTGGGGAGTCAGTCATCGGGCAGCTCTTCAGCTGTGAGATGGAGAATTGCAGCATGTGCCGCTGTGGCAAGGAGACGGTGCGCGTGTCCTCCACCCTGCTCTTCACCCTCTCCTACCCTGACAGTACTGGTAAGGCATCCGCCAGGATGAGTGTGCAGCTCCCTACCAAGCCAGGCCTAGTGCCAGCCCCTGCCCACTCGGGGGGCATCCCAGCTGTTCCATGCCCTTCCCATCCCATCCCTGCGTAGCAGTGGGACACAGCCTGCAGCTTCCTGTGCTGAGCACCTTCATCAGGATCTGCACTGATGAGGCTGTCCCCCTTCCCCAGAGAAGTCCATCAAGGACTACGAGTTTGTCCAGATCTTGAAGAGGAGCATCTGCCTGGAGCAGAGCACGCAGGCCTGGTGCGAGAACTGCGAGAAGTACCAGCCCACTGTGAGTGCCAGGCCAGGTTCACATCTGCTGGTCACCTGCGGGGCCCTGATCCCATATGGCATGGGGAGGTCAGGCTGCACCACAGGCAGTGCCCCGCTGGCTCTGGGCTCCCCCCATCCCTCAGGGGCTGCTGGTACCTAGTCCTTCCCCACCTCCCCCTGCTCCAGGTCCAGACCCGGAACATCCGGTGCCTGCCTGACGTCCTGGTCATCAACTGTGAGGTGAACAGCTCCAAGGAGGCTGACTTCTGGAAGGTGCAGGCCGAGGTGGGTGGCGCAGGAGTGACTACACAAGTCGGGTGGCAGGATTGCACCACCCCCTCTGGGTCTCAACAAGGTCTTTGCAGGCCCTGGAGCTGGCGCTCAGGACAATGTAATACCAGCGGCTCTCAGGACTCAGCTAGACCCCGGGGGTAGGGGGTCCATGTCCTGGTGGGGTGCCCTTGCCAAGCTGCATCCTGGCCGTCCTTATCCGAGGGCTCCTGCCCGCCATGCTGAGCCTCCCATTCACCCCCTTCCCAGTTTGCCTTCCAGAAGGCGCTGATGAAGCGAGGAGGCCTGGATGTGCCCAAGGGCAAGGACCTGGTGCTCAGTGACTGGTAGGTGCCTCCCCCAGGGCCGTGGCCCCTCTGGACTCCCAAGGCTACACAGCCCCTAGGGCCTTCAGCTGCCCCATCTGTTGCTGAATGCAGCTGCCTCGGGTGGAGGGGAGCTGGCACCAGTCGCCACCAGTGCAGCTGGCCCTGGTGCCTTGGGGCTCAGAACCTACTGCGCTTGGTCCTGCAGGAAGGAGCTAGGCAGTGCCGAGCCCGGGCAGCCCTACCCCTCCATGGAGGAGCTGAAGAACGTGTGGATCCCCCACGCCATCCGCATGCGGCTGACCAAGAACAAGGAGCTGGATGTCTGCAACTGGAGTGAGAGTGATGAGGTGCTGTGGTCCCCGCGGGTGAGGGGGCTGGGGTCAGTCCTGATCCATGCCTGGGGCTGGAGCCTGCACCCATTGTCTGGCAGCGGGGGACCAGGGGAGGCAGCAGGGGCTGTCTCTGGGGTCTGGGCTGATGCTCCACGCCCCAGAGCAGGTCCTCTTGTGGTCCTGGTGGGAGGGGAAGGGGGCAAGGGCAGGACAGGGCCTGGAACCACTGCCCTGGCCCCCGCACCAAGCCATGGGTAGTAACCAGTGCCAGTCGCTCCCTGCAGCCAAGTGTGTCGGATGACCCTGACTCGGTGCATGTATACGACCTGATGGCCACGGTGGTGCACATCCTGGACTCCCGCACTGGCGGCAGCCTCGTGGGGCACATCAAGGTTGGGGAGACCTACCACCAGAGGAAGGAGGTGAGTCACCAGACCCAGGAAGGCGGAGGGGGCTGCGCTGGGCAATGCGCCGTGTAACACCCCCTCCCCCACAGGGCGTCACACATCAGCAGTGGTACCTCTTCAATGACTTCCTCATCGAGCCTGTGGACAAGGTGAGGGAGCCCCAGTGCCGGGGCAGAAGCCAGGGGCTGTAATGTGGCAGTCCACGTTCTCCCATTTGTTGCGGGGGGCACAGGCCCTGTGCCTACACCCATACCCTTGCCCACAGTGGGAGGCTGTGCAGTTCGACATGAGCTGGAAAGTGCCAGCTGTGCTATACTATGCCCGGCGCAACCTCAACGCCAAGTACAACCTCGCCAGTGAGTGTGGGGCTGGGGCGTGGGGGGACGTGGACCAGTCTATACGGGGGGGTGCAGCTCACGCTTATATCCTGCTACTGTGACCTGCCCTGACATGGCCCTGGGCTGGGCAGGGCGCAGGGCCTGGGATCCATGCAACTTCACCTGCCCCTGGGAGGGCATTGCCACCCCCCTGGGCGGGCATCACCCCACACCCCTGGCCGTTCAGGTTCTGTGGCCCCCCCCCAGCCCTGTGCTGCCTGCTTCACAGTCAAAAACCCGATCGAGGCCAGTGTACTCCTGGCGGAGGCATCGCTGGCCCGCAAGCAGCGCAAGTGCCACGCCACCTTTATCCCGCTCATGCTCAGTGAGATGCCCCAGGCTGGCGACCTGGTGGGGCTGGATGCTGAGTTCGTCACCCTCAACGAGGTAGGACCTAGGGCTGGGCAGGGGGCCAGAGCTGTGCAATCTGGGCAGTGGGACACCTTGGGGGAGCAAGGGGGGCACCGTGGAGCTTCAGCCCCGCCCACCTGCAGGAGGAGGCTGAGCTGCGCAGTGACGGGACCAAGTCCACCATTAAGCCCAGCCAGATGTCAGTGGCACGGATCACGTGTGTGCGTGGCCAGGGCCCCAACGAGGGTGTCCCCTTCATCGATGACTATATCTCCACCCAGGAGCAGGTATGGGCCCCCCACCCCCCCCC
>NW_017728989.1:65213-66934 GCF_001723915.1 Gavialis gangeticus
CCAAGCTTCTGTCCCTGCCCTACAGCCCCCTCCCTCCCCCCCAGGTGGTGGATTACCTGACCCAGTACTCAGGGATCAAGCCAGGGGACCTGGACGCCAAGATTTCCTCCAAGCACCTCACCACACTCAAGTCCACCTACCTGAAGCTGCGCTTCCTCATCGACGTGGGGGTCAAGTTCGTAGGCCACGGGCTGCAGAAGGACTTCCGGGTCATCAACCTCATGGTGTGCCTCCCATCCCTGGGTCTTCCTGCTCTCCCCGGGGCAGGTGTACAGGGACTGTGCACAAACCCACTCAGCTCTGCCCCTTCTCCAGGTGCCCAAGGACCAGGTGATTGACACAGTCTACCTGTTCCACATCCCCAGGAAGAGGATGATCTCGCTGCGCTTCCTTGCCTGGTACTTCCTGGGTGAGTGGAGCCCTGGGCTGCGCTGGCAGGGCAGGGGAGCTGTACCCTGCCTGGCAAAAGCACTGTTGGCTCAGGCTATCCCAACGGCGTCCCTCCCCAGGGCTCTCTGGACAGGGGTCAGAGGCAGCTGGGTCCCCAGTGACCAGTTCCCCCCTCTGGCCCCCCAGACCTGAAGATCCAGGCGGAGACGCATGACAGCATTGAGGACGCGCGCACGGCGCTGCAGCTGTACTGCAAGTACCTAGCACTGAGCCAGGGTGGTGCTGAGCCCGACGAGGTGCGCAAAGTGCTCAAGGGGCTGTATGAGAAAGGTCGCAAGATGGACTGGAAGGTGCCCGAGCCTGATGGCCCGGGCAGCCCCAAACGTGAGGCGTTTTCCCCACCCCTTGCAGCACAGGGCCATGCCAGTGCTCCACACCCGCACTGACTCCCATCTCCCTGCAGATGCTGCTGTGTACCCGCCTGTGCTGGCGCTTTGACCTCAGTTGCTAACTGCGCTCTGGCCTCAAGGGCCCATCCTGCTCCGTGCCCGTGTCTGGACAGGCCGCTGTGGCTGAAGCTTCCTGGGAATATCTGACCTTAGCTGCCACCTCCTGCCTGTGGGACCCTCCTGCCCCATGGGGTACCTGGGGCCGTACACCACCCCTGGTCCTCTGTGCAGCTGCAGGAGCTCGTGGCTGCCTGGGGTTTTTAATACATTTGTATAAAAGGTGGGTCCAGTGGGGGCAGGTACTCGGGACCCACCTTGGCGCATTGTGTCACGGGCTTGCCCCACATGTCACCAGCACCCGGTGCCACCAGCTCCAGGGCAACTCATAAAGCTGCATTGGCACCATCAGCATCAGCCATGGTCTGTGTCCTCCTTGTGTGCTGGGGCAGGGGGTGGGCTCTAAACTGGCATACCCCAACCCTGCCCAGGATCCCCCGGAGCAGGCAGGGAAGGGGAGAGGTGACTGCTGCGGGGGAAGCGGGGGTCCGAGTTTCCGCCCAGCACGGGCACCAAGCAGGTCCTGCTGGCTCCTGGCAGTGCCCTCGGGCAGGGCAGTCGTGCCAGGGCCTGCAGGAGCCGACCCTGCGGCCTGGGAATCCCGGCCTGGCTCCACTGCGGGCTCCGAGCCGGTGCCACCTGCTGAATCACCAGCCCACGCCCGTTCCCAGGGGCCCCAGGAGCCGGGCCTCGCCACCCCCGGGCTGGGAAGAACCCAAGAGCCTGGCTCCTGGCTCAGGCCCGCTGGACTCCAAGTCCCAGTCCCGGCCACGTGGGGAAAGGGCACGGCCAGCCCAGCTGGCCACGTGGCGACCCGAAGCCCCA
>NW_017728989.1:67426-67965 GCF_001723915.1 Gavialis gangeticus
CCGGGGCCGTGGGGACGGCGCGGTGGGGCCGGGCCGGGGAGCGCAGGCGGGTGGCGGGCGGTGGGCAGCCCGGGGTGGGACCTATGGGCGGTGCGGTCCCTAGGGGCGGGACCTATAGAGCAGGCGGAGGCCGGATGGATCAGGGGTCTGTAGGGGCCTGGAAAGGGGGGGGCTATAGGGGAGCACACAGCGAGGCGGGTCGTAGAGGAGCCTATGGGGGGTCTGTAGGGGATCTGGGGCCTATAGAAGTGGGGTGGAGGGGGCTATAGGGGAGCACGTAGAAGGGCCGGTCGAAAAGCTTACGGGGGGCGCAGAAAGGGGGTCTGTAGGGGTGTTGAGAGACCACAGGGACTGCTGCCCCGCGGGAGGGGCAGGGGGCTTTGCTGCTGCCTTGGGGGGGCATTGCCCCTGGGACTGGAGCAGGTGCCCCTGGGCTGGGGTGAGCTAGCTCCGGGCATCCCTGACCTCCCCCTTCCCTGCAGGGGTCCGCGCTGGCCCACGGGTGCCAGGATGGGCAGCTGGGTGTCCCACGCACTGGG
>NW_017728989.1:72965-73587 GCF_001723915.1 Gavialis gangeticus
CAGTGGGGGCAGGTACTCGGGACCCACCTTGGCGCATTGTGTCACGGGCTTGCCCCACATGTCACCAGCACCCGGTGCCACCAGCTCCAGGGCAACTCATAAAGCTGCATTGGCACCATCAGCATCAGCCATGGTCTGTGTCCTCCTTGTGTGCTGGGGCAGGGGGTGGGCTCTAAACTGGCATACCCCAACCCTGCCCAGGATCCCCCGGAGCAGGCAGGGAAGGGGAGAGGTGACTGCTGCGGGGGAAGCGGGGGTCCGAGTTTCCGCCCAGCACGGGCACCAAGCAGGTCCTGCTGGCTCCTGGCAGTGCCCTCGGGCAGGGCAGTCGTGCCAGGGCCTGCAGGAGCCGACCCTGCGGCCTGGGAATCCCGGCCTGGCTCCACTGCGGGCTCCGAGCCGGTGCCACCTGCTGAATCACCAGCCCACGCCCGTTCCCAGGGGCCCCAGGAGCCGGGCCTCGCCACCCCCGGGCTGGGAAGAACCCAAGAGCCTGGCTCCTGGCTCAGGCCCGCTGGACTCCAAGTCCCAGTCCCGGCCACGTGGGGAAAGGGCACGGCCAGCCCAGCTGGCCACGTGGCGACCCGAAGCCCCACCCCTCCCGCGGCTCCCAAAGCCACGC
>NW_017728989.1:73695-77106 GCF_001723915.1 Gavialis gangeticus
CCGGGGCCGTGGGGACGGCGCGGTGGGGCCGGGCCGGGGAGCGCAGGCGGGTGGCGGGCGGTGGGCAGCCCGGGGTGGGACCTATGGGCGGTGCGGTCCCTAGGGGCGGGACCTATAGAGCAGGCGGAGGCCGGATGGATCAGGGGTCTGTAGGGGCCTGGAAAGGGGGGGGCTATAGGGGAGCACACAGCGAGGCGGGTCGTAGAGGAGCCTATGGGGGGTCTGTAGGGGATCTGGGGCCTATAGAAGTGGGGTGGAGGGGGCTATAGGGGAGCACGTAGAAGGGCCGGTCGAAAAGCTTACGGGGGGCGCAGAAAGGGGGTCTGTAGGGGTGTTGAGAGACCACAGGGACTGCTGCCCCGCGGGAGGGGCAGGGGGCTTTGCTGCTGCCTTGGGGGGGCATTGCCCCTGGGACTGGAGCAGGTGCCCCTGGGCTGGGGTGAGCTAGCTCCGGGCATCCCTGACCTCCCCCTTCCCTGCAGGGGTCCGCGCTGGCCCACGGGTGCCAGGATGGGCAGCTGGGTGTCCCACGCACTGGGCCTGATGGTGGTGCTGGCGGCAGTGCTGAGCTCTGCGCGGGGCCGGAGGAGCCAGGACCTGCACTGCGGAGGTACCAGGGCCACGGCTGCTCCTTGGGCTGCTGGTGTAAGGCGCTGCGTGGGCACGGAAGGAGATAATTTCCTCACCGCTTTGTTCGTGGGTCCCTGTCCGTGGGCTGCCGGGCCTCCGCTCCCCCCACGGCTCCTTGCCACGGGCACCTGCGTCCTCTCACCCTCTGCCCCATGTTGCAGCTTGCCGGGCCCTGGTGGATGAGCTGGAGTGGGAGATCGCGCAGGTCGACCCCAAGAAAACCATCCAGATGGGCTCGTTCCGCATCAACCCGGACGGCAGCCAGTCAGTCGTGGAGGTAGCATGCACAGCTGGGCCCCGTCTGCGATCGGCGTGGGGGTGTCAAGCTGCTGCTGGGGGGCTGTGCCCGGTTGGCAGAGCAGGGCGCTCCTGGGGCTGCTCTGGGACTTCTGAGTTCTGCTCCTGGCGGGGGGAGGCAGGAGGGGAAGCATGTGGGAGGTCTGGCTTTGCCCTAGCTCCTTGTGGGGCTTGAGGAGTCGTGTCGCATCTGTGTCTCGATTTTGTCAGGGTAAGCAGGGAGACTGGTCTAGCTGCCCCACGGTCTTGCTGCAGGTGCCCTATGCCCGCTCCGAAGCCCACCTGACAGAGCTGCTGGAGCGGGTGTGCGAGAAGATGAAGGAGTACGGGGAGAAGACGGACCCTGTCACCCAGCGCAAGGCATACGTCCGCATCCTCTCCCACGATGGCACCAAGATGGATCTCTCCGAGGTCAAGATAGATGGGGATGTGGTCTCCAGCTTAAAGTTTGCTGTGAGTGGGGAGGGGTCAGGGATGCTCAGTGATGACTGCCCCGCACAGGTGCGCACGGGGGGTCTTCCTGGATGCAGTAGGAGGTGTGGGCTGCCCTCATCAGCCAGGCCTCAGCACCTAGCACTGGGCCTTGCTTGTGGTCCAGCCGGCACAAGCTGTATCTGGCCTTTTCCAGAGGCTTTAGCTCTTTGTGGGGCTTCAGGCTGAGTGACCGTGGGAATCCATGTGTGGCTTAGCCAGCCTTGGAGCGTGAATGGAGCTCAGAGGTGGCAGGCATGTGACCAGCGCTGTTTCCATTGCAGTGCGAGAGCATCGCAGAGGAGTATGAGGATGAGCTCATTGAGTTCTTCTCCCATGAGGCTGAGAACATCAAGGACCGACTCTGCAGCAAGCGCACCGGTGAGCAGGCCCCTCCATTTCCTGGAAGGGAGTCTCTGCTTCCTGCCTCGGTCTCCACAGCCAGGTCACCTCTGGCGCCAAGGGCCTGGCCATAGTACCAAAATGGTGCTAGAACATGTGTGTGCAGTGCTGCGCTGGCCAGCAGCCCCAGGGCAGCTCCTCCGTGTCCACAGCCAGCAGCACATGCTGAAGATGGGGGGCTTGGGCTGCAGAGGCAACACTGGCATCTGGGGCAGATCCAGGGTAGCCCTCGCGGCAATATCGCGTGGGCTCTTATTGGTGCTGGAGGCTGCGATGTGGTTGCAGTGGCTGGGGCCATTCAGGGAGCAATGTCCTGTTCTGCTGAGCTATTTCTGGATGGCAGCGCTGGATGCCAGCCAGTTGGGCAGGGTGAAGGCCACGGTGGCTGGGACAGCAGCTCACCGATGCTGGGTGCTGCTCGCAGGACAGGAGGACAGTCCCTGCCCAAGAGCCTATGGTGTGGGGTCTTGGGAGGAGCATGGCCCAGCGCAAGGGGAGCGCAGGGCACCTGGGCCACTGATGGGCTGTGGTTGAACTCCTCCAGGTGGGTGCTGGCGCTGGGCGTGATCTGCCGCTTGCAGGGCTAAGGGTGGCATTGGCAGCTTTGTTCAAACAACCCTGTTTCCCATTAACTGCAAAGCCGAGGGAGGCACCAGGCAGTCTCTGGGCCAGACAGATCCTGTGCTGGCTGGTGGTTAGGCCCTGTAGGCATCCTGTGACCCGCTGCCATGTCCTCATGCTGGTCCAACCTCTCAATCATGCCGGACACCGGGCTCTGCTTCTGGAAGGGGGGTTCAAAGTTTCTTTCTAAGGCATCTCCCCAGGACTGACCCCTGGCCTGGCCCCTCCTCACCCCCTGCAGCATCTTGCAGGGCAGAAGTTCGTATCGAGGATCCAGGGGGCAGTCCCAGTGCTGATGGCGTGTGTTTTGCCCACAGATCTCTGTGATCATGCCCTGCACGTGCCCCACGATGAGCTGTGATGTAGCAGCCCCAGATTGCGCTGGACAGAGCCGTATAACCGATGCCTTGCACTCCCCCCACTCCCGTGTCACCTGTGCTGTCCTCGGGGGCATCACAACTCCTCGCTGAGGATGGGCAGCCCCGTGTGAGCAGCTCCCAAGCCAGGCAGGAAGGACATTCCCTGCCTGCTTCTTGGGCTCAACTACCTTGGTGCTGTGAGCAGCCCCTTCCTTGCCCATGGGCCCCGTGAGGATGCTGGCTCCTTTGCTGGGACTCTGCTTCCTCCCTTGTCTGGCGTTTTTGTGTCTTATTTATTTTTGCTGCACGTCTGTTGTGTCTGTGTTGCAGCAGGAGCATTGTCTCGGGGCTGGTGAAGGGGACCAGCAGCTAGGACTCCTGGGTTCTCTTCCAGCCTGGAGGCAGAGCAGCTGATAGCCGCCTGGGGCTCTTGGCTCTAATAAGACTGGTGATACAGGACTCCAAGGCTTCATTCCCAGCAGGGGTGTTTTGTGGTGTCTGCCGGAGCCAGGACTTTTGGGTTCCACACTGGCTGTGCCACCATCTCCTTGGGCAAGTCACTTCATCTCCCTGTGACTCAGGTGCGGGAGGGGACCAATGGGGAGGGGCCTGCACAGAAGCCACTCCCTCA
>NW_017728989.1:82106-85815 GCF_001723915.1 Gavialis gangeticus
CACCTGCTTGGGGGGTGGGAGTTGTTCAGCCACCAGCAGGAGGCGCTCCAGTTTCTCGAGGACAGATTGCAGCTGACGGTGGACCTGGGTGCCTGCACCACAAGGTCTATGTGCAGGGCAGGTGTCCAGGCTTTGAGGGGGTTGGGGGGGGGGAGTGTTTCTACTTCAAGGGGCATAAGTCAGGAGGGGTTTAACGTTTCAATTCTCTTTGGCGGCCGGTGGTAGAATAAATGCAAGGCCACATGGCAGTTGGAATAGCTTGTGGTAGTCCTGGCTGGTGGGGATGCCAGGGTCCTGGCTGGGGGTTGGGGGGGCACCCTAGGAGATGCCTGGATTGGCACAAGCAGGGGCTTTCAAAGGGCCCGTGGGGGTCACACTTCCCACCTGGGTCTCCTTGTCCAGGCGGGAGGAAGCTGTTACCTGCTTGGTGGGTTCAGTTACTGTGGCCGGGGGGGGTTAAAGGGTCACCCCACTGGAGGCAGGCTTCTGCCCCCATGCTGCCCCCCAATGCAGCAGCTGCCCTCTTGGGCAGCAGAAGTGAAAGAGCCTCTTGGGGTCCCCCTTGCTGCCCTCCAGGGCTCTGATCCACGTGGGTTACTCCCCTGCCAGTTATGAGCTCTCAGGCACATGCTGGCCTGAGGTGGCTGGAGCTGTGCCCCCTGGCAGGCTGTAAGCTTTGCCTTGGTGCAGGCTCTGCTGTGAACAGATGTGTCTGAAAGTGAAGGAGCCTTTTGTGTTCTGCTTTTGCTCTGGAGGGAGGCAGCTGGCCTGGGTCCCCATCTTGTGTCAGCCTGGCCTGGGCCTGATCCTGTCTCTGGTGCTGGGCTTCATTCCCTCCTCCCCTGCCAGCTGGAGGAGCTCTGGGCTGATAAAGGATGATTCCCCCCGGCTGGGTTCAAAGAGCCTTTGGAAGGGCAGAGCCCTAATGCTATTAGTCTTGGACAGGGGCTGGCCTGGCCCCAGTCCATCTGCAGCCAGTTGAAGGTCAGCACCTCCCACAACGCACCAGCTCACAGCATGCCCAGCTGGGATCCCCATGGGCAAGGGGAGAGGGTGGCTGGCAACTCTGGGCCCTCGGGGGGTGCCACTCTGACCTGTGCCCAGCTACTTCTCCAGGCAGGCTCTGCCAGTGCCTATCCTTGAAGAACAGATGCAACCACCCCCATGAAGCTGCCTCTTGCCTTTACCTCCATTTGAGGCACCAGGTGAGTTAGAGCTGGCTGGCTGCTTGCCTGGCACTTGCTCAGTGTCTTGAAATGGGTCATGTCCCCAGTGCTCTTCCAGATGCTAGGAGGTGTTTGGCTGTCCTCTCATCATCAGTCTAAGGTGGAAGCTGCAGCCGTACCTCTCCCGGTCCAGGGTGCCACCAGGCCTTCTAGCAACATGCAGAGCGGCCTAGTACCCAACAAGGGCCTGACCTCACCTGTGGGAACCACCACGTTGATCATTAACAGCTGGGGAAATGGCTCTGGGTCTGCTGCCCTCATTGTGCCGAGTTTAAGCAAATATTTTAGAGTGACCTGAACCAAAGTGCAAATACTGACCACCCCTGCCTCAGCGCCTTTCAGCCGAGAGCACAAGTGACTGGGGAGAGGCAGCTGGCTGAAGTGCAAGGTCACAGAGTCAGGCCACCAGGTCTAAAAAAAAAGGATCAGCTGATGGAGCTTGGGCCAGACAAGCTGGTGGGCGGTACAGCGCCCTGTGCCTCGGGACGAGGGGACAGTTATCCCTCTTGGATAAGGGGAAACTGAGGCAGAGAGGCCCTCAGGGCAGATCCTACCAACTTTGCTCAGAGGCTGCAAAATGGGCATTACAAAACTTCCTGGGAAAAGCCTGGGCTGCAGGGCATGAGGTGGCTATAGCCAGGCCCCCCAGGGGAGGCCAGTCCCTGGGTGCAGCGCAGGGGCCCTGAGGCAGCAGGTCAGGTGTTACTACAGACATATTCCACGAGGATACAGCCTTTTTTCTGTCCTCACCGGCCATGTGGAAAGAGCATGTAGTGTTGCCTCAACCCAGTGGCTTTGTGCCACTCTGAGATGCATTTGCCAGCTGACGTGCCAAAGGCAACACAGCGGGTAAACTCTGGCCCGCGTGTGATTTCCCTATTCAGCGGAGTCACTGCCCACCCAGCTGCTTCCAGGATCTGAGGGTCAAGACCTTCAAAATGCAGCTCCTGTCCCTTCTCAGGTGAACATGTAACTCAGCAGTCACATGGATACCAAATCATCCAGGCCCTGGCAGTGCTGGAGTCTGCCTTGGAGCTGCACTGGCAGGGCCAGTGTTTTTTCCCTGTGAGCAAGGCATGTGTAGCTTTAAATGGACAGGAGCATGGACACTGGGGCAGCTTTAGAGCTGCTTTTCTGACACATGGAGGAGCTGGGAACCACTCTCTTCCTTCTGACTTCAGCAGCTGCTCTTGGAAACATGACGACTGCATTGCTTGCTTACCAGAATCCTGGCTGTACAAGCAGCAGAATTAAATGTGTCCTGAGGTAATTCTGCCTCATCTTTGTACCTTGATTGATTTTTTTCCCCTGTAATCAACCCTTCCAGCACCTATCCCAATGCTGAGCTTGCAGGGAAAGGGGTGGTGACTGGTTTAATCCGCGGACAACCCAGTTCATAGGTGTACCCTGGGGCTGTCCTATCTGTGCTGTTATGTTTCCGGCCCAAGTTGCTGGCCATGGCCGTGGAAGAGGCGCTCCCTTGGTCCTGGGGCTGTTATTAAAGATGAAGTTTGCGAAATGTAGTCCCCTGGCTGCTGGGACGTAATTATCAGGTCACCTTGCTCAGCATTACCTGAAGGTTACCTGGAGCCTGAATCGAGGCTATTATGTAGCATCGTTGCTTGTCCCATTTCTCCAGCCCAGGCCTGATTTCATGCAGCTGATTCTCTGACTCTCAGGCTGAGTTTTGAGAGGTGCTGGGCGGAGGAGAGCAGCAGAGGAATTAGCCTGAAGAATGGTGAAGGTGTGAAGCATCGGACTGGCATTTTGAGGACAGGGTGGGCGAACCTATGCAGATTGATGTTGCCAACCCTGGCCCAGGGAGCTCCCCGCTGTCTTGCTCCAACTCTGTGCCTGCTGCCTTCGTTTTGCTGGGGTGCCTGAAGGTGATGCCAAACTGTCTCCTGGCACCACTCAGACAGCCCACCATGACTCCCCACAGCTCCAAGGAGATGCCACGAGGCTCCACTGCCCCAACAGAGACCTCCCTGGCCCGTGCTGCCCTGATGCCATGCGGCTTCACGGTGACTGCTGTGGAGGCACACATGTCCCGGGATGTGTCGTGATGTGGCGGCCAGGTGTTGAGGGAATGCCATGGTGCTTTACCAGGCTGCAGGGTGGCTCCAAGGTGATGCCATGGTGTGCTAGGCTATGGGGGCTCTGAGGTGGTGCCACAACACTGCCCAGGACCTGGCGGGGGGGGCTCTGAGGTGATGTCATGACACCCCCCAGGCCATGAGGGCTGAGGTAATGCCATGACATTCCCCAGGCCTTGGTGGATCGGGGAGGGACTCTACAGTGATGCCATGACACTCCCCAGGCCATGGCGGCTCTGAGGTGACACCATGACACCTCCCCAGGCCTTGGCGGGGGGCTCTGAGGTGACCAAACCCTGCAGGGGACGTGGTGACACCACTGATGCTTCACTAGGCCACGGATGGCGAGGGCTGTGGGGGACGTCACGACACTCCCCGCATCCTTGG
>NW_017728989.1:86081-88204 GCF_001723915.1 Gavialis gangeticus
GAGGACCCCCGGGCGCGGCTCCCTCCTTTGCCGCCTCCGCTCCTCGTCCCTGCCGCCGGCCCAGGCGGCCCAGCGCTCCGCTCGCCATGACCCTGCTGACCGCGGCCGCGCGGCTTCTGGGCGCCAAGGTCAGGCCCTGCTGAGTGGCTTAAAGGAGCCGCGCTCGGGGGGGTACTTAAAGGGGCCGCACCCCCTTTTGGGGGATATTTAAAGGGCTCTTTGTGGCCTGCGGGCACCTGTTGCCCTTGTTCGTGCCCCCCCGGTTTGGAGGGGGTGACATAGGGGGGCCTATCAGCCCTGCCCCCCTTCCCATGGCAGTGCCTCCCCCCAGTGGGGGGTCTGACCTGCCCCTCAGGCCCTGGTGCCCCTGGGGGTAGAGGCTGCATTGAGGAGGGGGTTGGGGTAGCAGGACCCAGGCCCCAAGGGTGGGGGACTTGTCCCCTGCCTGCAGCCAGCAGAGGGAGCTGCATAGCTTCCCCCCCCCACTCCCTGCGGCGTCCAGGGGAAAGGTGGGTGCCAGCAGCGTAGAGGGCAAAGAGGTCGAATGTCAAGGGCCCGCAGCACCTGTGGCATCTGCCCAACAGCCCTGCCCTTGGCTGGCCACGGGGGCCCTGGGGCTGCACGGACCTGATGGCAGGCAGTTGTGCAGAGCAGATGAGTGGCTCAGTGGGGACCTGGCAAGGTCACTGGGTGGCTTCCCTTCGCAAGATGCTCGGGCCGGGCAGGGGGTAGTGGTGCCCAGGAAGATGGGCCCTGGTGGGCCAGGAGGAGAGCAACGGCGAGGGAAAGACCAGGAGTCAGTTGGACTTGGAATTTCGTCACGCGCTGCCACTTCTCGTGGCAGTCACGTATTTTTGGCCTCTGCCAGCCAACCTGGCCATGCTGTGTTGTGTCCCGCTTGGATTCCCGTGCGGGGCAGGGAGCCCAGTGGCCCCAGCCTGGCAGGGAGGCTAAAATTAGAACAGACTTCAGCTCCCACCTGAAACAAAAGCCAGATGGGCCCATGCCGGTAACTGGAGCCGGGGCCTTCCCCACCTCCCGCTTCCCTCTTTGTTTCAGCCTCTCTCCTCTCCCCTCTTGCCCTCGGCTGGGCCCTGGGGTTCCTGGGACCTCAATTCTGTGGGAGAGGAGCTGGAGCGCTGCACCTTTCTGCCAGGGGGCCTCCAGCCTGGTCCTGGTGCTGGGTGCAGGCAGCCAGCCGGGATCCTGTACACAGACGGCTCCTGCTGACAGCTGCCCAGGCCTCGGCTCTCGGAGGGGCCCGGGTTGCAGCCCAGGCTGGATCTCGGGTGCAAGTCATGTGGGGCAAGGAGGGGGAGGCCCTGGCTGGGCCTCCCTCAGTGGTGCCCAGGGAGGGCCAGGCACCCTCGTGCTCCCCAACCCCTCTGGCCAGCTCCCACCTGCCAGGGAGGGGAAGTGGCCTCACTGGTTGGGTAACTGCTCCCAGCCTCACCTGGTCTTGTGCAAGCCCAAGGTGGTGAGCTGGGGCCCAGCACTGAGCTGCCTCCCTGGGGCGGCTGCACCCTCCCTGGAGCTGGGGGTGCTGCCCTGCCAAGGCCGTGATGATCCTGGGGGTAGGGGGTATCAGCCTGGGTGGGGTCCCATCCTGCCATTGCTACCACCCCCGTCTGCCACTCTTCTGTCCGTCTGGTGCCTTCCCGCGGTGTTGGTGCTGTTGGGCCCTGTAGGCAGAGCTCTGCCCTCGGGGGCAATTGGCCTTTGCTTGTCTGGGGTCTGCAGGGCTGGGGATCTGGCAGATGGAAGGCATTGGCTCTGCCTCGGGCCTGAGCAGTGCTTGGTGTTTGGGGAGGGGATCCAGGGATGCCCAGCTCTTGGGAGGAGCTGGCAGAGGTCAGAGCTGGGCTGTGGGGTCTAGGCACGTGGCCAGCCTGGCCTGCGGGGTCTCCCCTGGTGGAATAATGCACAGGGGTGCCCCTGCCATGCTCTCAGCCTGCATTTGCCAGCCCTGACCCACCCTGGTACCATGGCAGGGGCCAGGCTCCACCAGGCCTGAAGGCTGCGCAGGGAGCCCAGGAGTTCAGGTCCCTGTGCTGCGGAGGGGCTGCACTGGGGAAAGCCTGCTGGGCGCCTGGAAAAGCTTCTGGCCCTGCCCCAGGTTGGGT
>NW_017728989.1:89074-89728 GCF_001723915.1 Gavialis gangeticus
AGAGCTCTGCCCTCGGGGGCAATTGGCCTTTGCTTGTCTGGGGTCTGCAGGGCTGGGGATCTGGCAGATGGAAGGCATTGGCTCTGCCTCGGGCCTGAGCAGTGCTTGGTGTTTGGGGAGGGGATCCAGGGGTGCCCAGCTCTTGGGAGGAGCTGGCAGAGGTCAGAGCTGGGCTGTGGGGTCTAGGCACGTGGCCAGCCTGGCCTGCGGGGTCTCCCCTGGTGGAATAATGCACAGGGGTGCCCCTGCCATGCTCTCAGCCTGCATTTGCCAGCCCTGACCCACCCTGGTACCATGGCAGGGGCCAGGCTCCACCAGGCCTGAAGGCTGCGCAGGGAGCCCAGGAGTTCAGGTCCCTGTGCTGCGGAGGGGCTGCACTGGGGAAAGCCTGCTGGGCGCCTGGAAAAGCTTCTGGCCCTGCCCCAGGTTGGGTGCTGGTTAGTGCTACCCAGCAGTCCCCACTGGCCCTGGCATTGCTCCTGGGGTGTCACTGCCTGGAAGTGCCTGTGCCCAGCTGTCACCATCTCCAGCACCAGGCCTGGCTACGGCCTCCTGTGGGCTGATCCCATTAAGCCTCTTTCCACCCCCTGTGTGCCTTTGGAGTGACCCCCCCCCCCCCCCCCCCCGGCACCTGGGCGGGGCCCCACCAACCCC
>NW_017728989.1:90130-93600 GCF_001723915.1 Gavialis gangeticus
CCCTGCCGCGTGGCATGGGCAGATAGCTGGTCATGTGCAGGCTGGGCCAGGGCTTTGCTTCCCCCCATCGGTGTCTGGCCTGGGCAAGGTGCTTTGGGCTTCAGCGTTTGCCGTCTTCCTCCCTGAGGAATAGGACTCCTGCTTGCTCCATGCTGCAGAGATCTCCTGGCTGGTGGCTTCCCGCAGCCATGAGTCCCTGCCCTGCCTGATTGCAGCAGGTGGGCCCAGCCCCCCAAAGAGCTCTGGGGCTGCCCCTCAAGGATGGCTGGGACTGAATCTTGCTGGGTTGAAGCCCAGGCTCCAGATGCTGGATTGTAGGACCTAGAGGGGCTGCACTGTCTCTGGGATGGGACCCACCGTGGGTGGAGCCCTGTCAGACCACGTTCTACCCCTGCCTGGCCAAGCCCAGAACTGTCTCTGACCTGGCATTTGGGTCTGGGGGCTCCTCCTCCTCCTGCCCCCTGCCATGCTGTGCTGTTTCTGCCACCAGAGCCCTTGCTCAGTAACAGCTCTGTTATCCAGAGCTGCTTTGTGCCTCCCATCCCCTCGCTGAACTTGAGGGGAACAGGCGAGGAGGCCAGAGCTGGGGGTCTTGGGGGCGCTTTCTGGATATCCAGGATTCTTGGTGCACACAGCAACATGCACTGGGTTCCCGGCTGGCTCATGGGGAGGCTGCAGGTCTCAAGGCCTGGCTTGCTGGCAGCCCCAGATTGTCCTGTCCTTGGCTTTGGTGGACCTGCACTATCTGATCAGCTCAGTCTGCCCTGCACCCGGCACTACAGGCTGAATGGAAAAACCAAGTTACGCTGGGCACTTGCGGGGGCAGTGATTCCAGGCAGGGGGGCACTGCCAAGCGCAGGACCAGTGGGGCAACTGCCTCGGAAGGTGCCTTCATTCCCAGCTGAGGCATTGTCCCCCAAGTGTGGGGGGCAAATCTGGCACGTCCCCTCCCCCTTCCTGGTGCCCTTGGCCCTGCGGGGCTCACGCCTGTCTGCGGTATCTCTGCAGAGCCAGACTTTGCACTGGGACGGGGCGAGCGGCTGAGGCCTAGGCTGGGTGTGGGACACCAGTGGCATGCCTGGGGATCTCTGCAGCCCCTCCCCACCCCCACCAAGGGCAGGCTGCTCTGGCCCGCCATGTACTCACTGAGCTGCTTGCCCGCTGAGCAAACAGCCCGGCAGCCTGTGGCCCTGTACAGAGCGCAGAACCTGGATGCAGGCTCCCATGGGGCGTCCTGCCAAGAACCGGGCTCAGGGGACGGTCCCAGGGCTGCCAGGCTGGAGAGGCTGTCCCTCGCCGACCCCCTGCTGCAGCTAGACCCACACAGCTCTGTGCCCAGGGCCTAGAGGCAGTGCAAGGATGGGCAGCCCCCTAGCACATGTGATCCTGGAGCCGTTGTGCCCTGCCCCCGTTTGCTCCAAGGTACCTGCGCTTCCTCTTGCCGTGGTCTCGCTCCTGTAGGCACAGCCGACCGGCAGGTGTTGGCACTGCTGACTCAGCAGTCCCTGTGCCAGCCCAGCAGAGCACGTTTTCCAGGCCCACCCACACGCTAATAATAACTCATGGTTCTTCCAAGGGAAGCTGGAAGTGGCAGGTGGGAGCTGCTCCTGCTGCAGGGAGTGTGGGGCACAGAGCAGGGGGTGAGTGCCTCTGCCCTCCATCTGAGCTGCCCACCCTGGGGGTACCAATGCCAGGGGAACCACCCGCCCTCTGCCCACTCCCACGCTCTTACCTGTTGGGCACTGATCTCGCTCAGCCAGTTCTGCTTCCTGTGGTGAGTGGGTGCAGAGTGGAGGCACGTCCTTGCTTCTGGCGGGGGGGAGACAAAGAGCCCTTCAGAACCCCTGGGCATGTTGCTATTTCTGGGTGGCTGATTGGAGGCACAGGGGGATGCCCTTAGGAGTGGGGGAGACTGCCTGTGAGCACAAGGCCTCTGGAGGTTCACGTTGCTTCCCCCTGGTGAGCTGAGGCCTGAGGGATCTCCCTGCATCTCTCCCTGCAGAACGCACCATGTATCCTCTTTGCTGCCCGGCATGCCAGCTCGGCCACGGTAAGTATAAGCCCCTTCTTTCCCCTTGAGCTGGTGAAGGGATGGGGCAGGGGTCTTCTCACAGTCCCTTGGTCTGGGGGGGTCCAGATGGATGAGCTGGGGGGTGCTGGCTGCCTGGCCAGGGGCTGCTCCTTCCTCCAGAGCCAGAGCCACTCCAGGGGCAGTGGTGCCTCCAGGGGCAGGGCAGGGTGTCCTGCAGCCTCCTCACAGCAGCTTTCGTTCCCCTCCTCACCAGAACCTGAAGGATGTCCTGGCTAACATGATCCCCAAGGAGCAGATGAGGATCAAGAGCTTCAGGCAGCAGTACGGCAACACGGTCATTGGCCAGATCACTGTGGACATGGTAAACAGTGCTGTGGCTGGCTCGGGCCCCATGTGGTGCTGCAGCTCTCAAGCCACCAGGGGATCAGGTGTGGGGGGCAGGTACCCAGCTCTGGGCTGTGCCAAGCACCGTTATCTCCTCCCCAGATCTACGGCGGGATGAGAGGTATGAAGGGGCTCATCTATGAGACATCCGTACTGGACCCTGATGAGGTAAGGCTCGGCTGCCCCCCACAACCTTGGGTGCCCCTTGCTATCCCCATCCCCGCACTGAACCCGAGTCTCTACCCTCTCTCATTGCCAGGGCATCCGTTTCCGTGGATACAGCATACCTGAGTGCCAGAAGCTGCTGCCCAAAGCCCCTGGTGGGGAGGAGCCCCTGCCTGAAGGGCTCTTCTGGCTGCTGGTGACAGGAGACATCCCCACTCAGGAGCAGGTAACGCAGGGCATGAGGGGTCTTGTGTAGTGGCACCAGGGCTGCGGCCACAAGTCCCTCCCACCATCCCTCTTTACTGACACCACAGGCCGTGCCTCTGTCCTCAGGTGACCTGGCTGTCCCGAGAGTGGGCCAAGAGGGCCGCACTGCCCTCCCATGTGGTAACCATGCTGGACAACTTCCCCACCAACCTGCACCCAATGTCCCAGCTCAGTGCCACCATCACCGCCCTCAACAGTGAGAGCAACTTCGCCCGTGCCTACTCGGAGGGCATCAACCGGGCCAAGTACTGGGAGGTAGGGGCTGGGCTTCTCATCCCTGGCATGGGTAGCAGGGGGGCCAGTAGGTGTGTGGACCCCTGTGGGGTGGGGTTCTGGGTGGGGGGCGTGATCCCTGGGTCAGAGCCTGAGGCTGGCATCACAATCCCTGGCCTGGTAGAAGTCAAACTCTCAGGGAGGGCTTCAGGGGTCAGCCCTGCCCAGTCTCCTCTCCCCTTCTCCTGCAGTTCATCTATGAGGATGCCATGGACCTGATCGCCAAGCTGCCTTGCATCGCGGCCAAGATCTACCGCAACCTGTACCGTGAGGGCAGCAGTATTGGCGCCATTGACCCTGGCCTGGACTGGTCGCATAACTTCACCAACATGCTGGGCTACAGACACCG
>NW_017728989.1:98600-100224 GCF_001723915.1 Gavialis gangeticus
GCCATGGACCTGATCGCCAAGCTGCCTTGCATCGCGGCCAAGATCTACCGCAACCTGTACCGTGAGGGCAGCAGTATTGGCGCCATTGACCCTGGCCTGGACTGGTCGCATAACTTCACCAACATGCTGGGCTACAGCGAGCCCCAGTTCATCGAGCTCATGCGGCTCTACCTCACTATCCACAGGTGAGGCAGCCCAGGAGCCTCCTGTGCCCCCATGGGAAGAGGTCTGTCCCCTGTGGGACATGGTCTCTGGCAGCATGATGGCAGGCTGGGCAGAATCGAGCTTTGCCTCTGGACTAATCTTGACTGCCAAGACACCATAGGGGCAGGTGCCACTCTAGCTAGCGCATTGCTGCTCTTCTAGGGCGCTTGACTGCCCCTTGGCATCTGAAGGTGCTATAGCATCTCCCCCTGAGCTGGGGGCTGCTCTCATCTCCCCCCACCCCTCTTCCCCCCCACTGCAGTGACCATGAGGGGGGGAATGTCAGCGCTCACACCAGCCACCTCGTGGGCAGCGCCCTCTCTGACCCGTACCTCGCCTTCGCAGCCGCCATGAACGGGCTGGCTGGGCCGCTGCATGGCCTTGCCAACCAGGTGGGTGCCCCTTGCAAACCAGCATCTGGGGGGGCAGGAGGTGGCAGCATATGGATCTGTACACAGATGCACGTTCGTGTGCATTCCCACACTCACCCAGCTGTGCCCTGCAGGAGGTGCTGCTGTGGCTGACCAACCTGCAGAAGGAGCTGGGCCAGGAGGTGTCGGATGAGAAGCTGCGGGACTTCATCTGGAACACATTGAACTCAGGCAGGGTGAGTAGCCCGGGCAGAGGGCTGCCTCCTTGAACTGGGGCTGGGGCAGCCCCTCCCTCTGGCTCTGACCCCCAACGGTGCTGCAGGTGGTGCCAGGCTACGGGCATGCGGTGCTGCGGAAGACGGACCCACGCTATACTTGCCAGCGGGAGTTTGCCCTCAAGCACCTGCCCAATGACCCCATGTTCAAGCTGGTGGCTCAGCTCTACAAGATTGTGCCCAATGTGCTGCTGGAGCAGGGCAAGGCCAAGAACCCCTGGCCCAACGTGGATGCCCACAGTGGAGTGC
Source organism: Gavialis gangeticus (assembly GCF_001723915.1). Lineage (NCBI taxonomy): Eukaryota > Metazoa > Chordata > Crocodylia > Gavialidae > Gavialis > Gavialis gangeticus. Next base: position 99,700 of record NW_017728989.1, read on the forward strand.
TGCTCCAGGTACGGCCCTCACTAGTGGGGGTGGTGGGTGGGTGGAGTGTCTTGAGCTTACCCAGACCTGGGGACATCCAGCTCCTCCAAGCAGCCCCTCATTGCCCCGAGACGTGCCCCAACCCCACTCTCCCCACAGTACTATGGCATGAAGGAGATGAACTACTACACAGTGCTGTTCGGCGTCTCCCGGGCCCTGGGTGTCCTGTCGCAACTCGTCTGGAGCCGGGCTCTCGGCTTCCCCCTGGAGAGACCCAAGTCCATGAGCACGGATGGCCTCATGCAGCTCGTGGGCTTCAAGTCGGGTTAAAGGGACGGGGCCCTGTGGCACCCAAGGGAATGTGGAAAGAGACAGTGCACCTCTGCGACAGGGCCCGAGCAGGCTAGAATTAAACCGCTCTAAGGCACTGTGAAGTTTCAGGTTATTTATGGTGTAAATTAAGGTTAAAAGAGAAGCCAGACCCATACCCCCCCCACCTCTCCCCCACCCCATGGCCAGCACCCTGTGCTGCAGCTGCTCACAGCC
>NW_017728989.1:100453-103833 GCF_001723915.1 Gavialis gangeticus
CCCCCCACCTCTCCCCCACCCCCAGCTCCTGCCTCTAGCAGAGCTCGGCAGCCCCCACCACTCCTGGCTGCTGCCTGGGTCAGTGGGGGCCAGAGCCCTGCCCCGTTTCCTAGCTCAGCCTTATGCCCCCCAGCCCCCCCTCAGCATCCCAGGCCAGGAAAGAAGAGTTCGGCCCTGTAGGAATCATGTTGTCTTGTCTGCTGCCTAGTTGGTGTCCTGGCCCCTCCCCAGACTCCAGCCCCAGGGGAAGGAGGGGGCAGGGGCACTAATTCTACACCTTGCCCCCAGCTGTGTGTGATCTCTCAGCTTGAGCCTTGGTCTGTAGCAGAATTGAGCCCTACCCTCCCCTTCCCCCAGGCTTGTTTGGGGTGGGGGTAAGCACCTCTAGGCTCCCTTCCCTAGTGGCTGGGAAGGGGGTGGGGGGTAGGGAGCCCCTGGCCCACCCTGTGCCCAGCTTGCTGCAGCACTCCATGTCCAGCCCAGGCACCCACACCTGTGCTAGATGAGCCAGGCACCCCCCCCACCTCATCCTGCTGGAGCTGAGGGAGGTCTCTGCCCTGCCTGGGGGCTTGGCCTGGCTGGTAGGCATAGGCTGCTCACAGAACCGAGCTGCCTCGGCCCCCCAGCATGGCTTTGATACACTCCTCCCCGCGCCTGCTCCCCTGTGTGTGTGCACCCACCCCCACTCCTGCCCGATCTGTTGCAGATTCAGGTGGTTCTGTACAAACAAGAAAATGCAAAATAAATGTTTTTATTAACAACCTCTGCTCATGGCTCCATGTGTCGTCCCTTGGGGGAGGAGGGCTTGTACCCTGCCCTTGGCAGCCCCAGGCCCAGGGTGCTGAACTCCAAGGAGGGGAGCCATGCAGGGCTGCTCTTATCCATCCTGCTTGCAGAGAAGCGGTGGACCTGCCTGGGGCAGCCCTTCCCTGCAGCCAGGCATCAGAGGGAGGAGAGGGGCTTCTAGGAGACCCCAGCACTGGCCCCTACCCTTATCCCAAGTCCAGGCTTACCTGGAGGGGGGATGCTGCCTCCCCTCCCCTGGACCCAGGTGCCCTAAACTCCCTTCACTCCTCCAATGGGCTGGAGTGAGCCCAGCTCCTCCACTCTCCCAGCAAGAGGCTCCCACCTGTGCCCAGCTAACTTAAAGGGCCCCTATCCCAGCATGCTTTGCTGCACCTACCCCTTTAAATCCAGCAGAGTCCCATAGAGTTGGGCTGCAGCAGGGTGGGGGCGAGTACCAGAAACTTAGCACCACTGGTGGGGGGGTGTCCTAAGGTACCCCCCCTGCTGGGGGTAGCTGGGGCTCCCTTAGAGCAGCAGGGGGGTGCTTGGAACTGGAGTGGGGGAATCCGTACCCTGGTCTGGGGATGGGTCCCAGCAGCTGCAACAGCACTGGCAGCCGTCTCAAAGGACTATGAAGCTCTGGTTCCTTCTCCCCCCAGCACCTATAGGGCCATCCCGTGTGGGGAGAAGCCAGGCACAGAGCCACTGCGTCCCTGGAGCTGCCCCTTTGGGTGCTAAGAGCAGAGGGCCCTGGGCTAGGCACCCCCTTCTCCACCCAGTTCAGCTGTCACTTGGACCCTGTTGCCTTTACTCCCCCTGTGTGCCTCCCCTTTTCCCTTCCGCCCCCACTGGTGCAGCCCCAGAGCCAGACAGGACCTCTTCTCCCCAGATGCCAGCCCCACTATCCCCCCAGGGGCCCTAGGCTATGCTGGAGGTGGTGGTGCTGCAGGCATTCAGGCCTTGCCCTACCCTATGCAATCCCCACCTCCCACTGCCTTCACTCACATGTGCCCACTGGGCTTGGCACTTGCAATAGTATACGAGAGCTCCAAATCAGTAAAGGGTGGGGATCCCCCTTTGCCCTGTGGGGTGGGGTAGAGAAAACCCCTGATAAAATAATGTAAATGTAGCTACAGGCTGGAGCCTGAGGCAGGGGGAAGAGCTGGGGCAGGGTGTCCAGGCCAGGATGGCTACTGGCTCTGGAGATAAATTAGAGAACATCAGGACAGAGGCAGTCCAATAAATAGTTAAAAGGCCGGTGGGGGTTGGGGGGGTCTGTGTAGCCCTCCCCTCGCGCCCACCCGGCAGCATTCTCATGTCTGGTGGACTTCGTGGAACATGAGCTCACGGGGGATGCGGGTCTCGGGGCCAAAGGCAGCGGCTGCCCGGCGCTCAAAAGCAGCCACCATCTTCTTGACCACCTCATCGAAGAAGATGGCTGTCAGCTGGGAGTGCAGCAAGGAACGGAACTCGAAGGAGATCTGTGGGGTGGGGGCACCATGACCAGCTAGCAGTGGGGACCAGGACCCCCATCCCCAGGGCTCAGGATGGGACCCAGGAGTCCTGAGCTAGAACTCAGAGATGCCCACAGGCACTTCACAGCCCCCCACGGCGTGGCCTGGCTCCAAGCCCCCAGGCACACAGCGGGGCATCCTTACCGAAAAGTCCACAGTGCAGGTGCGGGGGTAGCCATGGATGCCAGGGCTGAAGCGCCAGCTGGTCTCCAGGTGGTTAAAGAGCTTCCCATCGGTGCAGACAGCCTGGGGGACACAGAGCCACGATATGGGTCAGGGCAGTGCAGGACAGCCAGGCACACGGGCTCCCTACCGCAACAATGGGGCCTTACCTTAACGAGGTGGGGGCGCACGAGTGTGATGATAGAGGTGTAGCGCTCCAGCAGTGGTGGGAAGCCCACCTCCAGCTGCGCCCGCACGTGGCCCGCACGCCGCAACACCACCACCGACTTCTTGCACCAGGGCACAAAGCTCTTGTACTCTTCCACATTGGACACCACGTCATACATCTCTTCCATGGAATACCTGTGCCGGGGGGGGGGGGCATGACAGAGCCCTCAAACGGAGCCCCCACCTCTGGGACCACAGGGCACACAGCCCAGTGTGGTTGCCCGCCCCCCGCCCCGCTGCCCCCCGTGGCGCTCACCCAATGATGCGCCGCTCTGAGTACTCTTTGTGCTTGTTGGTGAAGGGCCCGGCCAGGTTGATGAAGGTCCGGCTGGGCGGCGCATGGGGTGCCTGGTTCAGGCCACCGAGGGCCTGTGCCACACAGCTCAGCTGCACGTCGCAGAGGGAGACGAACCGGGGACCACGGGCAGGCCTGGGGGAAGGGCAGAGACACACTGCCAATGCTTCCACATGAGGGCTGGGGGGCTGCAGCAGAGCTGGGGGTGCCTGGCTGGGCAGGGAGGTCCCCAGGGTCCCCAGCCTGTCCCAACCCTGCCCACAGTGCCAGGTGCTGACCCCCTAGCACATCCCTGGCTGCTTCCTTCCCCAGCTGGCGGGGGTGGGGAGGGGGAGGCAGGAAACGGGATGTGGCGCCAGCCCCCACCCACACCCAGGCAGGGAGATGTCATTGGA
>NW_017728989.1:105662-106227 GCF_001723915.1 Gavialis gangeticus
TTGCATTGCCCCCATGCCCCCTTGCATTGCATCCCTGCACCTCCTTGCATTGCACCCCTTTGCTTTACTCCCCCTGCACCCCCTTGCATTGCACTCCCCCCCATTCGCCCCTTGCATTGCATCCTCACACCCCTTTGCATTGCACTCCCTTTGCTGCACCACAGCCCCTCGTAGCACCACCCCCTCATACTCTTCTCTCCCTGCCTCTGCCTAGTCTTCCCTGCCCCCACCCCCACCCCCACCCCCTGCTTCTCAGGGTCCTCCTGGGAGCCCAAGCCCTGATTCTGGCCTGCTGAGAGGGGGTTTGGTTGCCAGGCTTGGGCCCCCTTTTCTTACCCCCAGAGATGCCCCCCCAGCTCTGCCCAGCTGGGGTGTTGCAGGGGGGCTCATCCCTACCTCCGTGCCTGGTGGCTGGCAGCTCTTGGTCCAGAGAGGGGTTTGTCCTGGTGAAGTGGCGCAGATCCCCGTTTCCTCCCCCTTCCGCCCCAGGAGGGCGGGTGATTCAACTAGGGGAGCTGGGTCTCCCTGGCACTGTGATGCCCCCAGGACCTGTTTGTGGTCCCCC
>NW_017728989.1:111757-114821 GCF_001723915.1 Gavialis gangeticus
CCCCCACCCCCACCCCCACCCCCTGCTTCTCAGGGTCCTCCTGGGAGCCCAAGCCCTGATTCTGGCCTGCTGAGAGGGGGTTTGGTTGCCAGGCTTGGGCCCCCTTTTCTTACCCCCAGAGATGCCCCCCCAGCTCTGCCCAGCTGGGGTGTTGCAGGGGGGCTCATCCCTACCTCCGTGCCTGGTGGCTGGCAGCTCTTGGTCCAGAGAGGGGTTTGTCCTGGTGAAGTGGCGCAGATCCCCGTTTCCTCCCCCTTCCGCCCCAGGAGGGCGGGTGATTCAACTAGGGGAGCTGGGTCTCCCTGGCACTGTGATGCCCCCAGGACCTGTTTGTGGTCCCCCATGACCAAGGCTTCCCACCCCCCATCCCCGGGCCCAGGTGTGCCTGCACTTTCCCTCCAGAGTCCCGGGCCTGGCCTCTGGCTCCAGGGGCAGGAGCTGCTGATACCGTTCTCTCCCTGCCGGTCACCCCTATTCCCACTGCTGCCCGCAGGGGCCAGGCCGCTGCCCCTGGAAGCCAAATATTTACCTTGCCCGCATCCCTCTGTCAGCCTTGGAGTGGACCGGGGTTTAGGCTAGAGCATTGCAGGGGATTTTTGGGTAGCCCCATTGCTACTCCCTTGCTGGAGGAAGGGGCAGGCCCGGGCCCCCAACCTGAGACAGGCCACGTCAGGCATCCTTGGTGCTGTGAGCCTGTCTCCTTCCCTGGGAAGGGGCTGTGTGTCCCCCATCCCTTGGCCCTTCTCCAGGCCATGGGCTGGTGGGCTCGCAGCCTTGCCCTGATGGGTGTGTTGGTGCCAGGGCTCGCACAGCAGAGCAGGGGCTCTGGGCAGGTGTGGAGCAGGGCTGGCAGTGCCAGGCCAGCGCTCTGGCCCCGCTGTTGGGCCAGTGGGGAGGGTCCCCAGTGTCAGTTGTTCTGGGTGCTGTTGGGGGTCCAGACATGGCTCCTGGAGCTCACTGAGGGGTGGCTGCCCCTCCGCAGCACTGAGCCAGCCTGGGGGGTTGTCACTGTACAACTGGGGAGCGGAACAGAGTCGCCTGAGCCAGGCTCACTCCAGTGGCTGCGAGCAGCCTGGACAAGGGGGTTTGGTGGCAGCGTCTCGTTAGTGGGAGTGTTGGGGTGCAGGGTGGAGCTGAGCCTGGCAGAGGGGGGCAGACGGTGCCAGCCCGACGTCCCGGTCATGCCTGGCTCGGCTTGCCCCTTGCAGCCTCCTCTGGTCCAAGCCATCTTCAACCGTGACATTGAGGAGGTGCGGTCGCTGTTGAGCCAGAAGGAAAACATCAATGTCCTGGTGAGTGCAGGAGGACTCCCCAGTGTCTTTTCTTTGGGGAAGCCATCAGACCGTTGTCCTCATGCACGGTGGCTGCGGCCCCCATCCCGCGTGGTGCCCCCACAGGGCTGAGGGGACTGGGGCCCTGGGTATGACGCGTTGCTCTCTGCATGGAAGTGAAGAGCTTCAGGTCAAAGGCGCAGTCAGTGTGTCAGCCTGGGGCTCTCCACGCATGTCCAGGAAGCCCGGCTCTCAGCGGGATCTGGCCTGCGCCCTTGGGGGTCTGCGGCACTGAGGCAGCTGGAGACCTGCCCTGTGCTCTCACGCTCACCCTTCGGCGCATGCTGCCCTGTGAGGGGGGCCTGCTCTGTGGCCGTCTCCCTCGGGCCATCCCCTGGGGTGGAAGTGGAGGCTGTGGGGCAGGGATGTCCCCCCATTATAGTTGGGGCCCGTCTCTCCCACATAGGACCAAGAAAGGCGAACGCCACTGCATGCTGCTGCCTACGTAGGAGATGCTGCCATCGTGGAGCTCCTCATCTTGTCAGGTATGGCGGCTGCTGGCCCTACCCTGCCCCCCCACCCAGGGGTGTCTGGGTCTTCCAGGCCCCAGCACTGTCCTGAGCAAAGGTGTGGGGGGGCAGGCTGCAGCACTGGGGTGGGGATTGGAGGGGGGCACATTGGGACTCAGCTCTGACCCTGCCCTGGGTTCCCCTTGCCCCCGCCCAGAGCTCAGCCCCCGTCTGCCTCCCCAGGTGCTAACGTGAATGCAAAGGACACGGTTTGGCTCACGCCGCTGCACCGCGCCGCGGCTTCCCGCAACGAGGTAGGTGCCCCCCGCCTCCCCCAAGCCAGCGGAGACCCTGCAGGTTGCCCCCCCCCACCCCGCCCTGCCCCGGCCCAGCCCGCAATGCAGGACTTGCTTCCTCACAGCCTGGCCTCTTCTCCATGCTCGTGGCAGGAAGCCCAGGCTCCAGCTGCCAGGCTCTGGCCCCATGGGGGTGGTGGAGGCAGGGAGCAAGGGGGTGTCCAAAAGCAGGCCCGCTTCCTCCACGGCTCCTGCCCTGCCCCATTGCAGCCCCCTCCCCAGCTCAGCCCAGTTCGTGGCCCCAAGGCCACAGGGAGCAGGGCATGGTGGGACTTGGGCACGTGGTGATGCCAGCTCCCTCTCCCCTCCCTGCAGAAGGCACTTACCCTCCTCCTGAAGCACTCGGCCGACGTCAACGCCCGCGACAAATACTGGCAGACGCCACTGCATGTGGCCGCTGCCAACCGGGCCACCAAGTGCGCCGAGGCCCTGGCCCCTCTGCTGAGCAGCGTCAACGTGGCCGACCGCACTGGGCGCACAGCACTGCACCACGCCGTGCACAGCGGTCACATTGAGGTGAGCCCACCCCTGCTCCAGTGCCTGGGGGCAGTGTCTGGATCTGGGGGACCCCAGAGGCAGCCATTTGTGGCCAGCCGCCTTGCGCTAGGTGGTGTACGTGCCCCCCGAACACAGCAGGGAGGGGGGGAGCTTGACGTGCCACGGTAGCCTGGCTGGACACTGGACTGGGTCCTTTGACCCCCACCCATGTCTCCCTGCTGCAGATGGTGAACCTGCTCTTGAACAAGGGGGTCAACCTGAGCACGTGTGACAAGAAGGAGCGACAGCCCATCCACTGGGCCGCCTTCCTAGGTACGTCCTCCCCTGCTCTCTCCCCACCCTGGCCTCTGCTGGGTGGGCTGGACCTGAGCTCATGAGCGGCCCTGTCACTGCGTGGCTCGATCGTGGTGCGGGCTCGTGCCTACCACGA
>NW_017728989.1:119821-124952 GCF_001723915.1 Gavialis gangeticus
CCACTGGGCCGCCTTCCTAGGTACGTCCTCCCCTGCTCTCTCCCCACCCTGGCCTCTGCTGGGTGGGCTGGACCTGAGCTCATGAGCGGCCCTGTCACTGCGTGGCTCGATCGTGGTGCGGGCTCGTGCCTACCACGACCCCAGCTCCTAGCAGCCCCACTCCTCTCTGCTCAGGCCACTTGGAGGTGCTGAAGCTGCTTGTGGCCCGTGGTGCTGACGTGGCCTGCAAGGACAAGAAGGGCTACACACTGCTGCACACGGCAGCCGCTAGCGGCCAGATCGAGGTGGTGAAGCACCTGCTGCGGCTGGGTGTCGAGGTGGGGCCTGTGGTTGCGCTGGGGGGTGGAGGTGGCAGCTGGGGACATGAGCTCCGTGGAGAAGCAGTCTCTGGCCATGCCCATGTGCTCGGGGGACACTACCAGGAGCTGTGGGATCCCACCGAGATGCCCCTGTATATTAGGGGGATGGGGACCCCCATCTCTGCTGCCTGGCGGCTTCTGCAGATGCTGTATCCGCCTGCCCAAGAGCCGGGGGAGTTGCCTTGCCTTGGCTCTGACTTGCTTTACCCCAGGGCTTTGCTTCACTTCCTGTGCTAAACCTTCACCACACTCCAGGTCCCTGGGGCTGCCTGAGCACAATTCCCAGTGCTGTTGGGGCGTGGGGTGGAGCACGCCGGGTGGCATTTGGGCCCTTTCCGACCCCCCAGCCCAAGCCAACCCCAGGCCTGTGCTGCAGATCGACGAGCCGAATGCCTTTGGGAACACTGCACTTCACATCGCCTGCTACATGGGCCAGGATGCCGTGGCCAATGAGCTGGTGAACTGTGGCGCCAACGTCAACCAGCCCAACGAGAAGGGCTTCACCCCACTGCACTTCGCCGCCGTCTCCACCAATGGGGCCCTGTGCCTGGAGCTGCTTGTCAACAACGGTGCCGATGTCAACTTCCAGGTGTGCAGGAGTGGGTGGCCAGGGGGCACAAGGATGGCTGACCCCTCGAGGGCGGAATGGGGTGCACCCCCTCCCCCTGCCCTCCCCAGCTGCTATTTCCTTCGCTTGCAGAGTAAGGAAGGGAAGAGCCCCTTGCACATGGCTGCCATCCATGGCCGATTCACGCGCTCCCAGATCCTCATTCAGAACGGTACGTGGCCACCCACCCCACCACTTCCCCCCTGCTGGCCTGGCTCCAGGGGGAGTCAGGCACCCAGGAGTCTCCCCCATGATGCACTCGCTGCCTGGGCAGCCCCTGCCCCATCTGCCCGGCCCCAGCGCTTCCCTGTGGGGATGGGGAAGTCCCTGGAACCTGCATCTTGGATCTCCAGGGTGGGAACCTTGAGGATCCAGCCAGGCTGCCCTGCAGTGACCATCCTGCCCTGGATGCCACAGCGCTAAGCTGGCATCAGGGTACCAGGTCTTTTTCCCCCCACATTTGAGGAGGGAGCTGTGGGCTGTCCCTGCCCTGCTGGGAGCAGCAGTATCACTCTTCCACCTCCCCCCCAACCCTTTCCCTTCTCCTGCGGCCACCCTGTTAGCTGCCGCTCTCTATTGCAGGCAGCGAGATTGACTGTGCTGACAAATACGGCAATACCCCCCTCCACGTTGCTGCTAGATACGGCCACGAGCTGCTAATTAGTACTTTGATGACGAATGGTGCTGACACTGCAAGGTGAGCAGGCTAGCTTGGACCCCCCTCTCCAACTCGGGCTGGGGGGGTTGCACTGCCGTGCATAGGGTTAACGATGGGGGGAGCTGGTTATGGTGGGGGGGATATTATAGGGCCAGGGGGTGGGGGCTGTTCCTCCTTCATCCTCCCAGTGTCCTCCTGACCCTGCTGTCCCCTGTGGCAGGCGTGGGATCCACGACATGTTCCCTCTGCACTTAGCTGTTCTCTTTGGATTCTCAGACTGTTGTCGCAAGCTACTTTCCTCAGGTGAGGGACGGGCCTAGGGCAGTGGCCTGGGGGAGTCACAGGGCAGGGCAGTCCCTGCCTGACTCAGTTTCTCCTGCTGGCAGGTCAGTTGTACAGCATCGTCTCCTCGCTGAGCAACGAGCACGTGCTGTCTGCCGGCTTTGACATCAACACGCCCGACAACCTTGGCAGGACCTGCCTCCACGCTGCTGCTTCCGGAGGGTGGGTGGCACTGCGGGGAGCCAGGGGCCCATGGCCGTGCCCTCCCCAGGTCCTGGCACTGGGCCACCTGCCTCCAGGCTCTGTGGATCTAGCTGAGGGAGGGGAAGGAACCCAGGCGTCCTGGATCCTCGGCATAGCATAAACCACTGCACCGCTCCTGTGCCGGTGTTGCGGGAACCTGTTTTAACGTACCCGGTTATGGGATTGTGCACGGGCACTGGGGTGGGATCAACAGCTCCCGGTGCTTGCAGGGCAGCTGTGTAGCCATGCAGAAGGGGACTTATGGGGGGCTGCATCACCTGCCCCAGCCCCACAGGTCTGAGGGCACAGCTGGGGGCTTGGAGCAGGCACAGCGGGGCCCTGCCTGGCCAGGCTCATGGGTCTCCCCGCTGCGTTCCCGCAGGAACGTCGAATGTCTTAACTTGCTGTTGAGCAGCGGTGCTGACTTGAGAAGGAGAGATAAATTTGGGAGGTGAGTGCTGGCGCCACGGCCCTTTGAGGGGGCAGGGACCGACCCACCCCCAACATAGTCATGGGTGCCAGCAGGAGCCATGGGCTTTTCCCAGTGCTGCGGTGGTCTCTGGGGCATGGGCTGGGGAAACCAGCGGTGTCTCCAGGGCCCTTCTGGATCCCCTGAGCCCACGTGCCCCTGGCCCCCTGCTCTATGGGTGCTACTGACACTGGGGAGACGTGCATCAGTGCTGTGCCCAGATTGGGGCCACGTGGCTGCTGGCGCCCTGACCTCGCATCTCCCCCCAGGACTCCATTGCACTACGCAGCCGCCAACGGCAGCTACCAGTGTACGGTGACACTGGTCACCGCTGGAGCCAGTATTAACGAGGCCGACTGCAAAGGCTGCACCCCCCTGCACTATGCTGCTGCTTCAGACACGTACAGGAGGTAGAAAGGCACTGGGGCCTGTCCCCCTTCCTCCCCACAACCCCCTTGTTCCCTCCGTCTCGGGGACTGACGCCAGCTTCCATCCTTCCAGAGCTGAGACTCATTCAGGAAACAGCCACGACGCCGATGAGGAGCCACTCAAGGAGTCCAGGCTGAAGGAGGCGTTCTTGTGAGTAACCCCTGAGCCGGCTTCTCTCCAGACCCCCCCGGACCCTTCCCTGGGCATTTGGGATCTGCGTGCCCCTGGCATGAATCCATCCAGGAGCAGGTCCCAGTCTTGCCGGTGCTCCTTGTTCCTGGCCTGCCGGTGGGGTCTGGCCCCGGGCCAGCTGTGACCCCCCCTCGTCCGGTCCCTGCAGCTGTCTCGAGTTCCTGCTGGACAATGGTGCTGACCCCTCTCTCCGGGACAAGCAGGGATATACCGCAGTCCACTACGCCGCTGCCTATGGCAACCGGCAGAACCTCGAGTTGGTGAGTGGGATGCCCTGCCTCAGCTGGCTGGGACATGGGGGTCAGATAGGAGCCTCCTGAGGAGGGTGATGTGCAGCTCATGAGTGCTGCAGGGTGCCCACACGGGGCTGGGGGAGGAGGGCAGATCTGGCAAGGCCCTGTGCAGAAGTCTACAGCTTCCTTGGCAGATATAATAGGGCCTAGACAGGCCGTGACCCTGAGCTAGCAGGGGAGTGGGTCAAGGACCATGCCCTTGGGACTGCCGTGGAGCTCTTGGGTCTTGAGAGCCCCAGGGTCTCAAGGGTTTCCTGCTTCCTGTTGCAGCTCCTGGAAATGTCTTTCAACTGCCTGGAGGACGTGGAAAGCACCATTCCAGTCAGCCCTTTGCACTTAGCTGTGAGTAGTACCATGCGGAGTGGCCGGGCTGGGCCTTGTGGCTGGCACTGGGCATTTGCTGTGGCCGTGAGTGGTGGCTCTGGCACCTACCTGAGCACAGGTGTGCGGCTGCAGGGAAGGAGATGGTGCAGGATGTGGAGGGCAGGGCTCACTTCCCCGCTAGAGACTCTCCAGCTGCCTTGGAGGCCCGTGGGGACATTCCCCAGCCCCTCTGGGGTGGTCATGGCATTAGCAGCTTCGGTGTGGGGGCTTCCCAGGGCAGGCACGCAGCTTCTGGGGGTTCATTGGCTGGTGCATGTGGGGGTAGGTCTGGGAGCTGGCAGGGCCATGCTTTTATAAGGGACCGTGTCACCTCCAGGCCTATAACGGTCACTGTGAAGCCCTGAAGACCCTCGCCGAGACCCTGGTGAACCTGGATGTGCGGGACCACAAGGGACGCACGGCGCTGTACCTCGCCACGGAGCATGGCTCCACGGACTGTGTGGAGGTGCTCACCAGTCACGGAGCCTCTGCCCTGGTCAAGGAGCGCAAGCGCAAGTGGACGCCTCTCCATGCTGCAGGTGAGGGGCTGGGGGCAGCCTCGTTCTGCCTCCCCTGCTGTGGGGACGGCCCTTCTGTGTGGACTAGGAGGGGACCAACTGGCTCAGGATGGGAGGTGGCCACATGCCCTTTCTAGGACAGGGGCAGGTGACCCTGCTGTGCATCCCTAATTCACCTCATGCCCCCCAGCTGCCAACGGGAACACAGATTCCCTGCACCTCCTGATTGACAGCGGGGAGCGGACTGACATCGCCGACGTCATGGATATCCATGGCCAGTGAGTTCCCCGGGGGACTCTGAGGTGGGAGGCCGTGTTGTCTTGGGGCACGTGTGCAGACCACAGGCCACGAGGAGGGAAAGGGCGAGGCTGTCCCTCCCCATCCCCCTGCTGCAGCCACTGGACAGGGCTGGGGCCAAACCCAGGAGTCCTGCGAAACTGGTCCCGCCCCCGCAGAACCCCGCTGATGCTGGCGATCATGAATGGCCACGTTGACTGCGTCCACCTCCTGCTGGAGAAGGGGTCCACGGCTGACGCTGCTGACAAGCGAGGCAGGACGGCTCTGCATCGTGGGGTGAGCAGAGCTGTGGGCTGGGGGACTTTGTGGCCATTGAGGGGGGGAGGAGGGGCTGGAGGTGGGAGGGGGATTTTGCTGTCCCGGATGATCTTCACCCTAGAGTCCTAAAGGAACTGGCTGGGGTCATTGCAAGTCCCCTGGC
>NW_017728989.1:125026-131152 GCF_001723915.1 Gavialis gangeticus
GTCCCTGTGAACATGCACCCAGGGCAGGCCACGTTCCCTGTCCGGGGGAGGACATGGTGGGTGGGGGAGTCTGTCCCGGCAGTGCAGCCCCCCCCCTCATGGCAGCCCGGTATCCACATAGGCGGTGACAGGGTGCGAGGACTGCCTGGCAGCGTTGCTGGACCATGACGCCTTTGTACTGTGCCGGGACTTCAAGGGGCGTACGCCCCTGCACTTGGCCTCGGCCTGCGGCCACCCCGATGTGCTGCGCACCCTGCTGCAGGCCGCGCTCTCTACTGACCCACTGGACTCTGTGGTGGACTACAGTGGCTACTCCCCCATGCACTGGGCTTCATACAGCGGTGAGGACCCCCTGTCCCTGCCATCTGCCTTGCCCCAAGCCTGGCAGCTTTGGCTGAGACCCCGGGTGCTGTGGAGTGCCCCCCCAGTTAGTCAGGATTGAGCGGGGCTGTGTCTGCCTGTGCCCTGCACACTGGGCCATAGCACGGCATCCCCTGCATGCGTGGCTCCCCTGGGGGTCATGGGGTTGCAGAGGGAATCCCACCAGGGCTGGTGTAGTCCCAGCCTGTGAGCCCTGACCTGCTTCTCCGGCGTCTCTACAGGGCACGAAGATTGTCTGGAACTGTTACTTGAACACAACCCGTTTGCGTACCTGGAAGGAAACCCCTTCACTCCATTGCACTGTGCAGTGTAAGTTGGCGCCACTGGGGCCAGCCGGGTGGGTTCAGGGTCTCCTGGCGCATGCCCTGCCCTCCAGTGCTCCCATTTCACTGCGGGCTGGTGGAGGGGGCCGCAGAGCCGCACAGCCTGTGCTGCATCCCCTGGCGGGAGCCATCTCCCGGGTACAGGGCTGCGATTGCCCTCACCAGGAGGCCAGGCCCAAGCCAGGCCTTGTGGAGCTGGGGGATGAAGTCACGGGGCTGGTCTCCGTCACTGCAGGCATCTCATCCTGCTGTGTTGCTTTGGGAGAGGGGTGGGGGCGACCGACATGGAGCGGGTGGGCTCCTTGCTGCTCCCCCAACACCTTCCCACAGGGCCCTGGCACCAAGCAGCCTCAGCCCCAATCAGCTCTGCCCCTCGGCCTTGTCCCCACTGCAGAATTAACAACCAGGATGGCACTGCTGAGATGCTGGTGGAAGCATTGGGTGCCAAGATTGTTAATAGCAGAGATGCCAAAGGAAGGTGAGTGCAGCCCCACTTCTCCCTGTGATGTGCCAGCTACCCAGGCCTGGCAGGGGACATGCCACCTGATGCCCGCCTGTCTCCCCACAGGACCCCCCTTCACGCTGCTGCCTTCGCAGACAACATCCACGGTTTACAGCTGCTGTTGCGCCACCAGGCTGAGGTGGACGCAGCTGACCAGCTGGGGAGGACGCCCCTCATGATGGCTGCTGAGAACGGGCACACTGCAGCTGTAGGTGTGTGAGGCCGCCTGCCCGCTCTGGGCACCATGCTGGTCGTGTGAGCTTCTGAGCATTTACTCTGCTGGGGCAGGGGAGGTCAGGCCTGGCAAGGGGCCGTGGCCCACCCATATGGCTGGAGCCCGTGCTGGGTCCCCAGCCTGTTCCCCCAGCCCCTGCTGCACATCGTCGGCTGTCCCAAGCCCGTCGGTGGTGGGTGTGGGGTCCTGATGGCACCTGTCTCTCGGTTGCAGAGTTCTTGCTGTACAGAGCGAAAGCAGATATCACCGTGCTGGACGTCAACAGGAACACGGCTCTTCACCTGGCCTGCAGTAAGGTACGGCATGTTTCTGGCCTTGGGCATGTGGCCCTGCCCCCATGGCTTCCCAGACGTACGGAGGACATGGACTGCCATCTCTGGCCCTGTGACTGCTTGATGGGATTGACCTGGCACAATGGGATGGTGGCTAGGGCCCCAGGGCAAGTGAGCTTGAACCCGGCAGAACGCAGCCTCGGCTGCTCCTCGGCCTGGGTGCTCAAGAAGAGAACAGCCCCAGGAACGTCGCTGCCCCCCTCCCCGCCCCCATTAACAAGCTGCTTCTGTTCCCAGGGTCATGAAAAGTGTGCCTTGTTGCTCCTGGGGGAAACCCAAGACCTTGGCCTTATCAATGCAACTAACAGTGCTCTGCAGATGTGAGTATCAGCGCAGCTAGCACCCAGGTGCAGGGGCCTGCCCGTGGGCCACACATGCAATGAGTTCTCATGGCTCTCAGCCTTCCCTGTTCCTCCTGCTGGAGAAGCCCTTTCTCTCCCAGCTGAGCTAAGTGCCCTGGTAGAAGCCACCTGCACCGAGGCCTCAACGTTTGGGGGCAGCTGGGGCTGGCTAAGCTGATTGGGGAGATGGGCGGGAGGCTGCAGAGTGGCTCATGGGCCAGGGGGGCTGACTTGCCCTGCCGCACACAGGCCTCTCCACATCGCAGCGCGGAATGGACTGGCCTCCGTCGTCCAGGCCCTGCTCAGCCGCGGTGCAACAGTGCTGGCGGTGGATGAAGAAGGTGTGTGGTCCTGGCTGGGGGGCAGGGGGGTCGGGGGGATCTACCAGAGCGTGACTGGTGCTCATGGACCTCCTGCAGCACTGGTGTCGCGTCCTCATGCTGCACCTGGGCCATGTCGTGCCCGGTGTGTGGGACGCTTGTCTTCCCTTGCTTGTGCATGGTGGGTCCTGGGGGGCCCTGCCCAGGGCTGGGAGCTGTGTGAGCACTGGGCACTCACTGCCTCTGGCCCAGCAGGAAAAGCAGTGACTTGGTGCAGTTTTTTGGGGTGGGGCAGAGGTTGTGAATACAGCTGTGTGCACGTCCTTGTGTGCATGTTTCATAGTTTCATACTTGGTAGGGTCAGAAGGGACTTGAGCAGATCATCAAGTCCGACCCCCTGCCACATGCGTGTGTATGAACATGCCTGTGTGTGTGTGCATATCTATGCGTGTCTATGTGTGCATGAATGTGTGTGTGTGTGTGTGTGTGCGTGTGTGTGTGTGCGCGCGCGCGCACACCTCCATGTATGCTCACGTGTGTGCGCGCCTGGGGGCCTGTGGGCAGGCACGTGCAAGCATGCGCAGTGGAGCTCCCCTCCACGGCCTGACAGGTGCCCGCTCCTCGCCCCCGCAGGTCACACCCCGGCGCTGGCCTGCGCCCCCAACAAGGACGTGGCGGATTGCCTGGCACTGATCCTCTCCACCATGAAGCCTTTCCCCCCGAAAGACGCCATCAGCCCCTTCAGCTTCAACCTCCTTAAGAACTGCAGCATCGCGGCCAAGACAGCGGCCTGCGGCGCCCTGCCCAACGGCGCCTCCTGCCCCTACGCCAAGGACCGGCATGGTGCCATCGGCCTGGACGGCTGCTACTCGGAGTAGCGCGCCCCACGGTGACCCCCTCTCTTCTCCTATTTATTTAGAGCCTCTCTGCGTCTAGGGCACTTTGAAGGAGAACAAGCCTGGGCCAGGCCCCACCCTGCAGCCACCCGGGGCTCCCTGCTTCCGCTGTGCACCCCCCTCGCCCATCGGCAGCCGCCTGGCTCTGTCCCCCGCCCTCGTGCCCCCGCCTGTTCTAACGGCTTCTCTTGGCAGGGTGGCACGAGCGCGGTCGGTGCCAGCCAGGCCCCCCCACCCACGTGCAGGGCCCTGCTTGCCCTCACGGGGAGCCATTCGCCTTAAACGTCACTTGATTTGTGGACCACAAAAAACTTCTCCTCCGCCCTGGGGCTGCTGTGCCAACCCCCACGGCTGCCCCACAGCGGAAGCTCGGACCCCCGAGGGGGGATTGGGAAGGGGAGTGGGGGGATTGCTGACAAACAAGGGACCGTGGCGGCAGGCACCAGTCAGTGCTGCTGCCCCCGCACGTGTTGCCATCATGCCCGTCCCCACCGCCCCCTGCTGACACTTGAATTGGAACTACTGTACCTGGGCTGCGCGCCTGCCCCCCCTGTGGCTGGCACCCCCTGCACGCCCGGATGCAACATGGGCGCCGTGGTCCATGCCCACATGTGCTGCTGGAGCTGCCTTCCTCGTGCAGGCACTTTAGGGTCCCCCTCGCCTCTTTCCCCCCCTTCCCACCTTCTAGGCCCCGGGACACAAGGCCCCAGCCCCCCCCCAATGCTGCGTGGCTGCCCCCCACTTTCCCCCGGCAGCATTGCTTTTCCTTTATCGAGAATTTGCCTGAACACAAGCAAAAAAAAAAAACCCCTCAAGGAGGTGAATTTTCTGGAAGTCGAGACCTAGTTGGGGTCCCTGCTGCAGCCCAGGGCATGTGGGGAGAGGGCCGTGGCATAGCTGACAGGACATGTGAGGGCTGCTGGGGGGTTTGTTTCCGAGTTACTGTAAAGGCATCGCGGGTAGAAACCGAGGCCGCCCCCTGCCTCCACCAGCCTGCTCCAAGCCAAAGACCTGGACGTAGCGATCAGAGCAGGCTGCTGGGGGGGCATCCGATGCCCCCATCCTCCCCCTCCACCCTCCTTGCTTTGGCAGCTGTTGGGGAGCGCGGGGAAGGGGCTGGGGAGCTTGAGCAAAGCAAAGGGCTGGGTGTGGAGGGAGGGGGCATCTCTTTTGCCAAATGACCGCGGCCCCGTGTGCAGCTGGTGCCCCTCTGTGTGCGGCCAGTGACGCCCCCGCCCTGTCCTGGGGTCACCCCGCCAGTCAGACTAGGGCCGTCCCATGTCTTGTCCTCTGAGGCTGAGGCTCATGTGGTCTGGGGGCCAGGGCATTGTCCCTTCCCCTCTCCCCCCTGCTGCCCGGGGGGCTGGGGCTCCTATTGCACTGTTTCTTTCTGTTAACCAAAGCCAAACTCTTCAAACCAAATACGACGTTCCCATCTTGGCCTCATCCTTCCATCCCACTGCGGTCGGACCCCAGGGGTGGGAGACATGGGCGTTGGGGGGCACGACCTGCTTGTCTCTCTTTCTTCTTCTTTCTACCCCCCCCCCCCCAGAGTACTTTGGGGCTCCGGCTCCCAGCAAAGCACTTCAGGAACTGACCCGTGGCGCTTAGGAGCAGGCAAGAGGCCCCATGGCCCAGCTGGCCTGTATCCCTCGAGGCACTTCCACAAAACCCCCGTGTGGGTGGCGGGTGCCCTGGGGAGAGGTCTCCTCTCCAGCTGCGGATGTCAGTCTCCCCACACCAGGCATCTAAGACCCAGCCTTGGCCTCCCCCGTCCCCGTGACAGGGCTCCGGGGAACCGCTTGCCCAGTTCCCAGCCAGTGTTACCTCCCTGCAGCGAATACCTCACCATGGCCCTGTGCCAGACTTGAAGCCCCCCTTTCCCTCCCGTCTCCAGCCCCGGCCGTTCAGTATTGCCCCGAGGGAGATGGCGAACCTGGACCCGCTTGTTTACATGGCTGCCATGTGTGGCCGCGCTGCACTTGGGGCACCGCCTGCCCCTTCCCCACTGCCTGGGGCATGGAGAGGGGATGGGAGCTGTCTCGCATCTCCCCAGGGACCCCACGGCCCCCAGGGTGCTGCCTGGCTCGGGGAAGCTGGTCTCCCTTGGGCTCCACCTCTTCCCAGTGGCACCAGGGCGCAGGGACTAGCAGGGCAAGCGCCTAGCGCTGTCAGCACTGACCCAGCGCCTGCAAGGGGAGGGGTCCCCGTGGGCACGCACGTGGCAGGAGCAGGCATGCACACGCGTGCACATCAATTTATCCTGCGACTTAGGATGTTAATTACACCCCCCCATTGCTACCACAGTTGGGGGGGCAGTCCTAGAACCATTTCAACGATGAGCAGGTGCCCCCACTGTGTCCTCACATCCCCTGTCCTTCCCTGCGCTGCCCCCCAACCCCGCTCCCGCCTGACGCCGAGACAATCAGCGCGATCTCTCTAAGGGCTTCAGCATTTCCCCCTCTGCGGCGTCGCTTCTTCCTGCTCACGGCCAGTTCCCCCCCCACCCGTGCCTCTTTCTTTTCATTTTAAATAATAATGGTGATGATGATAATAATAGGGGAGCGGCACCACACTTCAGCAGCACATTCGTGGCCCTGGGGGGTGGGGAAAGGGGCCCAGTCTTGTTCTCCTGTAGCGCTGTAGCATTCCCCCTCCACTTTGTTGGCACCACTTGGCCATTTCGGTAACGACCCGCGTGTTCGGTAACGACGCGTTCTTTCGCGACACGAGACTTGCGCTGGTTTCCCGGGCGTGTCGCGATGAGGGCTGAAGGGAAACCCCTGCCCCCCCCCG
>NW_017728989.1:131502-140633 GCF_001723915.1 Gavialis gangeticus
GGGGCATGGGGCGTCTTTCCAGCTTTGATTTTATTTTTTCCAAGTCTGTCTAGGGAAGGAAGAAGCAAGGGAAGTTGGGTGGAAAAAAGAAGGAAATAAGCAAAAAAAAAAGAAAAAAAAAGACCACCCCCCCCCCGAAACCCCACAGCACAAATACATTTCAGTTCCCAGGTGTATTTGCACTGCCATAGCGAGGAACCGGGCCGCGGCCCGCCTGAGCCATAGAACTGCTGACAAACACTGAATGTACCCACCCGGGGACGCCGCAACCTTATGTGATCATGAATCACTCCCCGTCCCTGGAGCTGAGACCGGAGCGGGCGTCTCTGCTCCCAGGAAACGGGCGGTGTTCTTTTTTCTCTTCCTTTGGATGTATCCTGCCCTCACCCCCCTTTGTCCGGGACCGAGCGGGCACCCGGTGACCAGCTCCCGTGGGCTCAAAGGGGCCCTAATCGGCTGCTTTCTCCATGCCTCTGTGGGGTCACGGTTGTTAGCACTGAGTTCGGCTTTTTTTGGCTTGGGCAGGGCAAGGGAAGGGGCTGGGGGTGGAGAGCAGGGATACACCCCCCACCTCCCCAGCCAAAAAAGGCTGAATTTCCAGTTCAAAATCCCACTAACAACCCCTCTAGATTAGCCCCCCACATCCGCCGAAGGCCACAGGTGCAGGGACCAGCGAGGGGGGGACGCGGTGATGCCCCCCAGGCAGTGACTGGAGCCCCCCCTTCCCACTCACGCTGCACCCCCAGCTCTCACCTCTGCCTTCAATAAGAAACCAAAGGAGACCAGACCCCGGCCTGCCGGCGGCCCCTGCCCCAGTCCCACCGCGCAGTTGTTCGCACTCTCCCTGTTTCTGTCTCCCGGGATGGGGTGGCCGCGCTGGGTCCGAGCTGGCCTTTCCCATCCATAGGAGCTGGAACCTACCCTGTTTTGTGGGGGAGAGGTCAGAGGCTTTGTGGGGAGGTGGACATGGAAAGCCTGCTCCAGGGTCACAGCCTGACAGTCCTCGGAGGAAATTGGGAGTCCAGCCGGTGTCTGGGGGGGTGGCTGCGCCTCCAAGGCGCCCGCGGCGAGCTCTCCGTGTCTGTCCCGGGCACCTCTGTACATGATGCACATGCGCGCACCTGCAGGGCCAAGCCTGGCTCGGCCCCTTCCTACTGCAGAGGAGACGACGGACCAAGGACCGCGGCCTTACGCCCCCCCCCCCCACCCTTCTCTCTTGTTCGTCCACTTGAAAACAATAAAGCAAATGCATGGAAACCTCTTCTGGTCTCCGCACATCTCTGGCCTGGGTGCATTTGGGGCTCTGGCATCTTGTGCAAGGCCCAGGACGGGGGAGGTATTGGGGAGGGGGGGGCGGGGCTGGGGGTTCCTGGCTGTGGGAGGGAGTCCCCTGCCCAGCTCTGTGCCATGAGGGAGGTGCCCCTAGGAGGGCATCGGGGGGAGGGGGACAGCGCTGGCTTTGTCACGGCCCCTGTTTGCATTGTATCTGTGCATGTGCACACGTGTGCAAGTGGACATGTAGGCATGGAGCACTGGACTGGCTTTGTCAGAGTCTCTACTTAAGTTGCACCAGCACGTGTGTCCATGCACGTTTGTGTGTGTGCATGTACATTTATATGTTTGTAGGACTGGCTTGGGCAGAGTATTCTACTTGAGTTGCATCAGCATGTGTCTGTGGCCATCTGTGCGTATGCATGTGTGTGAACTTGTATGTGTGTGTAGATACATGTATGTTTGTAGTGGTGGCTCGTTGCACCAGCACGTCTATGCATGTTTGTGTATGTGTGTAGCACTGGCATAGTCACAGCCTCCACTTAGTTGTACCTGTTAGTGCATGCGTAGCACTGGCTGGGGCACAGCCTCTACTTGAGTTGTACCTGTGCACATGTGTGTGCGTCCGTGTGTGTGCATGTGCATACAAGCATTGGCTTAGACAGCTCCTATTTGAATTCTACCTTTGCATGTGCATGTACATGTGTACATGTGCAGCCCTGGCTTGGGCTCAGCCCCCTGCTTGAGGTGTGTGTGTGTGTGTGTGTGTGTGTGTGTGTGCGCGCGCGCGCACGCGCACACATGTGCATGCGAGTGTTGGCTTAGCCATAGCTTCTACTTGAGTTGCACCCGTGCCCATGTGTCTCCATGTCTGTGCACACTTCTGTAGCCGTGGCTTGGGCCCAGCCCCGGTCCCCCCTTGAGTTACACCTGTGCACACATATGTGCACGTAGCACCGGCTCAGGCACAGTGCTGTGTGCACGACCCCCCCCTCATGTCTGGCTGCACCCAAGTCCTGGCATCATCATGGCTTGGCATTAATGACCTTTATTCAATGGCTTCCACTTTTCCCTGCCCCCCCGAGGGGTCTGGGCCCCCCACCCACCCTGCGTGTCCGTCCTGGGCCAGGATCTTTTCCGCGGGGGGTACCCATCCATCTCCTCTGCAGCTGGGACCCCTGGCCCCATGTCCACGGCTCCCCTGCTGGGTCTGGGGACCCTCTCAGGCACCCATCAGACCAAGCCCCCCCACCCCCAGCACTGCTGGAGAGAGCCCAGGGGTCCGGAGCCATGCGGTGCTGTCCAGGCCGCGGGGGCTGCATCTGGCCTGTCCTGGGGCCAGGGGGCTGGGGGCATCAGGACTCCAGGGGAAAGCTGAGCTGCTCCTCGAAGAGCGCAATGGTGAGCATAAGCCCCCCGCCCAGGAGGAAGCCAAGGGCTTGGAGCACAAAGCAGCGTCCGGCATCCGCCTGCCACCTGCCCGCGCCTGTGCTGCGCAGCAGCATCTGGGGCAGCTGTGGGGAGAGCAGGGCTCAGCGCCACGGGGGTATAAGGCTGGGTGGGTGCCTCAGCACCCAGCCCGGCTTCTCCCCAGGGCCCTGCCTCAGTTTCCCCCTCCCCAGGCCTCAGTTTCCCCCTGTGCCTCAGTTTCCCTCTCTTGTACCTCAGTTTCTCCCCCTCTCACACCTCAGATTCCCCATGCCTCAGTCCCCCCATGCCTCAGTTTTCCCCTCCCTGTGCCTGCTTCTCCCCCGTGCCTCAGTTCCCCCCTGTGCCTCGGTTTCCCCCTCCCTGTGCCTATTTCTCCTTGCCCCATGTCTCAGTTCCTCCCTCGTGCCTGAGTTTCTCCCCCATGATTTTCTCCCCCCCATGCTTCAGTGTCCTCCTCCCTGTTCCTCAGTTTCTCCCCCACCCCCCGTGCTTCATTGTCCCCATCCCCCGTGCCTCAGTTTCTCCCCAGGCAGGGGGGAAGTTCACATGCACCCCCTCACACGACGTGGACTCACCATGTCCACGAGGGCCACATAGAGGAAGACGCCGGCCGTGGCAGCAAAGATCCAGGGCCCCAGGGGCCAGGCAGTGTGGCTGGCGAGGACGCCAATGGCCGTGCCCACATAGGCCAGCAGGGCTGAGAGCAGGTTGGCCAGGAACACAGCACGGGGACGCAGGCCAGCACCCAGCAGCAGCGCCATGTCGCCCAGCTCGTGCGGCAGCTCGTGGCAGAAGACAGCTAAGGACGTGCTCAGCCCCCCCGACGGCCCCTCTGCAAAGGCTGCGCCTGCCAGGACCCGCACACTTGGTGCCAGCCCGGGGCCTTGTCTCCCCTGCCTCAGTTCCCCCCCATGCCGCAGTTTCCCCCTCTGTGCCTCAGTTCCTCCCCATGTCTGTTCCTCACTTCCATGCCTCAGTTTCCCTCCTCCGTGCCCCAGTTCCCCCCGCCTCACCAATGGCCAACCCGTCAGTCAGGTTGTGGATCCCGTCCCCCAGTATCACCATCCAGGCCACGTCGGCCACGCTGGTGCCATGCGAGTGCCCATGCCCGGTGTGGCTGTCCAGGCTCCCCGCCCTGTGCTCGGCTCTGTCCTCCCCATCACCCCGCTCTGGGGCCGCCAGGTGCTGGGCCTCGGTGGGGGGACCTGAAAGGGAAGGGTCAGGGCTCATTAGTGGTGGTAGTTAATGGGGAAGGGGGAGTGAATTCGCCATGGGGGTATGGGGGGCTGGGTCAAGGGACATCACACTAGTGTCCAGACCAGGCATGCGAGGCGGGGCTGGCGCACAGTCCTTGTGTGAGACAGCGGTGACCGGCGCACAGCCCTCATGCAAGGTAGATGGGGACTGGTGCATGGCCCTCGTGTGAGGCAGGTGGCACATGGCCCTCAATGTGAGGTGAGGGTGACTGGTGCATGGCCCTCTTGTGAGATGGTGATGACCAGGTGGGGATTGGCACATGGCCCTTGTGTGAGGTGATGGTGATCAGTGCATGGCCTTTGTGTGAGACAGCAGTGACCAGGGCCCTCGTGCAAGGTAGGTGGGGACTGATGCATGGCCCTCATGCGACATGGGTGGTGCACAGCTTGTGTGTGAGGCGGGGGGGTGCTGGCACATGGCCCATGTATGAGACAGCAGTGACCAGCGCACAGCATTGTGCAAGGTAGGTAGGGATTGGCACAGGGCCCTCGTGTGAGGCAGTGGTGAGTGGTACGCGGCCCTCGTGCAAGGCGGGGATGTGGCTCACCTGGTGCAGGGCCCAGGATGCTCAGGCCGGTGCCGCTGTCCTCAGCATCTGCGGCCGCCCTCTGCACAGAGAGGGGCAGCAGTGAGCAGGGTCTGCCCCCCCACACCCCCGGACTGCCGGGCCCCCAGCCTGGCTCTTACCCGCGGGGCCCGTGCCCGCCGCAGCAGCCCCAGGACATTCTCCAGCAGGAAGAGTGCGTAGATGGCACCCAACAGTGCCAGGCCCTTCAGCACAGCTGCGTCCGGCCCCGTGGCCCCCGGCTCCCGGCCCTGCGCCTGCGGGGGCACCCGTCAGCGGGGTAGCCTGGCTTGGACCCGGACGCCTAGGTCCCCCTTTGAAGGTGAGGGGCTGTCTGGGTTCCTTTTTGGGGGCAGGGGGCAGATCCTGGGCCCAGATGCCTGGGTGGCTTTTGGAGGTTGGGGTGGACCAGGCCTGGACACCTGGGCTCTCTGGGGGGCCTTGGGGTGCGCGGCAACGGGTACATACGTGCGGCCAGAGGTGCAGCAGGGCGTCCCCACACAGGGTGCCTGCGGCCAGCGCCACCAGGAAGGCCAGGACCTGGTGCAGGAGGGCGCGGCCCAGCACCCGTACCAGCGCCAGTGCCAGCGCCGAGGGCAGGCTCAGCAGCGTCACCGCCAGGGCGGCCCAGCCCAGAGCTGTAGGAGGCGGCAGGTGGGGCCAGGCGGGGGCTGCCCCCTGCCTCAGTTCCCCACCCCTTTCCTCTCCCCCCTGTGCCTCAGTTTCCCCCATTTCTGCTCCCTGCCTCAGTTTCCCTCCCCCCTGCCCTTGCCCTCCCCGTGCCTCAGTTTCCCCATTTCCCCTCCCCCATGACTCAGTTTCCCTCCCTGGGGCCTTGTTCCCCCATGTGCCTCAGTTTTCCCCGGTGCCTCTTCCCTCCTTGTGCCTCAGTTTCCCTGGAACCAGGCCTTACCTGGGCCGAGGGCAGGCTGGGACACGGGCGGCGCTGGGGCAGGGCGGTGGTGCAGGCAGACACGGGTGTCAATCTGGTAGAGCAGCGCTGGGCACAGCAGCGCAAACTGCTCGGGGGTGATCTGCGCCGTCCCGGCCAGGCCAAAGTTCACCAGCAGCTGCGACACGTTCAGGCACTGCAGGGGTCACGGACGGGGTTGGGGGGGCACTGGAGCTGGGGTGGGGGGTGGACACCTGGGTTCCCTTCTCAGTCCTGAGGGGCTCCTTGCCTGACCCTGGGCACCCAGATGCCTGGGTTCCCTGCCCACACTGG
The DNA here is from genome assembly GCF_001723915.1 of Gavialis gangeticus. NCBI lineage: Eukaryota > Metazoa > Chordata > Crocodylia > Gavialidae > Gavialis > Gavialis gangeticus. The sequence goes on from NW_017728989.1 coordinate 137,253, forward strand.
GGAGGGCCACGTGGGCTAGTGGTTACAGCAGGGGCTCAGGACCCTGGTTCCCAACTTATGCAGCCCCAAGTGGAGGAGACAGACCCCCCCCCAGACCTCCGCTGCCCCCACTCACATCCTCGTGCAGGTGGTTGTAGACGGAGTGGTCCAGCGCCAGCACCCGCTCCAGCAGGCTCAGCCCCGGGGGATCCTTCCCAGGCCCTGGGTCCCCCCTGGGACTGGGGCTCCGCGTCTCAGTGAGCGATGTGGGCATCGCCAGGGGAGCCTCGGGTGTGGGGCTGGAGGAAGGAAGAGCAGGAGGGATGTCCCCACTGGAGGGAGACAAGCTGGGGTGAGCCCTGGGGCGGGATGAGGGGGTTGCGGGTCAGGAATGAGCACTGGAAGGCTTAGGGGAGCTGTGGGTTGGGAGTGAGGGGTGCCAGCCAGGCGGGGGGCTGCAGGTCTGGAGTGAGGGGCAGCAGCAGGGCTGGTAGGAGTCAGTGGGGGGGTCTGCAGGTCAGGAGTGAGGGGCACCAAAGGGCTTGGGGGAGCTCTGGGTTGGGAGTGAGGGGCACCAGCTAGCCAGGGGGTTGCAGGTTGGGAGTGAGGGGCACCGGCAAGGCTGGGGTGGGAGAGATAAGGAGTGAGGGGCACCAGCTAGCCAGGGGGTTGCAGGTTGGGAGTGAGGGGCACCGGGAGGATTGCTGGGCGTCTGGGGGCTGCAGGTCTGGAGTGAGGGGCAGTGGCCAGGTGGGGAGGCTGTGGGTTGGGAGGGGGGGGGCATGGGCCAGGGGAATAGGGTGGTACCTGGTGGTGGCGTTGCCAGGGCCTTGGGAGCCGGGGTAGTCGTGGCTGTGGCCATGGCCATGGTGGTGGGCACGAGCATGGACGTGGTGCCCGTCCTGCAGGTCGAGCGCATCAAGATGGGCAACGTGGCCATGGCCCAGGTCCTCGTGGTCGATCTGCACCACCTGCACCCGGCCCAGCCCCAGGCTGCGCAGCAGGCGCCACAGCCCCTCGGGGGCCAGCGTCCCGTTGTGCCCGTAGAGCCCAAACAGCTGCTGCAGGTAGTAGCCCTGCTCCTGCTCCGCGTCCTCAGGTGGGTGCCCCGCTGACACCCCCGGCACCAGCCACAGCCACAGCCACAGCCACGACCAGAGGACCATGACAGTGCCGAGCCTGGGGAGTTGGTGGTGGGGTGGGATGAGGTGTCAGCCAGGACCCAGGAGCACCCCCTGCTTGCAGGGAGGCAGCTCCAGGCACCTGGAACAACCGCATCGCCAACAGCTGGCTCCTGCCTCAGTTTCCCCTCCTGTAACCCCCCTGACATGCCTGTTTTCCCTCCTGCCCCAAGTTGTTGGGGGGTGTCTTGTTTTGCCTGCTCTGGTGGGGTTTGTGGCTTTAGCCCCATGGGCCTCTCCAGGGCACCTGAAGGACAGGGCCAGTGCTAGAGCCACATCCAGCCATGGCAGCCCCCCCATGGCCCCCAGCCCCACGGTGCTGCATGGCCCCACCTGGTCGCTGGGCACGGGCGTCTGTCACAGCAGCTCTCAGCCACCTTCCCCGCAGCTCCGGTGCTGACTGCAGCCAGGTGGCACGAGGGCTGGCGCAACACCCCACCCCCCACGCGCCTTGTCCCCGGAGCCGTCACGTAGCAGCCCGGAGCCTTGCCCATGTGTCAGTGTCCTTCAGGCCAGGGTGGGCGCTGGGCCAGGCGTGAGCACATGCATGTGTTTACGAACCGGCGTGTGAGCACTGCCACCTGCACGCCTGGTTTGCACCCCCCCTTGGGCGCCAGCTGGTTGGGGGGTGGGTCCTGCCTCAGTTTCCCCAGTTGCACCCTCAACTGCTGCTGGCAGGGAAGAGGCTTTGTGGCTGGCATCACGGGGGTTGGGTGGGCCCACACATGCGTGTACACACTTCTTACCGCCCACCCCCCCCAGCATGTTGCTCCATGGGGCCGGGGCTTCTTCACCCCGGGGGTGGGGGGTAACATGTCCTTGGCCTGGGCCCTGCCCCCATCCTGCACCAGGGTTAATGTTTCTCTTGGTGTCGTGATAAGCCGTTCAGGCATGACCCCCCCCCTCCGCACATGCATAAACACACCCCACACAGGGCCAAAGGTCACAGCCCCACATTCCCAGGCCTGAGCAGGGGGCAATTCTCAGTCCACCCCAATGTGGAAGAGCCCAATCCAGGCTCTGCCACTGCTGCCCTGCACAGCCCTGGTCACCTCTCCCCATACAGCAGGGTCCTTGACTTCCCCATCCAGCCCCCCCACCCCGTGGGAGGGAGGTGGGGGGGTCCCCTTTTCATACAGGGCTAGGAAGACACCCCCATGTCGCAGATCTCACCCAGGCCACCCATGGGGGCCTCCTGCCAATGGCACTGCTCCAGCCCCTGCACCCCAGGTACCAGTTTGGGCCCCCCACTCAGCCTGCACCCCTCCCCAGGGAGGGCTGGGCAGGGGCTCACCTTGCCGGGTGCTGTGGGGAGGGGTCTCAGGTGTCACTCCAGGGCAGGGAAGTGGGGGTCAGGCCCCGGGTGGCTGCGTCTCCACACGGTTGCTGCTCCAGCACCTGGGGTCAAGGGGCACCGGGGGCAGGGCCGGGGTGGGGATCCAGCCAGGGGAGGAGACTTGGAAGGAGAGGGGGAGGGCGGGAGCTCGGGCATGTGGGTGTGCACCCACTAGGCCAGGCTGCCGCCTGGGGCTGTCGGCCTGTCTGCCCAGGGACGTCTGGAAGGGGGACAGCACCTTGAGGTGGCAACCCAGGTTGGGGACACGGGTCCAGACAGGCACTGCCCGGCACTGACCTTTGACCTTGCATTTGGGCATTGTAGGACCCATCCCGGCAGCAAAGGCAAGAGTGGAGGTAAAAGCTTTATTCGCCTGTGCAATCACGGGGCCCCAGGTGGGCATAGAGGAGACCCCCAACCTCTGCCCATGGCATCCCCAGAGACCCTGGCACCCAGAGCTGGCACATAGTAGTGAAGCCCTGACAGCCCCTGGTCCCAGGGAGCCAGTGGGGTGGGCTGAGACCCCCTGGCTCACCTCACATCATGGCACCCAAATGCCTTCAGAGGGTCCCTGGCTGCTCCCACCCCGCTCCCTAGGGCAGCCCTGGGACCCAGGGCGGCTTTGGCAACGTCCGTGGGGCTTGGGCTGCCCTCACAGTGGTGGGGCCGGGGGGTTTTGCTCAGCCCAGGGGGGAAGGAACCCCCTCCCCCACCCCTCTGGGGTGGGGGGTGACACTGCTGTCTGTGCCGTGGCGCCTGTTATCTCTTGCTGCTGCGCCGCGTCTCTTTGCCATTGCTGACGGCACTGGCAGCACCGGCGTGGTTGGGCTGGCTCCGGGTGATGCGGCCGCCGGCGGGGTGGGGGGCCGCAGGGGGTGGGTGCTC
>NW_017728989.1:140797-143178 GCF_001723915.1 Gavialis gangeticus
CCGGGCTCCTGGCTCCAACCCAACAGACCCCTCCCCTTCTTAAAGGGGGGGAGAACCCAGGTGTCCTGGTGCCCCCATGAGCAGCGCCCCTGCCTGCACCAGGTCCACGGTGCCCGGGCCTACCTGGGGAGGGTGCAGAGGGGCCTTGCGCAGTCTGCGAGGCTGTGGGCGTTGCATTCTCGTTCTGGGCCTGAGGGAGACAGGGAGGAGATGTCTCAGCCCCCCTGGGCACCAGCGTCGTGCCGCAGGGAGCCTGGACGGTCCCCGCCCCCTGCCTGCCCCGGCCCCTGGCACTCACAGCTTTGCTCTGGGACTGCTGTGCCACGTACTCGGGGTTCGGTTCGCTGAAGTTTGGCACCTCGGAATAAACCATGCAGAACCTGGGGGAGAAGAGGCGGGAACGATGCTGGGGTTTGTAGCCACACCAGGTGCCAGCCAGGCTCCACCCCACCACCCGTCCTGCAGAACAGGTGGGGAAACTGAGACACAGGCAGCAGCTGCCCCGACTTGGACCTGGGGGTTCACTCTGTGTGGTCCACTGTTCCTCCCAGGACAGGGCGCAGAAAGAACCCAGGCGTTTGGGCCCCCTGCCCCTCTGCTCTCACCCCCACAGACCATCTGGGCCATTCTTACTCGCCGATCTTCTGCAGGTCTCCGCCGCGCCCCGTGTACAGCGTCAGGCAGCCCTTGAAAACCGACGCATACCTGGCAGAGAGAGGGGCCAGGGTCAGCCCCATGCCCCCCAAAAACAGCTGCCAGAGCCTCCCCCGCCCCTGGGACCCATACCCCTTGGTGAGGCGAATGATGTCCCCCGGCTGAATGAGGTTCCCCACATCATCCCACACCGAGATGTTGATGCTGCCAGTCTTGTCGGCCACTTTGCATGTCCGCACCTCGTGCCCGTCCTTTGTTTTCGTCACACGGCCTGGGGGGGGCGGCACAGCGGTGAGTCACCAGGTAGGGGGGGATCCCCAGGTTTCTCCCTGCCCTGGGGCGCTGGCACCCACCTGTCTCTAGCACAATGAAGATTAGGTTCAGGTTCTTCAAGCCAGGTTTAATGTCCTTCACAAAGGTTTCGGATGTCATCCTCGGGGACTCGGGCTCCCGCGCCGTTACCTGGGCACCAACCACACGCGCGGAGCCGGCGGCAGCCATTAGGACAGCGGGGCAGGGAGCGGCGCCTGCACAGTGCCCTGGGAGGGCTCCGACACGGGACGGCAGAGTCCGGGTGACCGCAGGGCACGGACGTGCTCGGCCTGGGTGGCGTTTGGTACCCGCACCCACCGGGTTCCGATCCCGTCGGGAACCCGCGCCCGTCCTTCTGCTCCAATTGCAACCCAAATATCAAGGCCCTGCCAGGGACAGGGGTAGAGAATCAACCCCCCCCCACCCCTTCCCCTATGCAGGCTGCAAACCCCCTTTGCACCCCAGCAAGAGAAGTGCAACATAGAGACAGGCACAGATATACTGGGGGGGGGGGGGGAAGGGAGGTGTGTGTGTGTGCATAGGTATGCCTGTGTATATATGTGTGTACACAAATAAAATATATGCATATATATATGTACATATATACATATGCATAGGTACACCTGGTCAGACATATACATGCATGCATGTATGCAGACAAGGTTCTTTGGGTAGATGCGACATCTTTTATTCGACCAACTAAATAGTGAAAAAAATTGTTTTCTGCAAGCTTCCGGGCACAAACGCCCTTTTTCAGGTGCAGGGACAGCATATACGGACCTGCCTATACACACAAGTGCATGCACGTATACACATATGCATGCATGCACGTATGCACAAGCACATACATGCATGTAGCAATATGCATAAGCATGTGTATTTATGCATGTATGCAAATGTGTACGTATATGCATATGTGTGCACATGCATGTGTATGTCTAAATGCATATGAACATACATGCATGCACATATACATGTAAATATCTCTGCACGTGCATATGTGGCATGTGCAGGCATGTATATGCTTAAATACACGTGCATGTACATATGCATGCATACAGAAGTATGCATACACATGCATGTATACGTATGTGCACACATGCACGGACAGATGTGCGCGCGCACACACACTGATATAAATAAGCGCACACCCGTGCACACGGAGGCAGATCTAGATGTTTGCAGCACTCCCCCCACAGGCCGGGGGGCGTGGAGGAGATGCCCGGGAGGGGAAGCCCCCCGCCCCCCCCATCACAGGGAGCCCCAGGGCTGCCGGGCCGCCCCGCCCGGGCCGATCCCCCCCTCCCGAAGCCCGGGGAGAGGGGCGGGGGCCCGCGCGGCGGCTACACTGACCGGATGGAACGCTGCGGCGCGGACATTCCAGGAAGTATGCAGCGCGGGGCGGCAGCCAATCG
>NW_017728989.1:143282-144695 GCF_001723915.1 Gavialis gangeticus
CCGCCGCGGCCGCGGCCGCGCACTTGGGCGGTCCTGATTCCGGCGCTTGCGAGTGGGGGGTACGGCTGGGTCCCGCAGGCCTGGCGGGGGCTGGGGGGCATGGGCCGGGGCCTCGCGGTCAAAGCTCCAGCATCTCTGATATAGCTAGTCTGTAAGGTGCAGCTCTGATATAGTCGAGTCTCTAATGTGTGCCTCTGATGTATCAGTCTAGAAGGTGGAGCTCTGATGTAATCAGTCTGTAAGGTGCAGCTCTGATATAGTCAGTCTCTAAGGTGTACCTCTGATATATCGCTCTAGAAGGTACAGCTCTGATCCAGCCCGTCTACAAGGTGCAGCTTAGCTCTGCCTTCCGTTGGGCTCCGTTGCCAGGACATGCGGACAGGGTCAGAGCCCAGGGCTCAGTATCCTGTGCCTCAAAGACCAGCCAGCTGAATCGCAGCTTGGAAGAAGGTCCATGGCCTTTCAGAGGAAGGTTTCCCGTAATCCGAAGGGAATGGAAACAGACCTGCTTTCCTTATACACAGTCGCGGAGCAGGAAGAAGGACCAGGGAGAGACTGGATATGGCCTGCCGTGACGTTGCCATGAAGTCGCAGAATCATAGACCACAAAAGTGGAAGGGACCTCAGGTGGCCACATCAAGTCCAACCCCTGCTGCAAGCAGGACCAGCCCCAACTACATCATCCCAGCCAAGGCTTTGTCTACCTGGGGCTTAAACACCTCCAAGGAGGGAGACTCCACCGCCTTTCTGGGAGCCTCTTCTAGTGCTTCAGCACCCTCTGGCTCAGGCAGGTTTTCCTAATATCCAACCACCACTTCCCTGGAAGTCCTGCGTCTACATCTGTGCGTGCATGTAGGCACATACCTATACGTGGATGCGCATACATACCTCTTTATGCATGCATGCATGTGCATAAATATACATATGTGCATCTGTGCATATACACACATGGATACCTGTACATACATATGCATGAACATACACACGTGATTTACATATATGTATGCATGTATCTGCATATATAGACATGCACAGATGCATGTATGTATATTTATGCATATGCATACATGCGTGCGAACCCATACAGATACATGCAGGCATATCTATATGCATGCATATATGTACGCATGCCTGTACATATAGATATGGGGGTGTGTATGTGCGTGCGTGCATGCATGTGTAGGTGTTTATGCATATATATAAACACACTCATGCATATACATTCATCTCCATGTGTTTGTATATACCCGATGCCAAGGGGCACAGCACCCACACCAGGCCTGTCCCCGCTCTCCCCCCGCTGCTCCCAGCCCCCAGAGACCTGGAGGGAGGGGTTGGGGTGGAGGCCTGCCCCCGCTCCCCCCACCCCATTGCTGTCCCCGAAGCCCCGCCTTCTCCTTCAAGCCTCGCCCC
>NW_017728990.1:0-1826 GCF_001723915.1 Gavialis gangeticus
ACTCTATCCTTTCTGTATAGCTTATAGCCCTCAATGTGTGCCACCCAGTTATGGGTAGAGTCCCACCAGGTTTCTGTTAACTTTACTAAGTCGTAAGTGTTTTCTGCAAGCAGGAGTGCTAGTGCATCCTGCTTGTTCCCCATGCTCCTAGCATTAGTGTATAGGCACTTGAGCCCTGTGAGTTGCCCCATGCCTCTTCCCCAAGGGGATTGTATCACCACTGTGTCCCTAACAGCTGGGAAGCGGGGGAACGGCAGAGCAATTGAAAGTCATGGTAGGGCTTGATACTGGAGACCAGCAAAACAGCTGGAGTGGGAACAGCTGACTGGAAACATTTCTTGAGACTCCCCCCAAGCCATTGTCACCCACTGCTCATTTGAGATGGAGGATTTTGTCCTCCTGCCCAAAGGGGGAGCCCCACTCCCTCACCATCACCCCACTTTCAGCCATTGCTCCCCTGTCAGCTGCAGAGGAGCTTGGAGGATGAATTTTCGCCTCATTTGAAAGACACTGGTTCTGTCCCCATAGTTTCCTCTGGTAGAAAGAGGAGAGGAGAGGAGAGGAGGGGAGGCCAGAACAGGGAAGCACCTACCCCACACACTCCCCCCAGCCCCAGCAGAACTGGGTTCCCATTGAAAATGGAGAGTCCTTGAGTCCAGAGGTCCCACAGGGGGAAGACAGTGAGGTGTGCCTCTCAGCCACCACCTGGAGAATCAGAAGGAGCAGATTTCATGGGGAGGCTCTCGGAGGCAAGGATTTACGCTGGAGCAATGTGAGGGGAGGAGGGGGTCTCTTTGTGGCAGGGTTGGCGGCCACTTGCTGATGTTGATCCTGAGTGTCCCAGTGATGTGCTTAGGGGGTAGAGGCCTGCAGGGCAGGACTGGGGTCTAGGTGGCTGCCTAGGAGGGAGGTCTCCCCTGGGCAGTACACGGTCCTTTCAGCAGTGGGGTCCCTATGAGGTAGGGCTTCTTGGGCCAGAGGTTTGCAGTACAGAACAGGTGCCCTTTGCTATCTTCCCACATTCTTTTTGTCTAGATTAGGAGGGAATAGCTGGCAGAGGCTCTCTGCAGCAGGCAATGGCGGAGAGGAGACAGGAAGGGAAGGCCACAGGGAAAAAAAATAGATGGTCTCAGGGCCCTGCTCATGCTTTGCAAATCCCCATCCAGCCTTAAATCTTAAAATCTCTTCCAGGCAGATATTTATAGCAGCTCGGAATAAATGGAGCATTTGCAAAACAACCTGAAGCTATGACTGCCAGGCAGCCCATGCCCAGGGGTTAGGGGGGAGGCTCCTATCCCATGCAAGGAGATATCAGAGCCTCTGTGGTGCTTACCACCTCCACCTCCCAGAGCCCCACACACACAGAGGAACATGGGACCCCAAGCCCTGCACCCATCTTGGTCTCCACTGCATCCCCTCTGTCTCTGAGACAAGGGCATGGCTGATAAACTGCCCTCTCTCCTCTTTGCCACTGTGGATGATGGTCCCCAGGGTCAGGCAATGGAATGGGAAGGCACCCACAGGACCTGAGCCTTTTCATAAAGCCCCAGCTCCTGAAGACAGGGGATGAGAGCTGGATCTTGGCTGGCAGGTTCAGAAATTAGAAGGCCTGAACAAAAAAAATGGAAAGGAAGGTATATATTGGTGTCGGGGCTGTATCTGGGGGTGGGTATTGATGTGTGTATGGGAGAGTTGTTAGAAGTCTGCATATATGGGCATGGGGGCTTGATCATGTGTCTGTGTGTCAGGGGGAATAGCTGTGTATGTCCATGTATGGGCATGTGGCTGCACATAGGAGGAAATGTCTGTGTGTATGGGTGTGCACA
>NW_017728990.1:6826-16137 GCF_001723915.1 Gavialis gangeticus
GCCACTGTGGATGATGGTCCCCAGGGTCAGGCAATGGAATGGGAAGGCACCCACAGGACCTGAGCCTTTTCATAAAGCCCCAGCTCCTGAAGACAGGGGATGAGAGCTGGATCTTGGCTGGCAGGTTCAGAAATTAGAAGGCCTGAACAAAAAAAATGGAAAGGAAGGTATATATTGGTGTCGGGGCTGTATCTGGGGGTGGGTATTGATGTGTGTATGGGAGAGTTGTTAGAAGTCTGCATATATGGGCATGGGGGCTTGATCATGTGTCTGTGTGTCAGGGGGAATAGCTGTGTATGTCCATGTATGGGCATGTGGCTGCACATAGGAGGAAATGTCTGTGTGTATGGGTGTGCACATGGGTGTGTGGGTGCACAAGGGTGGGGGTGGGGGGAGCATGTGTGGGGCAGACACTGGTGGCACTGTTTTCTCCCCTTGCCCCCAAACTTAAATAGGCAAAGATTCTCAGCACCCAGACTACCTGGCATGAGAGTCCCAACTTGTGACTCCTGGCTATGAGATGTGGTAAGAACAAAGATAAATAGCTCTGGCCCTTCCCCTCAGCAATACAAGAGTTATCCAAAGTAAAAAGTTTTGCAGCAAGTGTCATTTCCCAACAGATTTTGGTTTCTGCCTTCTACCCTCTAACATAGCCCTCCTCCCCACAACCCAGGGCCAGGCAGAGGCATGGGCAAACTGGGCGGCCAGCCAGGGCCCGGACAGAAAAGGCCCCAAAAAGGTCATATTTATTATTATTATTATCTCTGGCGAAGAGGGGCCCGATACTAAAAGTTCGCCTGGGGCTGCCAGGAGCCTAGGTATGGTGCTGCCCCCACCCCATCAGAAAATGGTGAATAATCCATAGCAAAAAAAAAATTTACAGAGACATGTCAATTTCTAACTTCTGGTTTGGAGAGAAAAAGGAAGGTGGGGAAATGCTTTAACCATTTCAGAATGGGACATTTCACGCATTTGTGTTTCGAAATAGCTTCATTTTGTATCTCTTGTTGTGTTGTCAAAAAAGTCAAAACTGGGGGTGTGTAACAGCCAGAACCAGAGGAATTAATAAGCAATAAATATGTGCTTCTTGGAGGCATTTGGTATTTTGCCTAAACAGGTAATATTAGTTAATATAAAGCTTGTAAGTTTGTAAACTGCAAATGTAACTTGTCTGTCATAAGTTTAACCAAAATGATAAAATTAACTGTTCCTGGAACTGACTGGGCCCCTTAGGCAAAGCTGTAGCTGTAAGACTAGGAGACCTAACAGTTTTTTGCTCACGGTTCAGCCTTAATGATAAAACTGAATCAAACAGCCCAGTTGGCCTGTGATAAAACTGATACACTCACAGTGCCCAGCTGGCCTGCCTAAGACTGGGAGCAGAGGAAGGCACTCAGCTCCATCAAGTGAACCAATCCTTAAAAGACCAAGTGACCCAGCTTGAGAGGGAATTAAGGGAAGAAAAGGATTCTAGCAGTGTCACGTGTGCGGCTGCCAGAGCTGCTCAAGACCAACTAGAGATACTAGAACGTCAGGACGGAAAGACACTAGTCACATGGTCCGGGTATTTTGTGGTTCCGCCATATGGATGAAGTGGGGATCGCTCACAGAATTGAATACACAATAGCTGCATATCGCCAATCAGTCTGGGAAAATCTGCAGGGTACAGCCCTGGTCAACCCAGAACAACTGGCTGAGCCCTTAGAGGCACCGTACCAGAATCATTCCTACAAGATACCAAAGCCATAGTTGTACCTGGGCAGTGTGTATTTAAGCATACAGATGGGGACACACCTGAGCAAATGCGCTCCTACGACCAACCCGATTGGGAAATTTACCAATCCCAAAAGGAAGAAGGAAGATGGTTAAACACTTGAACAGGAGAACCCCTAGCCGTTTTTTGCATTAAGCAGGGATGTACCTTGTTAATCCAAAAGGAGCCACCACAGGCGTATCCACTACCTCGCTTATCTAACATCACTCCCTGGTGGAGGTCCCAAACCAGGACTCTGGTCCTCCTTAATGCCTCCTTGTTCAATGCCCATATCACATTTAACCCCAAGCAATGGTTTGTCAGAACAGCATTTCCTAACTGCTCTGCTGGCACTCGGTTGGCAGGAAATATGCTGCGTTGGGCCTGGCCAACTGTTTTCCAACCCACAGCCCAGCCTCTAATTGCCTGGAAAAAGAGGGATACCCTAGACCATGTGTGGAATGGGCTCAACTCAGCCATGGGAGTTGGGAACATAGATAAATCCCAGAAAAACATCCAAGGAATCATGGATATACGACGAGCCATAGGTTTTCTCACTAAGGGAGGTATGATTGATAACATGGCTTTAGAATACACTGATGAGTTAGTGGCAACCATTGGATGAAAAGCAGCACAAATAAGTCACCTTTTGATGCATGCAGCCTTCCAAGCTGATGCTAATCAAACCTGGAGCACTGCTTGTGCCCAAGCGCAGCTTTCACTTAACCTTCATTTTTCCCAGGTAATGAGTGATCTCAGACACAAAGAATGGCCTGCTGGTTTAGAGTACCATGGACTACCCCCAGCTTTAGCTCAACAGTTAGTTTACTGAGACACATGGAGCACACGCTGGGAGGGGTGTAGCAAAACAAAGTGCTTTTTCATTGTACACGGGATAGGAAATGGCACATGGTCCACCGCTGTTGACAACAGGACTAGGAGGTGGGTGCATGTGGGACTGGGACTTGCATCATCCCATTTGGGAAACTGTAACCCCCGAAGGTCTCAAGTATTTGGCCCAATCCCCAGTGTATCCTGTAAATGGCATTCTAATAGGCTTGGGAACTTTATGGAGAGGGTGGCCTGATAGTCCCCCCATCATGGTTTGTGTAACACCCCTACCAGCAACTCCCTATATTACCCTAGCCCAGCGAGTTTGCTGGGAAGGTCCTGGCCGCTTATATCATCCTAACAGTACATTTATGATTAGCTTAATGGTACATTTTGGACCTCCTGCACCAGCTGCTGTGCAGAGGCTCAAGATTTCCAAGGGGCATCAGCTACCCTATATGTCCACAACCAGGAAAACCAGCTTAATGTGGCCAAAAACCCAATTAGAAAGTGTCACCCTTAACCTGTCTGCCAAAAAACTGAGTTAAAGATGTAGACATGCCCCAGCTAAAGGGATGGGGTGAAGTAGCGACCTACATTAGTTTGTTTGAAAAGGAAAACAACTTGCCCTCATAGCTCAAGAGGGAGGGAGAATTATTAAATGTGCTACTAATATTCCCCTGCTATGTAAGTGGTATGAAGTGCTCAGTACTGTGCAAATGTATACCTTTACTAAAGGTGCTCCTTTTCCTTTGTTTGTAGTAGTAATAAGTTTAGTCATAGAAATAATATTATTCAATATAATCTTTAAATGTTGTTATTATAAAATTAAGTCTAATACCTATGCCAAAGTAAATGTTGTTGCTTCTGCCAACCATGTACACGCCACCTGGCAGAAATCATATTTGTAGGCCTTACCAAATGCTCCAAAGAAGCAAGGGGTGGATTGTAACAGCAAGAACCAGAGGAATTAATGAGCAATAAATATGTGCTTCTTGGAAGCATTTGGTATTTTACCTAAACAGGTAATATTAGTTAATATAAAGCTTGTAAGTTTGTAAACTGCAAATGTAACTTGTCTGTCATAAGTTTAACCAAAATGATAAAATTAATTGTTCATGGAACTGACTGGGCCCCATAGGCAAAGCTGTAAGATTAGGAGACCTAACAGATTTTGCTCAGGGTTCAGCCTTAATGATAAAACTGAATCAAACAGCCCAGTTGGCCTGTGATAAAATTGATACACTCACAGTGGCCAGCTGGCCTGTGACAGGGGTGGGAAGGACTGTTGATTTTTTCTTATAGAAATATCTTGGTTGATCCAGGGTAATTTTTTCCATGAAAAATTTCATGAGAAATTTCAAGTGCTGTGGTCAAGGTGGCGATTGTGGTGTTTCTCATTCCATTTTGGAACAGGAACAAAATTTGGACTCACAAAATCGCCCTCAAAATGGAAAATCCAGCATCTGCTTCACAGCCACAAGAAGTTGGGGCAGGGGGGGGCAGGCTTGGTGCTCCCTACACCCACAGGGCTCATGATGCCAGCACAGGGGGCTCCACTCGCTGCAGTTAATTATATGGTGGGGATGGAGAAAGCTTCTGTTAACCTCAGGGAGGTAAGGGCAGTAAAAGTTGCACTCCTGCATCAATGCATAAATGTAATTTAAGAACTGTGCCCCAGCTCATGTCCTTTTTTGTCTCCCCAGCTCTATGCTGTGAGTTATCTCCCAGAGTTGAAAGGAATCAGGCCCCACGTGCGGCACTGCCAGGCTCCACACTCCCTCTTGTCCTTGAGACCAGCAGTCTCTCGACTCGAACAGTCCTGCTGATGGCATTGCAAGGGTAATGTGCACTGGTTCCTATGCTTCGGTGTTTTCCATGCACCCCTAATTTAAGCCCCATGTTCCTCTATTGTAAGAAGCTGCACAGGAACATCTTTTTTTCCCTGCATTTAACCCTGCAGAAGGACCATGCTGCATGAGGATGACAGTCCTCCCAGGGCTGGCATTCCAACCAGAAACCCAAGTTCTGCCTAGTCCTATATGCCACCTCCCTTGCTTTCATCCCAGAGCTCACAGCGCCACTTGCTGGTGGTTCATATGTCAGCAGGTGGTCCTTTTTTATCCAAAATAGGCCAAATCCAGTTTGCTGTTTCCTGCCTGTATTTTTCCAGGTGTGTTGGTACTAAGCCTCTCTCCTCACCCATGCTGGGGATCTCTCCAAATTAAGGGATGCCTGCAAATGTCATGAAAATATGATGAATGTTATTTACTTCCTTTTGCAGATCATTAGTGACCAGAGCAGGACAAACACAGGCATTTGTGGTGCCATCAGGAACTGTGCTACCTGACACCTTTCAGTCACAGAAAGATGGCATTGAGTGAGGCCATCAGGAAAGGTGTCTCTAGTAAAGACATGAAGGAACAGTGCCATTGCACAGTAGCATAACAAAGGATGGGTAAGAGGGTGTCAGCCCTAGGTCCTCACTTAGACGGGGTGCCAGAATGGTGCTGGGTGCAGGGAATCCATTGCTACAATTGTGTGTAAGCAGACACTGCACCAATAGCAGCTGGGACTTTGTGTCCTTGGGTTGATAAAACTAACCTACCTCTCTCTCTACCCCTACTGCTCTGTACCTTCTCCACCTCCCACCCTGCAGGGTTTTGTCCAGAGTACAAAACTTGCAAGTTATATCTCTGTTGTTATACAAGGCCCTCATGAAGTCCTATCTGAAATATTGGCTACTACAATTCTGGTCGCCTGTATTCAAGAAAAATGGACTTCACCTGAAACAGCCCTGGAAGAGCAGAACTGATGGGAAGATCAGGTGAAGGCTAGTCAGGTCTCAGGGAGGGCAGGATCAAGCAGGTCATCCCACCTACCCAAGCCCACTGACACACTCCAGAGAGGGAGGTCACCTGTGAGACTACTCTGCGCTTGTCCCCAGCACCCACTCATGGGGCTGTGATCTTCAGCAGGTCTGAAAGTAGCTGTTGAGGATGAATCTGGAGTAGTTTCATAGATAAACTTCAAGCTGTGGAGCATGTCCATACATTCAAGTGGGGAGGCTGGGCTTAGCTATGTCCTTCCAGAGACCTACCCGTGACAGGAAATGGACATCCCTGGAAGAGCATAGGCTTCCAAATCTAAAGCTGAGAGGGGCTACCAGCACTCTTTATAAATGCTTCAAGGGGAGGGGAAAAGAGCCATTTCAACTAATGGACAGCATTCACCCAAGAACAAATGAGTATAAACAGAATGAGTTTAGCCTGGAAATTAACAGATGGTCTTTAAACTACCAGAGTGTACTATTCTGGAACAGTCAGCCAGTATGAAAAGCAGGGGCAAGAAACCTAACTGGTTTTAAGATGGACCCCCAATATGTTTAAGAAAGACACTTTATAAAATGTCTGCCTATAGTCCTTGTGGACTGGAACAATGACCACAGAGCTCCTTTCCAGGCTTATGTTGCAAACCAAACTAGGGCCAACAAGGTTCAGCTAATCCACCATCCTATCAATGACTGCCTGAGAGGAAGATGTGTGGAGCCTTGCAGTAAGTGGTTACAGCAGAGTCAGCTCCCACACAAGGGCTTTGCAAACTACAAAACTGCAAAACTTAAAGTTGTGCCCCAAGTTTGAGGCTATATAGCTTCATACAGCAGTGTAAAGATGCAGCTGGGAGCCCAGGACAAAGCACCGATTTGTGGATCACAATCCCAAATGCAAACACCCAGATCAGCCACCTTTTTTCATTTCCCTGTCCCTACCAATTTGCCACCCAAGGCAGTTGCCTATATCACCCCCCACCCCAGTTATGCTACTGGATTTATAACACATTTGGATTTCTTAAACCTCTGCTAAAAATTCTCAGGTTTCTTATTATCCATATAAATATCTGCCCTTCTAATCCTACTTAACCCATGGCATCAACAACACCTTTGGACAATGAGATCTGCAGGTTCTTGCTGCTATGTGTCTGAAAAAAATGTTTCATTTTTCTGTTTTTGTTTTAAATTTCCCACTCTTGTCATTTGCTGGCTGTCTCCTTGGCCTTGTCTACCGAAGCAGAGAGAACAGGAGTTCCTGATCTGCCTTCGTCAGCCAGAAGAGGATTCAAGGTCTGAGGAAAACAGGCTTGCAGTAAGGGACTTAAATCTGTTCAGATTATCCAAAGAAGTGGGGGAGGAGATTTAATCACTGTTTACATGCCTTGTTGGGAAGGGAGATATCAGGTACTAAGTGTGTGCGTCTACACATGCAAATCATCCAGGAGCAGTTTACTCTTGAGTAAACTCTCCTGAGTATGTGTGTACACATGCAGGGAGGCAGGAGCAGATTTGCTATTCCTAGCAGCAGCAGCAGATTGCTCCCGCTCCCTGTGGCTCTGCAAGGGGCCCTTGCAGCAGCCTGGGGGAGCTCTAGGCTCCCCCTTAGTGCTAGCCCAAGGACCAAGAGACAGCTGTCTCCTGGTGGCAGCTGCAATACTGCCAACCCCACCATGTCATGAGACCAACTCTTAAAAATAAAGAGATTTGGAATATATATCATGAGATGCTATTTTTGAAGTGTGTGCATGTGGGGGTGGTTATTTGTGAAGGTGTGTGGGGCTTTGGGTATGTATATGAGGGTTGGAGCATGGGGAGGGGGGTCCCTGCATACACTGGCAGGATGTGGGGTATTGTGGGTCAGGACTGAAGGGCAGCAGCAGGGCTGGGGGGCTGTGGTTTGGGCATGAGGTGTAGATACACAGATACACAGCTGCCCATGGCTCTGTTGCATGACTTGCCCCATCCCTGGTGTCCTATTCATCCTAGCCCCTGCCACACTCCATCCTTCACTGTGGGGGCCTTGATCTGCCCTCCCCCACCCCACTTCCCTCTCTTCCTGCCCCTTCTCCTCCACAGACCTACCAGCTTGGTACTCTCTACACGCACCACAAGAAAAAATCCCAAGATTTGATCTCTCTATCAGGGGATCATGAGTCAGAGTTAATTTGACTTGGAAATCAGGAGTCTTGTGATTTTTTTCCATGAGAGTTGATGTCACTGCAGCTGAAACATTGCTCCCTGGCCAGAGGAGCTGTCTGCTGCCAGAACGGGCTCTGCCACTGGAGCCTGGGCAGGGACAATATCCCCCTACCCTGGTAGCAGGGAGCTCCCAGCCCCAGCTCCGTGGTTGTGGGGCCTGGTCTGGGAGATCCTTATCTCCTAGCTTGAGCCCTGCAGTTGTGGGGCCGGCACCAGGAGAGAAGGATCTCCTAGCACTGGCCCCACAATCATGGAGCCAGGGCTAGGAGCTCCATGCTGCTGGGGCAAGGGGACATTGTCCCTGTCCAGGCTTCAGTGGCAGAGCCCACCATGGCAGCAGGCAGCTCCCAGGGGCAAGAAGCAATCTCCTACCTCCTGCTGCCCAACTGACCAGGAGTACATTTGCTCCCATCAGGGGTCTACACATGTGCCACTGCACAGTAAATAATCTCTAGTAAATTTGCTACTTGCATCTGCAGGTAGCAAATTGACTCTCAGAGCCAATTACTATGCAGTAAGTGTCTGCAAATGTAGGTGCCGACACTTACTGTGCAATAATTCACTTTACTGCTCAGTAAAGAGTCTCATGTAGACGTGCCCAGTGCTTTTCTCTTTAATGTAGAAAAGCAGAACAGGCTGGAAGCTGAAGCTAGGCAAATGCTAATAAAGTAGGCCATTGGAGGAGGCTGCCAAAGGAAGCAATGGTGTCTCCATGTCTTCACCTCAGACCTAAAACTTTTCTGAAAGCGATGCTCTATGAAACACAAATTAGTTATTGCTTCTAGCAATCTACCCTTAAAACTCAGACTCTATTAGCCAGTGCCCATTCAGTCACACACACGTAATTCTGGATGAAGAGCTGTGTCCCTACAGTGATACAAGATGCCCAGCCATCACCTGACAGACAATTGTCAGTCTTCTCTTCTGTGAGAGCTTCATCCCTCTTTCCCTTTGTAGGTGTGCAGATCATTGAATGAATGGGATGGTTCACTCCCCACTCACTTTTCTGGGTAATCAGGTCTCCTTCATTGCTGGGACCAAGTTACAGATACCATGTCATCTGAGCTTCTGTCTGATGGTGCATTGCCCTTTGTCATCTAAAGGGACAGCAAGGATAGGGCTCAAAGAAACCTTAGGAGGTCACTTCGTTCAACCCCCTGCTGAAGGTAGGAACATCCCCATCTAAACCATCCTACACAAATGACTATCTAATCTTCACTTGAAAAGCTCCAGTGATATAGGTTCCCATATCATCTCTGGGTAATCTGTTCCAATAGTTAACCATCCTAAGAATTAGAAAGTTCTTCCTAATATCCAACCGAAATCTCCCTTGTTGCATTACAGCACATTACCAGGGATCCTGGCTTTCACTGTTTAAAAATGGCAAATTCTCTAATTAAAAACCCTAAATCCGAGATTAAAATGAAATGCCACTATATATATAGGTATCAATTGAACACAATGTTTTATTAATATATTTAAAATTTTAAAGCAATTTGGAAGCCCACCAGTGCCTCAATCACTATAATAAAATAAATTCTAAGTACCTATACATTTTGGCATTTGACTCTGTGGTTTTTGTAATGGAATATCAGAGCTCCCTTTGCCCCCTTAGCTCACCAGGATGCAGGTCCAGGCCCCTCACTCCCAAGCCACAGCCCCCCACCACTGCTGGTGCGCCTCACACCCCACCCACAG